>NC_134716.1:31578970-31895441 GCF_049634645.1 Pelodiscus sinensis | reverse complement strand
TCAAGGCCAGAAACCACACCTGGCCACTCATAAGATATAGTGACACTGAGGAATTAGTGACTGAGAACTTGTCTACTTGTACAGCGCTGCACCTGCTAGCTACTCGACCTCCCCGAGAGGTGGTAGCTATGTTAACAGGAGAAGCCCTCCTTGTTATCGCACTATGTACGCTAGGTGTTAGGTTGGTATAACACTGTCACTCAGGCCATTTTTCACATGCATGAGCAATGCAGTTATACCTATATAAGTTAATGTACATCAAGTCTGAGCCAATTACAGTTTCTACATTAAATGGAAATATAGGAAGTGTGCAAGTCCCTCCTCACAAGCACTCATCCCTCCAAAAGATACCTCTCTCAGTTATCAATTCTGTGGCAGCCAATTTTTAAATTATTTCCAGCTACTGCCCCTCCGGGTTTTAAGAATGATTCTTCTCTCAGCTGCTCCAGCCAAGACTTTGTGGTGTTAAGCATTAGAGTCGCCGTGTTTAAAAGCACATTTTTAATTTAACTGCTTATGGAATTCAGTTTAGGGTGCTATAGATAGTCTAACAAACAAAACACTGAGGGTTTAATCATAAATCACATGAAACTGAATATTGTAACATTAGCTTCAGAGGGGTAGCCGAGTTAGTCTGTAACAAGAAAAACGTTAAAAAATGACAAATAGTCTTGTAGCATCTTAAAGACTAACAAAACATGTAAATGGTATCATGAGCTTTTGTGGGCACAACCCACTTCTTTTCCTGTCATCCAAGATTGGATCTGGACTTCTAATAATCCCGTCATCTGAGGAAGCAGGTTGTGCCCATTAAAGCTCATGATACCATCTACATGTTTTGTTAGTCTTTAAAGTGCTACCAGATGATCTTGTTTTTTATTAAGTTTTTTAGTTAAATTATGTTCTCCACTGGAATAAACCTTGCATATGATGTCAGACTGTAGGCAAGAAAGCTTACAGATGGCTGATTTTTATTTCTGAGTCAAGATGGTTTTCCTTTCCTAGAAAATAAGTGGTTTCTTTCTTATTGCTCCTATTGCATACCACTTTGCTCTTTGAGTGAGACAGTCAGAGACCTCCCTCCCTTTTTAGGACCATTTTTACTTCAATGGAATTCCACCAGTTTTCTAGATTTACAGCAGCATGAGGGCTCAAGATGAAAATCAGGTTGAGAAACTCAGATTCCACCAATCCTTCCCCCACCCCAGTTTTCTTCTACTCATTGCACATGTTCAGATAAAATGCAGATGTAGATACATCCACGGTAGAAGCGGTCTGGGCTCTCTTAGGCAGAGCTTGCAGAGCAGGCATTGGGAGGAGGCAGAAGAAAAAGAAAATACAGGCTGGACCTCTCTGGTCTGGCACCCTTGGGGCCTGACCGGTCCTGAATGAGGGAATTTGCCAGACCAGAGAAGGTTCCTAGCTACTGGTTACCCAGACCATCTTCCGCCTTCCCCCTTCCACCCGCTGCCAGCCCCAGCCACGCCCCCTCCCCACCAGACTGCCGGACGGCCCGGTCACAACCCCGCTATCGGAGCTGCCGTGTTCCTGGCCCCGCTATCAGAGCGGCCACAGCTGCCGCATCCCTGGCTCTGCTACTGGGGCTGCCCTTGCCCCAGCTGCATTACTGGGGCTCCATCGTGGGTCCCAGCCGCAGCCCCACCAGGCTCCAAGCTGTCAACCCTCTTGCCACTGGGGCTCCCAGCCAAGAATCCCTGATCCAGAAACACCAGTAGACCTGACGGACCACACATATCGCCGGATGAGGGAGTCCCAGTTTTGGGAGTTCCATCCTGTACGGAAATTTAGGACAAAAAGGCCCTGAAAACAGTACCATTTACTGAGCGGAAAGTGCGCAGGGAAAGCTACTTGTTTCATCTGACCTAGGGGAGTAAGGTTATTCAGAATTCAGAGAAGAGAAATGGCATTTGACTCTTCTACTAACTAAAGCTTGCTTTATAAGCCAGAGATACTAACAAAACAGAGCTCCAACATGATAAAATATGAATGGAACATTTTTGTTTTTTCAGGTATGTGCTGAAGCATTTCTAGCACCATATAAAGAATTGTTTGGTTGTCACTAGCCATTAACACTAGAAAATATGTAATAGGAAAAAAATCCTACCTCAGTAAAGGGTTGGATGAGATGATCTAATAGGTATTTTCCATATCTAATGTGTGATTCTACTAATAATCATTTTGACTACTACTACAAACGTCCAATTTTTCAAGTTTCAGAGCAATGTTTATTCACCTTGTATTCTCATTATATACAATATATGGGAAGAGAAAACAAATAGCTAATGTTAAGAAAAAAAGGTTTAAAGTGGGCTAGTCCAATAGCATGGGAATTTCAGGGAAGTGTAGCACTGTAGCCATTTGTTTTCTCTTTTGGAACCTAAATGCTTCTTGGCTGCCTTCAATTCTATTAACATGAGAAAGAGAACAGATTAAAGAAATCTTTGCATGACTGGGCCTGTGTTTTGGAAGAATGTTGGCTACAGAACAAGGTGGGTAACGTTATTGTCATTTAAATGTTCTAGGATCCAAAAGCCCAAAAGTGCCCAAAATATTTTCAGAAAATGACTAAAAAGGGACCATGAGCAGCATCCAAGATAAGGTACAGGTTTAATTCCAAGAAATGTTTACAAGGATTGTTTTGCAGCATTCAACCAACTCTACTAACAGCCAGCATGACCAGGCTAGTAAGTCTGCTCAAATAATATCCGCACACACGGCATCTTTGTGTGGCAGCAACATCTTAGAGGAATGACTGTTTCATTTCACACAAGAGCCGCTGAAAACTCATTCACTCATCAAATCATGGTCTTTGTAAGAAAAAGTACTTAAACATGCATCTGATACAAACTGCTGCCCCAACTTCCGAGCCTTCTGATAACATAGTACTTCTCATTCTCAGATACACGTCTCCCTGTATTTACTTCCTATGCTATTTCCCAGCTCTTTTCTTCCTCATTTCGTATTTCCTGGTGATAGATGTTTGACCACACAGACACTCCCAAATGGAGGAGGAGGACAACAGCTGACACATCTCTAGAAGACTAGAATTCCTGCTGCACAGCTGAGAATACTCAAGACAGAGGTAGTACAAAGGAACACCATGGTCTACTTCTTAAAACAACAGGGTTATATGCCAGGGAGAAATCATTTAATAAGGAACAACAACAGTCCTTAGATACTGATTTTCAGCATCAAACTAGAGGTGACCTCCAAACTGAATGATTCCAAAAAACTCTGAAGTATATGTGGTTTGGATCTAGCCTTTGGCCTCATTAGTTATTGTGAAAACTTGATCCCAAACCCTGTCTCTGAACTGTGCAGGGTGGCTCTAGAGCTGACAAAACTGTCACTCAGAAAGCTCATAGAAAATAATAAAAGAAGCTGTTCAGCTTTGATCCATCCCTTTGATTTTCTAGAACCTCACTCCTATTGCATCTGGCATGCCATGAATGGAAATATTTATTAACAAATCATTGTCACTAAATGAAATGTGAAACACATGAACTTGAAAATGTTGAAGTTTGCAGCACATCTTTCTGTAAAAATGAACAGTGAGTTTCCCACTTCTTATAAGACAAAATTCTAAAGGGGACTGGAGTTTGTTTTTAATAGATCTGAACTTTAATTAGGAAAAAATATTAATAGGGTGGAAATAAACTGATTAAATAAAGTACAGAGTACGTACTGTGTTATTTTCCTTCCTAACATGAGGTGAATTGGCTGATATTTTGCTGTAAATCCAATTGTCTATTATTATTGATTATATATTATTTCCCAAATTGAATAAAAGACAAAATGGAAACATTCCTCTACAATGTAGTCTTTACAGTCTAAAAGAGAAAAAGGACAAAGAGGATAAATTGGGAAATTCATAAGATGGAATATTTTTCTGCTATAATAAGGAACGATTTATTATTGTGATCAATGAGAAACTTGTGAGAAACAAGATGAGTTGATCACTTATAGGAGGAAGGAGCTATACAAGACTGAATGTAGTTTTCACGTTGAATATCTATGGACATTTATTATAGGCATTCTAAACAGGCTAATGGATGTATCTGAGCTGCATGGAAAGTGCCACAATGCTAAATTTCATGGCTAAAAAGCTAATAAAATATGAAAAAATTAACTTTGTAGATAGTATAACATGTTGGTTTCAATGACCTAGCAGATGGGAATATTTCCTAATGGAGGAGATCTTTAAAGGCACTGCAATTGCCTTTCTAGCCATGCATGAATAAGGATCACCCTTTACTGTTCACAGAAGTAATGGAGGTGCAAGGGCAGCTTTGTGCTATGCTGTGCTAGAAGAGCTGGCTTTAAAATATATATATATATATATCAGAAAGCAATCTGGCCTCTGTCAGCTCCTAAAGCCACTGGAGCCAACTGTTTCCTGGCATACAGTGTAACCGACTGAATCAACAACATGACTTCCTGTAGTGCCTCTGAGTTCCTTGAAGAAGATCCCATCCAATGCAATGCATATACCAGAAGAGAATTTGATCCACTCGTTTTGGAGCAGATGTGACAAGAGGCAAGCCTTGGTGCGTAAGTGGAATTAAAACAGACTTCACAGAGATCAGCATTCTTGTATTACATTCCTGTTACATTAACCATTAATTTCTAGTATTCATAAAGCTCTCTGAAGATTAAAATGGCTACCTATGTGATAACTATTATTTGCCATATTTCGTATCATGCTTGCAGTTAAAGGACAACACAAGCAAGATTCAGGCATGCAAAGCTATGAGTATGATTCAGTTTAACATTTTGAAGCACTATTTAGAGGTACAGTATGTACAGTAGACTTCCCAAAGGTTCCGGATTATCGGACCTAGGTGGTGCCGGATTATCAGGAGGTACAGTATATACTTTATATAAAGTGTTTTTAACCCTTTTTATTGTACATACTGTACAGTATACTGTAATGTTTTTGTTTTTTTAACCCTTTTTTACCCTTTTCGCTCAGTTCAACTGCTGCCTTGTGACTCGTTTTTTGCTGACATTCACTCACTCTTGCCATTTGATACCGGACTATCGGGAATGCTGTACAATTGGAGTTTTACTGTATGTAGCTATGTCAGCAAAGCAAATGGCCCGGTACCAATAAAGTACAAGTATAGTCTCTCTCTCTTTCTCTCGCTCTCTCTCTCTCTCTCACCTCCCCCTCTCCCCATAAAATGGCTGTAGTTTTACTTCCAAGTATTATGCACTAATGTGGTTTTATTTGCTCCTCAGCTGACACTTGAATGTTCCAAACGCACAGCAGATAGCACTGAATATTTTGACAGGAAAAAACCTTATCTCTGGTGCAGCACTGAAATATCATTCTGAGCAGTTTGGGCTTACATGTGGGCATGCGAATGAAAAACTTTTTCCAACTTTTCCAATGTCTGCTTCCTGACTACTGTATAAACTTGAAACTAAAAAAACACCCTAAACTGCATGGATAACCTTTTCCACTTCTGAAACAAAGACAGGAGTAGGAAAACATTCACAATCAGTTCACAGATTTCTAATGAAAAAGGATTAAGAGTCTAATCGAAATAAATCGATTAGACTCTTATCAGTGTGGATAATTTACAAATCAGTGTGGTCAAATGGTGTCTGTTTTCCTCAGCAAAGATTTAACACCAGAGCACAACTGGTTTGAGTTCTTATGCCAAAACCTCATTGTCAGGGAAAGGTCGTGCAGCACCCAGCAGAACGGGATACCATCAGAATATAAATGTTTACTACCACCAATTTTTTCTACAAAACACACTACAGTGCATTTATCAGTTTATTATTGCGCCATATTATAAGATACAATTCCAAAAAGAAATTAAATTCTGCAATACATTGCCCTTGCTTTACCTGTGTTTGCTCTGTTTTGTAAAATAGCTAGTTAGTGAACAATCAGCTAATGGTTAGCTAGTTGTCCATATCAATTAGTGAGGTTCTACTGTATCTCTCTCCTTTTATATCTGGAGAATAAAACTAAGTCCCCAACTGAAAGAGCTTACGTTCTAAATAAATTAGAAAATGTTTGCCAATGGAAAAGATGTGCTTGCCAATTTTGTGGAAACCTGTTCAGAGGCCATCTAAAAACTGGACCACTACTGTTTCTTTTGTTGTTTTATAGCAGGTCCTTTCTAAAAGAAATTGGTTAGAAAATTTATTCTTATTGCAACTGTAGGACAGAGCTTTTTGACAAAAAAATAAGGGAGGAAAAGGACACTGAAAATCACAAGTCAGTTTTTTAAAATGGCAAAGGCGACAAGTTTATCATTCCTGTGATTTTCCAGTAGGCCTGGATATGACAACAGGCATGTATCGTGTTTCGCCAGCAATACACAGAAAAAGTAGGTCAGCAGCAGGTGGATTACTTCTATCCAGAATGGCATGACAATAGTTTCAATAGACTGAAGTAGGATTTGCAAGGAACTGGTCAGATCCTGATGATTCACAAACTACAAATGTTAGGACAATCTATACTTTGGTTGATCATGTAGCTGGACTATATTTGCAATACCCCTTCAGGATTTTTTTGGTAAAATTCTATGCAAAGTCCCTAGAGGTTAATTATTTCCACAGAAGGTCTATGGAACGTGACCATAAATATAAAACTCCTAATGTGTTGTATCAGGAGACTGAAAGCACAAGACTGGTATGAGCTATAAAAATTAATGTATTTTTATAAGATCCAGTGAAGATGTTCCTTCATCTTACTTTATAAAAATCTATTAACTCAATGCTGAACAGCTGGGGGAAAACAAATCTCTGCAAGATCTAGCAGTAAAAGAAGAGTTAAGTGTCAAGGTCGTGTGATAGTGAGAAAGATCAAGAACCAAGCAACTGATCAGCAGGGAAGAACATTGGTTGTAAGGTCAGTATCCATGGCTGGATTGTTCCACAAGCTAGTCAAATCAAGAAAAAGTGCTGAAGGAGGTATATGCAATATAAAATGATGAGCATATTGTAGGATATATACAAATATATGCTGTGGTGTGTGATGATCTGATTATATATATTAAGAGATAGTATTTTTAGACATAAGAAAACGGTTAACATTTGAAGAACAAAGAGAAAATGGCAATGAAGAGGAAAGCCCAGAATAAGAATGCTTACTGAAAATTAATCTCAAAATGGATTATTTTTAATCTAGATAAGAGAAAACCATGAAAAAATATTTAAATAGGAGTCACAGTCTGTATTCACAGTTACTCTTTAAACAAATTTTCACCAAGAAAAAATACATTTCCAGTACTGGCTATGTCATGAGTTTAATAGAGCAAAACATTTAGTCTAGACTGTAGTTTAAGGCATTGTTGCACAACCCATGGGGAGTCGTGGCTGTCTTCTGGGGGGGAGAGGGTGGAAGAGAAGGAGAGGGTTGTAGCACTGGGCCAGCTGCCTTTTTTTCCCTGGCGTGGCAGGCGAGCGGAACAGCATTTAAAGAAGGGGCCACTTCCCCCCCACAACCAATTTTCCTGGGGGCTGCACCAGGCAAAAGGTTGTGCACCACTGGTTTAAGGCAGCAGATGTCTTCAGGTTGAATTGGAGTAAGGAAGGATTTTCATTTCTTCCTGACACCATGCTTTGTTCTTTGGCAGCCTACTTTGCCAAGCTCCACAATGTTCGCAACATTTTCCCTTGCCATCCCACACTGACTCACTGCTATCAGTGCTGCACACTGAATGTAAGTTAACTGGTTGTTCCACTATCACATATTCTTAAATGGGGGAAAAGTACTATGTGCCAACAAGTATGTTCCACTAACCAAAGAAAATCATGATTCTACAAGTGAAAAATGATTATTACCTCAAGGACAGGGAAAAAAACCCTATAAAAGTAGTGTGCATCACTGTAACACGTTATGGTTCCTCTCTCCCGCCACATATCCACCCCATTATCTTTGAAAAGATTACTCTTGTTACTTTCATACCTGTCTTTTGGTCACAGTGCCATCTACGGGATCCATATATTCAAAGCTGTCTGCTTTTTCCACTTTGTAGACGTTGTTCCCAACAGCAAACTGCTGATTACTGAATGATTTATCAATGATCAAAGCCTCCAGATCTCTCATTACAAAATATGCTGTTCTGGGTTCCAAGGCTTCATAATCAAATCTTTCATGTAGGAATAAACGAAAAGTAATATGAAGAAATATGTAAGCTTCACCTGGTTTTCACAGAGTATGAGATGCTCACAATTAGTAATCTATTGCAGACATGGAAAACGAGGCATGCAACTGAAGTGCCTAGCACAAATTAAAACTATTCTTCCATTTACTTACACACTTTTATGCTCCTAAATCCTCCTTTCTATGAAATGTGCAAATCTGTCAATTAAGTTTAAAAGAAAACTGTGCACCCTAAGTGATTAATGTACTTACATGCTTAAAAGACATGTCCACCCTCAACCCCTCTCCCCCTTGATAAGTCTGTGCTCTTTTGTTGGGCCACTAAAACAGTCTGTACACTGGGTAGAGTCAAAAATCATGTTCTGCTGGGACCCTGGCATTAGCAGCAAAGAAATTAACAATAAAAGAGAACAAAGTTATTGGGTCTTGCCTTCTGCCCACTCTTGGCTGCTCTTAGTGTTTCTCTCTCAGGATTGCTCAAACCACACACTGAATATTTCCCTTTCAGAATGCCACTCCCTCCTCCTCTCTTTTCAGTTGGGATGGCAAACCACCTGCCTCAGTGAGTAAGCAGAACCCACTTAGAAAATATATGATATACTCCTACATTTGGAGTTGTTCTTAGCAACACCAACAATTTGCTTTCAGACAACGTTGTTTACCCAGAGAAATTAGTGACATGCCATATAAATACCACTCCACTGATATGTAGCCAACTCTGGGCTGGCAGGACAGCAACTAATTGGCATACTGCATGGACAATAGGCAAAGAGGGAGAAAAGGAACTTTTCTAAGCAACAAAACATTTTATGGGTTTCTTAAACTCTGCAGGGTAAATTTCCTCCTGGACAGAGGGCCAGCACAAGACCTATACATCGCATGAGTCCCACTTAAGCCCTATTTTGAGAATGTAAGTAGGAGTCTGAAGTGCATAGACCTTGAGCAGGACCAAGGATTTCACTCCTAATAAAAAGCAGGCAGGATGTTGGTCCTGTCAAAAAGGCCCACATGCCATAGCGTGTTCAACACTCTATTTATCTATCTCTGGAAAATGAAGAGCTGAGTAAACCTTGCTGGGATTTTAACTTATGCTTCAAGTTAACGCTGACACTTAGACCGCAAATGTCCCTAGCTGTTTAGTCTACAGCAGATTTATGTTCTGTGCACACACACACCTGAAGTGCTGCAAAACACATTTCACTACTAACAGCAACAAAGTTAAACAAGCCAAATGTGCCCCAAAACTGCGCTAAGGACATTCTGTGTTTCATAATGATCCGTACCTGCAATAGTAGTGACGGCCAAATTTTGTCCAGTGATCTCTGACAATCTCTTCCACACTCTGCTTTCGAGCGGCTATGATTGAAAGCCAGACTAGCACAGCCCAGAGTCCATCCTTCTCTCGGATGTGGTCAGACCCTAAAGAGAAATGAGTAATGCACCCTTATTAGCAGATACACCAAGGAAGATGCAAACAACAGTTCCAGACAAGAGAATCAGAATTCATATCTGTTTGGGATTTTTTATATACAGTAAAACAACAAAACAGACAGACATTTTCCTGGCAGCCAAAGTAATTGTTTTAAAGGTAGTAAGGAGGAAGGACACGGACACGGACACGTCAGAAACTACATTACTAAATTCAACAAAATATGGGAAATTACTTGGCTACAGAGTATAAATGTCATTACATTCTTAACCATTGTGATTCCTGCTCATCAATGTCCAGGGTGACCTACATAACTGAGACTGTTTCAAAAAAATGCGGAATGATATGTGCCAACTCCCAGTTATTAAGCAGCGTATTCCAAATTACAGAGTTCAGCTGCATCTCCTCACTTCCCCAGATGTTAAAAAATGCCCTGACATCTGCCTTGGGCCAACTTTCACCATGTTTCTTCTGAAATACATACCCACAGCAGGTAGTTTATGCAGAAATTGCAGGAGAGTAGATACTGGTGAGAATGAGCATGCGATGAAGTCTCAGAAGCATGCAGCTTATTTTTACACAGAAAATGTGACTTTATGCCATACTACAGAGACTTGAAGAGGAAGACAAAGCCAAGCAATGCCCGGGGAAGGTGGTGCTAGGACTAACTGCAGAATGGCAGCTATGTCATGTCACCACTCGTTGCGTACGCAGACCCTGCACTGAGACTGTTAATGGCGCAGAGGTGAGGTTTGCTCAGAGCAGGAACAGTCACATATGAAGTTCTGCCTCCTTTAGGATATCATTGCATAGTCTAACCTGCTTGCCCTAATTATCCAGCCATGAGGGCGGCTGTGTGGACAGTTTGCCTGAGGGAAATTCCATGTCGCTGAAACACATTCAGCAAAATCCTCCAACCCAAAAGCCAGACAGAGAAAAAGCGAACATTGCCCGTGTGAAAAGGAACACACATCCTGCAATGTCAAAATTAGTTTGCAATGTTACTGCTTCTTACAATAGTCCGTAAATTCCATGCTATCGCTTAATAAGATTTCTCTTTTTCTACATTACGAAGATATACAGCTGTCACAATGTAAACTGATGCACTGCTGCTGCTCTACTAAGGCCACGTCTATCCATGCAGCGCTGCAGTGGCACAGCTGTTCTGATACAGGAGCGGGCCAGAGCCAAGCCCCAAGCCCTGTAACAGCAGGAGAGGAGTCAGCAGGAGAGAGGGGCAGTGTCCTGGGAGGCCGGTGGAAGGGGACCTCCCCTGATCCGGCAAATTCTGTCATTTGGGACTGGTCAGGTCCCGAGATTGCCAGACCAGGAAGGTCCAACCTGTATAACTTAGGGTGGAATATTCAGATCCAAGAGTGAAATACACTTTGCCAACACAGACTGTAGCGTGGACACTGCCACAGTTAAGGCAGACTTGCAGAAAACTGTCACTGTAAAAACAATTACAATTGGTGGCAATCCCTCTCTCTCCTGTCCCATTCAACTCAGTGCAGTGTGAATTTCAGATACTAACTGTAATCACTAAAATGCTAACACAATTAAAGAGAAACAGAAGTATTAAATACAGATACCTACATTAACGTAATGTCAAGGCTGCATAAATTAAAACTTGAACAAAGTCAAGAAAAGCAAAAGTTAATGTTATATAACAAGTGATTTTGCTTGTTATATCTAGAAGATATAACAAAACCCTTGCCTTGTGCAGATTATGGTATAGTATGTGAAGGTCATTGACACAAGAGACCAGAGAGCCAAACAGCACAACTGAATTTAAAAACTCCTTCAGGCAAGGAATGTGGACACCTTTGTATACTATAGGGCTTCACACGACAGAGGTCCAATCTTGGTTGGGGCATCTAGGTGCTGCTACTACAACACAATGGTGTCCCTTAGTTAGAGTCCTTGGGTGCTCCCATAATATGGTCTAGAGATATTAGTTCTGCCTCAGCGCAGGACAACTGGACATGAAGACTTCTCAAAGTCCCTTATAGCCCTACCTCTCTGATTTTATAATATAAATGTTAAATAATAAAAATAAATAGGTCTGGATAAATAGGTCTATGACCACTTGTAGCCCCATAATTTCACATCATAAAGTCAAGTAAATCTAATTTCCTAGGTAATAATTCCATTTATCAGCAGGCCCTATGAAAGGGTGGGACCAAGAGAGTCATTTGGTCCAGGCCTCAGGAGAAAAAGGGGCTCAAATTTTGACATTTGTCTACCAAGTCATTTCCATTTATTACACATCTTTCAGTTATAACAGAGACAACGAAAGAAGCTACATATACCTGGAAAAAATGATTTAAATCATTGTGGGACCATGGGCCTTCGCCAAATTTTCGGTCACATCCAAGTTTTCATCTGCATGACAGGAGTAGCTTCTGTGATTAGTGATTCTACATTATGAAACACTCTTTACAGTCTTGCATAGTTTAGAGGTTTTGAAAGTCACAATTCTGTTACTGTAAAGTGATTTTGCTTGGTCTGAGGGGGAGTTTAACCTTGAAATTAGATGTTTATCTCTGCATAGGAGATTTTCATATTCCTGTTTTTTCTTATGTGTCTTTGCATAAAATAACCATATCAAGCTCAGTTGTAAGGTATCTCTTCGTCCAGTGTTTTAGATTCACCTTTAAAAGCTTTTTTTGTGATAATAAACTTTTAATTCTAGTTGTTTAATAGACAGCATATCTAATCCGGCAATCGTCCCATGTTCATATTTATAACAACGCACCAGTTATTAGAAGAATTTAATAATGGGAACATGTTAGCAGACAAAATTTCAAGACTTTAAAATAAGGCTATAAGGGACGTAGTAAATAACACCCCCAAATCATTATTACATAATATTAATTGCGAAGTACATACACTTATAATTTTGTATAACCAATAGCCTTTAGCGAATTCATTTATTGTGTGTTACCATGTTTTAAAAGAACCCCTTTATAAAAATGAAGCCAAGATTTGAAAGTAGTGCAAATAAGAGGAAGCAAAAGCAACAGAGTGAAGCAGCAGTTAAGAGTTTAAAGCCAATAACATCATTTCTGGTAGAAAAGATGCCTCAGCCATTAGACAGTGACCATGCTGACAGTGACACTTCCAGTTCTGATGATGAAAACTTTGTACCCACAAATGACATTTCAATGTCACTGCCTCACAATGAGGAGGTCGTTAATCAAAGACACAGAAATTACCAACAGCGGAATCTACACTCGACTTAGAGACTGTGAGGACAGAAAATGAGAACATTGGAGATGCTGCGCAACAAGAGCAAGAACTCGAACTAGCACAGGACACAGTGTAACAACAGTGGCGTCATAACCTGATATTGGACTTCTTGATAAGAACAATGTTGCTCAAATGCACTCATTTCTCAAGGTTAGTTGTTTTCAGATTCCAAATACCGTACGGAAAGATGCTGAAAATCATGTTTTTCCCACTCGTTTATGGACAAAAACTCTTCCAAATGGAGAGATCTACACAAGAGACTGGCTCTGCTAGAGCATGGAAAAGCAGGCTCTCTACTGTGTACCCTGTTTCATTTTTAGCAGTAATACTTCAAATGTATCAGTACCGTCAAATCCAGCTGATTGGAGCATCAGTAGAGGTTGGAGGAAGTTGAAAGACCGAATACTTGCATATGAAACTTCAGTATCGTATAAAGATAACTGTGTTACATGTGAATCAGCTAGTAGAGCAGCACTAACTGACAGTTCAATTGAAAACTTACTCCTGAGTGAAATAAACACAGAAACTGATAACTGGAAAGTATTCCTGGAGCGCATATTGAATGTCATTCTTTTTTTTCCTGAATGGGGATTGGCTTTGCTTTGGTTCCAGTGTTTTGCTTGCAGTGGAAACTCCCAATTAAAAGTTACATTTTTAGTATACATGATAATGGTACAATGACTTAATTGTTAATAAATAAATGTGTTGCAAGTGTTCATTTTCATATATTCTTTTGGTTTTAGTATGACCCTATGGATGAGAAGTTAGATATGTGGCCTGTAAACTCAAAGTTGCCCAGGACTCTGTCATTCTCTGGGAGAGCCTGTTCATCAGAAGATCAGAAAGAAGCCTCAGCATAACTCCATCTATGACAGTATGGGCTAGACCAGCCATGGCCAACTCGTGGCTCGTGAGCTGCATGCGGCTCTTGCCCCACAAAAGTGCGGCTCGTGAAGCCGCTCCTGCACGCTCCCCAAATGACCCCTGCCGGCTCCCCCTCCACCTCCCCCTGTGCTTACCGAGTTGGAGCTGCGGGGTTTTAAAAAAATGGCACCCAAGAGGGCAGCTGTCTTAAAAGGGGCAGCCTCCTTTTAAAAAAAAAATTGTTTTTAATTTTTTTGTTTTTGCTTGACCATTCTGTTCTGGGGGGCCTTTTTTTTTTTTTTTTTTTGGCTTGACAATTCTGGTGTGGCTCTTTGCATTTTTTCCGCCACTGTTTTGGCTCTCATTGTTAAATGGGTTGGCCATTCCTGGGCTAGACAAAACTGCCGGGCCCTTGCACTGAAACATCAAGTATTAGGCTTTCAGATATTACAATTACAGGGTGGGGGTGTGAACAGACCCTCCAATATCTACAGTATTAGCAACAGAGGCAGGATGAACTAACTGCACCAATGATTTGATCTGCTATGACAGATCAAACATTCCTTTGCTACATAAACTTCTACACAGCACGACCTGTTAGAGACACACAGTAAAATTTGTACATTAGTCATTCAGCAAAATGCTCTGTACAACATCCTATCTCTATGATATCTGAACTAGATACTAAAAGTGAGTTGCACTTTGATTTACCAAGTACTTCATGTGCATTTTACTGAACCAAAATGGTCCAGTGAAACATGGGCACAGGAATTTTTGGAACAGCCTCGGGATGTTCCAAGCTTTATCTTGGCATGGCCTGAGCTCATAAATCTCCATGAAGAGGGATGAGTGTATACATGTATCATTCTTCTGATCCACTTAGCAGCTTTGGCATGCGCTGTGACCTTTGCATGTCCTTCAAGAGGACAAACAACTTGGTGTCACTATGGGAAAAGGAAAAGGAGGAAAGAAAAGTGGTAGCAAAAGCATGGACAGAAAACTGAAAGCAATGAGAATTCTCCAGAGTTGAAAGGTTACCAGTAAAAATACCAGCCTGTTCCGAGGTACAGCTATAATTGTGTGTGTATAGGTGGAGTCCTTTTCATTTAAATAAAAATGAACCCTACTGAACCACTGGCATCTCTCAAAACCTGTTGGTCATTCTCTCTCATCTCTTAATGCTTATTTCCCTTCCTCAGCATTTCTGTCAACCATAGGTTTATTTACTATTTGCATGCATGTTTGTTTTATTTATTGCCTTTATTTAAAAAAAACAACAACATTCCTTCTGCTTCTGCTAGCTGAATGTGTACTTAGCTTACTATACCTCTGGTTTTCTTCACTTTCTAACTCTTAGTTATTCCTAATTGACCTAATTGGAAAACATACTATGTTATAGATGAAGCCAGTTGCCTTTTCCCACCTCAGTTCAACTAATGGTATATTTACTTTTGTAACACCAATGTCTCTGGACAGACTATCGGCATTGATCAAAGCTGGGACCTCTAGACCCCTACTGCCTGAGCTAAAAGATCAACCCCGCTTACCCAAGGTTGTAGCACGCTGTCTCTGAGTTGACCACCACCCACCACTGAAGGGACAGAGTGCCTTACTGAGCAGACATGACTTACACTTTGGTTTATACATTCCGTATCATGCTAATCATTTGTCCGGTAGCCAGGGATCAGCAGATGGATATGGAGGAATACAAGATCTGCACTATTTTTATAACCTGGTCAAATTAAAGATGCACAACGACAACAACGTATGCCCTCTATTTCAAGGGTTTTAACACTAGTATTGCTGCTTCCATCTTGTTGAGGTCAACATACCACAACCCTAGATTTAATTCTTCCTTTGAAAAACCCTGAAACACTAGTAAATTCTGGCCTGTGTTTCAATGAAGAGATTGGCAGGGAAAGCAGGAAGGGGAGCTTAATAGAAGAGATAACAAATTTGTCTCTGTCTGTCCTCTTACATTGAACTAACTTTTGACATGCTTAATTCAAGTAATAACAACTGTTTAGGACTTTTGTCTAAATAAAAGGCAGGTTTGCTTGGTTTTCATTGTTAGCATGTTATACATTTCTCGATACAAGAATGGTAAGGCAGAAGACGACTATGAACAGATTCAAATTAAACTATTTGAAATAAAATGATCATTGCAGATTTTCATTCTCAATCAGCTACTCAATTTAAACAGTCCAAATACCTTGCAGTTTGACACAGAAGTGTAATCCCATATATAGAATGAGCTTGCAAAGAGCATCAAATGGCACAAAAATTGTCCTAGTCTAATGGATTTGGTATTGTAAGCTGTCTGGGGCAGAGACTGTCTCTTATTATGTGTTTGTACCTTGCCTACATAAGAACATAAGAACGGCCGTACTGGGTCAGACCAAAGGTCCATCTAGCCCAGTATCCTGTCTGCCGACAGTGGCCAGCACCAGGTGCCCCAGAGAGGGTGGACCGAAGACAATGATCAAGCGATTTGTCTCCTGCCATCCCTCTCCAGCCTCTGACAAACAGAGGCCAAGGACACCATTATATCCCCTGGCTAATAGCCTTTTATGGACCTAACCTCCATGAATTTATCCAGCTTCTCTTTAAACTCTATTATAGTCCTAGCCTTCACAGCCTCCTCTGGCAAGGAGTTCCACAGGTTGACAACACGCTGTGTGAAGAAGAACTTCCTTTTATTAGTTTTAAACCTGCTACCCATTAATACAATAGGGCCCCAATACTGAGTAAGAGCTCAGAGTACTATCTCAATAGATAAATTAAATCATCATCTTCATCATCTGAAATCAAATAAATATTTTATAGTCAATTCTATCAGGGACATCATTTCTCTAAATACAATTTTTAAAAACAAAACCAAACTGAAAAAATATTTAGCCATAATAGAAAATTATTTTGTTTGCAAATTTGTTAAATTCTTCCTCTACCAATGGTCCACAGCTTACTGACATTTTAAGGAAACTAAGATTTTTGGGGCCACATTCTTATCTTTATGTACAAAATTCTATAATGATCTTTATTTCTCACATGTCAAATGTCAAGCATACAGCACCGAAGCAGCAGGTTATAGAAGAAGTTCCCAACAATATGTGGGAAGAAACTGAATATGCATTTTATAACATAAAATAGACAGAAGAGCCCATGAAGAAAAGGAAAGAATTGTTTAACTCGCTGTTCTGCCAACAATGATAGGCAGAGCAGAGAGCTGGTCAATGACAAAAAACAGATGAAGAAAAAATTGCTGTCACCCAGAGAACAATGGAAAGATGAAAGTGCAAGATATCATTCTACAATCACATACTGAATGAGGAGATCAGAAGGCATACAGAGGTGACTGATGTAGTGCAGGGAATGTATGAGGAAAAGCAAAACTGGGTGGGTCATGTAGTCTGCAGACATGACAATAGTTGAGCAGCCCGCATTAGTGACTGGATCCCCAGAGACCACGAACCACAACTAGACAGATTGAAAATGCACTGGGCCAATCTCTTGACAAAACTCTTTGGCAAGAAATGGAAAGGACATGTTTGCAACAAAATGGAATGGTGTGGCATTGACTTGCATTTGTGGAGGGATGGATGAGGACAAGTTGAATAAAGATGACTCTGTTACATGATTTAAGATAATGGAATTTGCAGTCCAGTCTGCATCAGGACTCTATTCACCAGGGCTCAAGGAGTGGACCATCCCTGTCTGAGTCAGTGAGCAGTCACTCCGCCTCACTACACCCACCTGGCTCAGTCGCACACAGGGAATCAGCTACAGTTCAGGGGCTCAGGCCTGCGGTCAGGCCAAGCACACAGTCAGAATGCCAGGTTCTCACTCGGGGCAGGCAGCAATAGTTCAGGGAGTCGGGCCCAGGTTCAGGCTGAGCCTTGAAATATACAGCCCTAGGTCAGGGTGGTGCAATCAGTCGGGTCTACTTAATATAATACACGGTTGAGAGCAGAGAGCCAACAAGTGCAGGTGTTTTTCCTAGAGAAGCGGGAGAGGGTAGAGACTTCCACTCATGGACTGGAGTGGCGGGGGGGAGAGGGCAGGACGGGACATACACGCAGGCCCACTCACTCCACTGTGTCCCGGAGCAGGGCCTTAACAGCGGCAGAGCACTCTGCCACTGGATCAGCGGGGATCCTGACCACAACACGCTGACTCACAGGCACTGTTTTACTGCTTGATATATTAATTGCATATTAACTGTGTATTATATATTAATTAATGTTATGTAACATACAGCCAGGAGCGGCTTGAGGCCGGCTGCGGCAGCTGGAGCCCCAGGCGGAACGCACAATCAGTGCCCCGGCCTGCAGGGCCGTCAATGGACTGACGTCATCGGCGGGTGCCCCCGTGACATCATCATCGGGCATCCCGGGCGGCGGCACCCTAGGAGGCGGCCAAGTCACAGGTCGCCCCTGCATACAGCTCTTTAGGCTTTATAGCAATAGAGCAGGGGTGGGGAACCCTGGCTTGCTTGGACCCAGCCCCTGAGGCTTAGACCCCACCCTAGCACTGGAGAGCCCACACAGACACACTTACCCTGTGGGGAAGCAGCAGTGGGGGAGAGTTGGAGCACACAAAATCTAGTAGGCTGGGCTCCCCTAGGCTCTGGTGTGTGAGGGGAATGTGGGGAGTGTCTTTCTGATTCTCAGTTAGCGGACACATCAGTGAGAATTTGTTTTGCTTTTTTTTTTTTTTTTGCTTCTCAGTTGTGTGCAGCCCCCGACTGATTTTTCTGTGGGTCAGCAGCCCCTGACCCAAAAAAAGGTTCCCCACCCCTGCAACAGAGCTTCTTCTTCACCTTTCTTAGCTTTTCTTCCTATTAAGTTTGTGGCAGAAAGTCTCTGGTGTTGCTGATATACAGAATAATAGAATAGAATACTAGAACTGGAGGGGAACCTTGCGGGGTCATTGAGTCCAGTCCCCTGCCCTCACAGCAGGACCAAGCACTGTTTAGATAATCCCTGACAGGTGTCTATCTAACCTGCTCTTAAATATCTTCAGAGATGGAGATTCCACAACACCCTAGGCAATTTATTCCAGTGTTTAACCACCCTGACAGTTAGGAAGTTTTTCCTAAACCTCCCTTGTTGCAGTTAAAGCCCATTGCTTCTTGTCCTGTCCTCAGAGACCAAGGAGAACAATTTTTCACCCTCCTTCTTGTAACACCCTTTTAGATACTTCAAAACTGCTATCATGTCCCCTCTTAGTCATCTCTTTTGTAAACTAAACAAGCCCAATTCTTTCAGTCTTCCCTAATAGGTCATGTTTTCTAAACCTTTTAATCATGTTTGCTGCTCTTCTCTGGACCTTCTCCAATTTCTCCACATCTTTCTGGAAACGTGGGGCCGAGAACTGGACACAATACTTGAACTGAAGCCTAATCAGTGCAGAGTAGAGCAGAAGAATAGAGTAGAAGAATTACTTTTCATGTCTTGCTCTAGGTTTATTGATAAGAAGGACATGTGAGACCGAATCAAATGCTTTACGAAAGTCTAGGTATCTGTGAGAGTGGGTGAGTGAGAGAGAAAAATAGTGAAAATTAGATGCAGCATTTGCCAAGGTGGATATAAGCAAGATAAATTATACACACAGATTTCCTAATTCTGGTTAATAAATTGCTGATGAAACTTAGATAAGAATTGCTGCTGCTGCTGCCACCTTCCTCTAAGCTGCGTCTTGGATATTACTCATAATACCAGCAAATTACTAACCTCATCTGACAAACTTCCTTCACTACTACAAAAATGGAAGAAGATTTTCATGCATTGGTTCAACTCCAAGATTAGCTGCCAGAAAACAAGGGAAACATGGCCCTATGGGATGTTTTCAAAATCTTTTGTCCTTTTATAGCAGAAAATGTGCTTTTATTTACTGACCACAGCAAAACTACTTTTTGTTACAACACCAGGGGATTGCAGTATTTAGGAACTACAGCAAGGTTATATTACCTGGACACAGAACTGTTTACTCTTAAGTGCTATTAGGTTAGTATTTCAATAAATGTGATAATTTAGATGTGGATCTGTAAAACCCATCTTGCTTTTACAGAGTGGCAAGGTCACTGTGTTGGCCAACTGGATGGTAGATTCCTGTAAGTACAAAATTCTGCAAATTAAAGAACTGCCAATTTTCCTATCTCTAGAGTGAGGTCATTAAAGATAAACTCTTAACACAGACTCAAGTTCCCAGTGCTAGCAGAAATTGGTGAAGGGCAATGTAGTCTAGAACAGTGTGTGTCATCCTTTTTTATAAAGTATCCCTTCTAAAAAAAGTTATAAGTACCCCCAATACCTACAGTTTTCAGACACACAAAATTTTGTTCTACCGTTGCAACACATTTGTTTAAACAACTTAATCGTAGCTGGGCAGGCAACGACATTTTTGGATGTAAAAAGTACAAAAATAATAAAGCGCTGTGAAACTTAAAACAAAAATTCAGTTTTCTCCAAATTTCAATTGTGCTGATGTACCCCCCCAGACTTCTCTCAAGTACCCCTAAGGGTACTCATACAGTGACTGAGAAACACCGATTCCAAGCATCAAATAACTTCCTAGAATTCTTATAAAATAAAATTTATTTACAGACGAACTGTGTACCTATTTAGATGTACTTCTATGCTAAAACCCTTATAAGAAAACCAATATTTTTTAAAGAAGAACTGCAGTGAGGTGCACTCTTCAACACATTTAGGAATAAGAAAAAGATAAACACGCAGTGGAGTTTATTCCCCTCTGTTCCAATACATTTAAATGAAAGATGTATAAACTGTATAGACAGATGCTTCACATGTTTGGAGAATATGCTGGAGCTAGCAAGCCTGTGTTCCTGGCAGGCTACTCAATCTTTGGGCAAACGTGGCAACTGACTGGAGGACATTCAGGTAGTTTTATTAGAGTTCTTTCTGTCACCAGAACTATTGGAAAACTGGACTAGATCCCAAAGAGACACACCTGCAACAGGTTCAATTTAATGTACAGAGCCTGATAATTAATATATAGACCCTCACAATGACCATATACATATGCACACAATCCATCAAATTGCTAGCAAGCGACTGAAAATTGTTTTTGCAGTAAGACCAGGAGAAATTTTTCTGGGTCCTATACTGTTCTCGGATGGAATGGATGGAAGGAGTTTGGCCTACTGTTTTTGCTACTGAAACTCTTATATTTCGTTATGTAGCACCCAGAGCTTAAAGGTTACCAATCCCAACATGAACCTTTGAGAGTCCACTAGCCAGTCATGCCATGGAATTAATTTGTTAAGTCTTCCTACCTCTTAATGAAGAGATTAGTGCCCATTAGCCTACAAGAGAATATGCAGAGTTAAGGCTCAAAGGAAAATGTTGTCTCTGGATTTCTTACCAGTGCCAAAGCTTTCTTCTCCACAAAGCGAACATCGTCCAGAATCCATCAGATTTGAGAAAAACCTCCAGCCTGTTGGCGTTTCATACACAGGAACTTTCAGTGATTTTGCCACCCTAAAAAAAAAAAAACACAACAAAACACAAAAACAAAGAAACCCCACCATGATTAAGACTGTGCATTCATTTAGATGTGGATTTGAGATTTCAGCTGCTAAAGGGGAAAGATGTTCTGGATCTTTACCACAATGGACTTTGGCATAAACAAATGGGAATGAATGCAAGAACATCATATGCGTCAAAGCCTTGGTGATCTGCTTCACCTTGCTTTAGCTGCAGGCACAAAAAGATGAGTCTCTCTGAACAGTTTAATAAAAAGTTAGACATATCCTTTTGTCGGGCTAACACCAAAGAAGAATCCACAAGGCATCTCTCTCTGATCAAAGTCCAATTCTGTGCTATCAAATCAATACTCTCCAGTTCCTGTCACGGAGTCAGCCTCTTGCAAATGCCAGGAAAGAAAAGGAACTCCAGCCCATCCAGACCCAAACTAAGGTTATAGTCTGGTAGGTCTTCCATGCTCTCAGGCAACCCTATCCCTCTTTTTAGTCCTCCAGGGCACAGTCTTTATTATTAAATATGTATAGTATAATAGCACCCACAGGTACCAATTGCGATGGGAACTCCATTGTGATACATGTAGTACAAACACCAAAACAGATAATCCTTATCCCCGAGGAAGGACCTTGGAGATCAACTTGTTTTCCACTGGCAGAGTTCCTAGAGCAGCGGTTCTTAACCTGGGAGTAATTACCCCTCTAGGGGTAATATGACACATTTCAGGGGATACTAAAGTTTAAAATACAATAGGTGTTCAGCTTTGTTCAACGTAATGTATGAGAAAACAAAATACATTCAAAATGATTAATTGTCATTTTCTTTTTGTCTATTCCCATTTAAAAACAGAGGAGGGTGTAATTCTGGTTTATTGGTTAAGCTTAAGGGTAACTGTGCCAAAGAGGTTAAGAACCACTGTCCTACATCCTCTCCAAGAAACAGAGACAAAGATCCCTTACACAGGCTGAACACAGGAAAAGTACATATAATCGTTAAATCCCCTTCTCACGCCAAAGGAAGGGTTGGCAGAATCTGTGGATGCCTCCTGCTCCAGGGAAAAGCAGAGACATACAATCAATTTTCAACTCCTGTTTTGTAGCAGAAGAGCACAAAGAGCAGTCTTTAAACTCCCTTCTTGTTGCAAAGGGTGAAGTAGAATATAAACCAGCCAGCCAGGCCTGAGCTCTGGTCAGCAGCCTGATTCTTGATCCATCCGTAGCAGCTATCTTCCCGCCCTTTATAACTGCTCCAGGTGCCTTTCTGGGAGGCTAATAAGGCCTGGCTGATGCAGAGTTCTGTCTATTAACACTTGCCTCTCCACTAAGGCTTTTTATGTCTGACACAGCTCTGTTCCTGTGAGGGGTGGGCTGATCCACCAGCAGCCAGGTTATGTCATACTCCAATTCTTACAATTTAGATGTGAATCAAAGTGATACATTCATTTTAAGGAATGGTCTTTTTCAGAAGGGGATAAAATAGATTCTTTTCTTTTGTAAATCAAGCATCAAAAGGTAGAATTTTCAAAATGTGCCTAAGGGTATGTCTAGACTACATCCCTCTGTCGCCAGAGGGATGTAAATTAGACATACTGACATTGCAAATGAAGTGGGGATTTAAATCTCCCGCACTTCATTTGAATAAAATGGCCGCCGCGATTTGCCAAGTCAGCAGTTTTACTGCAAAAACCAGCTGTCAAGACGGGGATCGGGCGACAAAGAAAGCCTTTGTCGGCTGATCCCTTATGACTCATAAAATTCCTATTGAAAGTAAGAAAGGTTGATGTCTTCAGGGCTGCAGAGAGACTTGCTGGGCTCCTAAGCAAGGTGGGATGGGACTCAGCTCCATGCTGCCGGAAGGGATAGGGCCTCACAGGAAGAGAGGCAGGGGTAGGGATAACCTCCCCCAGTCAGCCCTTCAGGGGTGCCCAGAGTGCACCGTGTGGGGCTCCTTCAGTGATTTAAAGGGACCAGTGCTCTGGTAGCCAGAAACCCTGAGCCCTTTCAAAACTGCCATAAGAGCTCTATGGAGATAGAGAGTTTTGTATTTGCATCTGTATCCGCAAAAATGTCGATTTGGATGGCCACGGATATAAAATGGATATCGACAGATTTTCAGGGTTCTAGACGCAAACTTTGTATTCACATCTGTAGCCTCAATAATGAGTTGCATATATCTGCATTCACGGACGCGGATACCCACGAATTTGCAGGGCTCTAATCGCCAGGCCCCAAAGCAGCCTCCACCCCCCGGTCAGCAGTCTTTGATGCCTTTACAGTCAGGTCTACATTTAAACAGCTGCACCAGTGCAGCTGTGCCGCAGTACAGTAGCACTTTAGTGAAGTTGATTTTTCACATCCCTGAGCAGCAGAGTTATATTGATGTATGTTTATACTGGCTTAGACACTTAGGCTCTTTTGAAAACCTGACCCAAAATTTCTGACCTGTTAATTGTCACCAGTTTCCTAGCAAAGAGATCCAGTTACTTTTCCAAACTCCCAGTTCAGAACACCATTTTTGTATTTATTAATTAAATCTCAAATAAAGTGTTTTTCTTAGGAGATTCTTTGATCCTTCAATACTCAAAAAACTTCATTAAAATTAAAGGGGCACTTGCAATTTGAAATCTGCACAAATTAAAGTGGTTTTGGTTATCCATATTCCCCTTAAACCGCTTGCCAGCTTTTATGATTAAATAATATTTTCTTTCAAAAAAGATATTCTGCCTCCTTGCATTATAGAAGTGTCACACTAAACAAGGAGAACTGACTATACCGAAGGAAACAGCAAAGCTTGATATACACATAGTGCTGCCAAAAGCACAAAGTAAACAAAATGAATAAAAGTATTTTGTTTCTCTCACCTAATTTATACTCATTTTTGCTGTTATTTGCCACAACAGGGCTAACAAAGCTCCCTTTAAAGTCAACATAAACATTAAAAAAAGTTTCTAATCTGCATTTTTTTTCCTCAATCAGATAAACACATAAGACCCCTTACTTTTCTTCTTCCTTCAGGAGTCAAACCAAAGATAATAAACAACAAACAAAGAAAACAGAAGGGCTACTTTCTGAGGTCTTGAATTAGAACAGGTTGGTATAATGGGAGAGAACTGACAACAGCTGTAGCAACTGCAGCCCCCTGCTCTGCCCCACCAGCTCCCAGCATTGCCCTAGTGCCGCTGGAACTTGCTAGCGCCAGACTGTCCCCATCCACTACCCTTCCTCCCAGGACCCCTCCCTTTTCTGGGACCCCCGGCAAAGAGGGCCTCCTTAAACTTAGCACTGACGCCACCCTTGACTCTCCATCATCCCTCACCCCCCAAACATCTCCTCTCCACACAAGGATTCACTTGTAAAAAAAAAATTTGATTCGGGGCCCATACACACTAATTTGTTCTGGGCCCCACATCCTCCTAGACACTACCCTGCTTACAACACTCTTTCCAATACACCCCAAAATAATGTTTGCTTATTTTTGCAACAGTGGCACACTGTTGACTTTTCTTAAGTTTGTGTTCCCCTAGGAGTATGGCACTATTTAAAATCCGACCCTGTTGTATTCATTCATTAGGATATCAAGACCTGACAGAGTCTTTGTAGCATCACGTCTGATGTCCTATATAACACTAGCCATAGAATGTTCCCAAAAGTAATTACTATGTCAATCTCTTAGAAAAAAATCCAATCTTGATTTTAAAATGATCAGTGATGGAGAGCCCATCATGACTCTTGGAAAATTGTTCCAATGGTCATTTATTTTTTGTTAAATATGTATGCCTATTTCCAGTGTGACATTTATCTAGTTTCAACTTCCAACTATTGAGTTGTGTTGTATTTTTCTGTGCAAGACTGAAGAGCCCAATATTATTTTTTGTTTTTTATTTAGATATGTACAGTCTGCAATCAAGTCACCCCTTAATCTTCTTTTTGTTAAGCTACATAGATTCAAAGAGGTCAGTCACTACAAGGCATACGTTTGAATCTGTTAATCATTCTTGTGGCTCTTCTCTGAACCCTCTCCAGTTTGTCAACATTTTCTTGAACTGTGGGCACCAAAACTGGACACAGTAGTCCAGCAGCAGTCCCACTAGTGCCAAATACAGAAGTAATATAACCTCTTTATTCCACTTGCAATTCTTCTGTTTGTGCATCCCAGGGGCGAAAGTAACTTACATTTCTTACAGGCGCTGTCCTACTGCAACTCTCTCTATTTCCTGGGATAGAACCCTCCATCCTGTAAGCATGTCAGTTCTTAGTTGAATACTTTTACATTCAGTTATATTAAAATGCATATTGCTTGCTTGCACATAGCTTATCAAGCAAAATATAGAGCGCCCTGTATTAGTGACCTGTCCTCTTTATTATTTACCATTCCCCCCATTTTTTGTGTAATCAAGAAACTTCGTTGCTGACAATTTTATGTTTTATTTTAGCTCCTTGATAAAAGAGTTAAATAGTGTAGGTCCAAGAACCAGCCACTGCAGGACCTCACTGGAAACATACCTGCTCAGTGACTGCACATTTTGAGTCAGGCAGGGTGAATCCTTTGCCCTGTGTGCCAGTCCACCAATGCCAAGCTGCCCTAAAGTCAGCTTACCTGGCCATTGGAGGAATTTCCCCACTACAAACGCCCCTGGTGGCACAGAACGGCCATAATGGCTCCTATGCCATCCCCCGCTCCCTGAAGACAGACAGCATGATGCGTGTGTGTGTATGGGGGGGGGGGGGAAGAGTAGAAAGACATCCCAGGGCAGGGATTAGGCCGATTCTCCGGAATGGGGCCCCGCGCCTAAGGGGGCTCCCGCTCCCGGGTGCGCAACGCACGTGCAGTGCCACCCCAGGTACGCAATGCCCCGGGCGTGCGACGCATGTGTGGAGCCACCCGGGGCCCCGCGCATGCTCGGCCCTGCCCCCGGAATCGGGCCCCACGCTTGCTAAAGCCAGCCCCGACTGTGAATAATATAAAAATGTCTAAATCACTTTCATTCCGTTTCAGAATGCAATGAGTTTAATTTATAGGAGATTTTCACAAAAGGTTTAAATCAAATTTTTGCTTCAAAATTTTTCTTTTAAAAAAAATAGTTTGGCTTCCGTTTACCGTTTTCCATTTTTTCCCACCTCCCTTTTCCACTTGTCACTGAAAAAGAAGTGAGGGGAAAGGGAAGCAGAAAACTAAAGACTTAAACTGAAAGCATGGTTATGTTTTTCATTTTTGTCAGAAAAAAATTAAAAGTTTGAAAAACATTTTTCATTAATTTTTTAACTTTTTAAAAAAAGGCATTTTTATTAATTTTTTTTATCTGAAAAAACTGCAAGCAGCTTTAGCTCTGAACTTGCAAGGGACTCCACATGGGCAGCTACAGATATCCATGGGGCTGTAGGCACTGGGGCCTACCTACTTTCAGTCATCTGCAGAATCAAGGACTAAACTGCCCCAGGCATCCTAGCACATGGCTCCTCCAAACAGGAAACAAGAAGCAACTATGCACTAAGAGAGCCATCCCTTCCCAACTCCTACTCCTCCCTCCCCCCCAGCCAAAAAAAAGCCACGCCCAAAAAAACCTTGTCTTTTCATTGTAGAACATAGAAACGATGCAAAGTACAGGCAGTCCCCGAGTTACACGGATCCGACTTATGTCGGATCCGCAGTTACGAACGGGGCCCTCTCCCTGGTCTCCAGCAGACCAGGGAGAGGAAGCAAAGCAGCGGAACACGCGGGCAGCGGACAGCCCAGACGCGTCTGGGCTGTCCGCTGCCCGCGTGTTCCGCCGCTTTGCTCCCCGTCCCCCTGGTCTGCAGACCAGGGGGACGGGGAGCAAAGCAGAGCAAAGCCGCGGAGCCCAAGGGCAGCAGGACAGCCACGGCGCGTCTGGGCTGTCCCGCTGCCCCCGTGCTCCGCGGCTTTGCTCCGGACGCCTGTGGTACAGCAGCTGGGGCGCTGCCGGTTGGTCCCATAGCGCCGCTCTGGGCGCTACTGGACCAACCCGGCAGCACCCCAGCTGCTCTGCCCCAGGCGTCCTGATTCAGCCACTGCTGGTCAGTTTCAGCAGCGGCTGAATCAGGACGGCTGGGGCAGAGCAGCTTGGGTGCTGCTGGGTTGGTCCAGTAGCGCAGAGGAGCGGCCGTGCTACTGGACCAACCCAGCAGTACCCGAGCTGCTCTGCCCCAGGCGTCCCCAAGTCAGCCGCTGCTGAAACTGACCAGTGGCTGACTACAGGAAGCCCCTGCCCCGGGGCTTCCTGGAATCAGCCGCTGATCAGTTTCAGCAGCAGCTGACTTGGGGACGCCTGGGGTTCTTAAGTTGAATCTGTATGTAAGTCAGAACTGGCGTCCAGATTCAGCCGCTGTTGAAACTGATCAGTTTCAGCAGCGGCTGAATCTGCCAGTTCCGACTTACATACAGATTCAACTTAAGAACAAACCTACAGTCCCTATCTTGTACGTAACCCGGGGACTGCCTGTACAGCATTCAAATACACCAAGCATTCTAATCAACAAGCCTTCTCTTGGCATGCTTTATATTGTGGTGATCACCGCAATCCTAAACCATTAATGGTGAATTGATTATTATAGGTGATTAATGTCAATGATCTTCTGACAGATTTCTTCCAGCAGCCACCACCAGATGTCCAGGGTGCCACAGGCAAAGACTGGATATGAAAGCCAAAAATCAAGCCTTTTGGGGACTGATCGTTTTTAGTCATAATTTCCGACATGCGTGACAAGAATCACTAAACCTCATCACCTTTAAGTAGCAAGCAAAAGAGTGGCCATGCTCTGATGTTTCTCAGGCACACAAGCAACTAACTACTGCATCTCACTGGGAAAATACATTTTATCTGAAGTAAAAATACCCACTAGAGTTCAAGTATCAGTAAGAATTATCCACCAAAGAGACTGGGGGACGTGAGTGGAAAAGGCAGCACTAGAGGCAGGGGCGGATATACGGCAGGGCGAACGGGGCGGCCGCCTCGGGCCCCATGCTTCAGAAAGCCCCGCGCATGAGCTGTGGCGCCGCTGCGCATGGCGTCACTGCGCATGCGCCGTGGCAAAGGGGGGCCCCGCGGAATTATGCTGCCCGGGGCCCCGCAAAACGGTCATCTGCCCCTGACTAGAGGAAGGAGCCTCAACTTGTTTACACTGTGTTAGGATTTAGAAATGGAGTTTCTTGGGGCAGAACTAGGTCTTCCACGGTTTATACACCACTACACGCATTGATGGTCATTAAAATGTATCATCACATGAGGCAGATTATATCATACAGAGCTGAACCAGTGGCCACTCAGGTCAGAAAAATATTAAGAAAAGTAAAATATTTAACCTCTGTTTACTGGGGCAATTTCAGGGGCTGGGAAGGACAGATGTTCTCTATTTGCTAAGAGCAGAAAAATCTCTTGAGGCTGCCCTAACATCATCCCAAAGCAGTACTGTGCTTGCAAAAGTTTCCAAGGTCTTGCATCCCCACAGCTGACAAGTGATTTGGGGACAGGAAATTCTTTCACTTATGCTATTCCAAATTCCCTGCTCATGAGATGATCACGTTAGTCCTCCAGAAAGGATGAAAAACTTCCAAACCCCTCTCAACCACCACCACAAGTTTCCATAGGTTGTTATGCTAGTCCAGAGATTTCTGTTCACCAGGCCAGCATTGCAAATAGAGATGCTGATTCTGTTGATATTGCTTTTATTTTAAATCAGGCCTCTCAAACAAAACAGTTAAGTTTACTTATGGTGCAAAATGGTAGATGTGTTTCTTAAAGCTTTTTTCCTCTCCTCGGCTTTGACCGGCTTGAAAGGTGAGAAAGAGATATAAATAAAAATATATATATTTCAAGTTTTTTTTTTCTGTTTGACTATGCTAAAGAATGAAGACAGTTAGACAATGTTAGATAAAGGAGGCAACACGGTCCATTGTATAACAAAATAGTCTGGGAGCCAGCAGCCCTGAGCCGTTCTGTGCGATTTTAGGCAAGTCACTACACCCCTCTGTCTCTCTGTTTTCCTTCCCACTCCTTGCCTATGTAGACCTTAAACTCTTCAGAACAAAGACGGTCTCGTTATGTTAGCACAACAGGGCCTTGATTCCATATGAACACCTAGGAACTACAATACAAATAATAATAACGCTCAAAATAAATCTCCCCTTGTCTTAGAGCTCTGAAAGGAGAATAAAGAGCTCAGCTTCAGCGTTAAATATGGCTGCATTAGCTTTAAAAAACCATGACACACTCCTAATAATGCATGACTTTAGTCTCAAACGGTTGGGAATTTACACATGTAGCGCTTAACCACAGTGGGATCCCTGTTCACGGAGATGAGACTATGCCTTTTAGATAGCACAACTCTGAGAAAATGTGGAACTCGTGTGTCATTTATTTGCATTAGTGGACCTCAACGCACTTTAAAAAAAAATTCAAGTTCTGATGATTCTGAAGATCTTTCAAAAACATTTCTGAATATCACTTTAGCAGAGACCAGATTCTTCCAGAAAAGCACAAAGCTAGTCAATGTTGATTTTTTATCTTTTACTGTTCACCTCTGAAGCACAAGCACATCTTTAGCACCCAATATCTATTTTCAAAGCTGCTGAATAGCTTTAAAATCTGCCATAAAATGGTCCCATTTTCTACATCCTTGCACTGAAGTTCAGAATTAGTGAAATATGAGTAGCCTCTCCTGTTTCCACTGTTCCTTCATGGAGTTAAAGGGCAGTGAAGTGAGACCCCATAAAGTTAGAAATATCTCCTTATACAACATATAGCCAGCTGATGGAAATAACTGATCCAAAAGCCATATGTTAAGTTCCTAGAAGAAGCCTCACAAAAGTCTCTTAACTGCAATAAAGAGCGCTTCAACATCCCCATAGAAGGGGGAATTATGCATCCAATAGTTTTAGCAAACAAGAATGCAGAACAGAAAATAGAGAGGAAGGAAACAAATATTTTTTATCTGGAAAATTGTTGAACATCCAGAGCCAAAGAACATAATTAGAGGGGGGGGGAAATCCATTACTTCCACTCCTGAAAATTAATCGCTTAGAGAAGACTATCAAGACATCAGAATGGCCCTAATGGATCAGACCAAAGGTCTGTCTAGCCCAGTATCCTGCTTTGTGACAGCGGCCAATGCCGGGTGCCCCCAGAGGAATGAACCTAACAGGTCATCATCCAGTGCCCCATTTCCTGTTGCCCATTCCCAGTTTCTGACAAACAGAGGGTAGGAACAACATTCCTGTCTATTCCAGCTTGTGTTGTGGGAGCAAGTAAATAACTTTTCCTTATTTTGCTACCTCATTGTTTACCCTAGATCATTTATGAATATGTTGAACAGGACTGAATAGACAAGAAGTCAAGCTGGTTCTGCTACACGGCAGCATTAGAAAATGTATTTCAACATACCAAAAAATGTTTTTTCCTGAGTTACAAGGTATTTACATCTGCAAACCAATCAACCTGCATGTAACTCCAAAGACAGAACTACATCCATCAGTCACTGACAAGGGTGGGCATGACCTGATATACTGAAATGCTTGCCAGTTACGACAGCGTCCATAGCAAAGGATACAATCACTTATGGACTGTAACATGCTATTGATCTTAGAAGCACTAAATCAATAAACTGAATTCCTGCAGCAGAGCGTAACTTCATGAATCAATTTGGAAGAACCAAACAGGTCTTTTTATCCTAATGGACAAAGAAACACTCCAAACAAGAGAGGTTCAGACCCCTGAACGTTCAACTTAAGAGAATGGAAATGGTCACTAACTCAAGATAGCCATTCCTACTTTCTCATTAACCAATGGATATTATACAGCAGTGTGGCTCAGGGAGTCAAACAGAACTATGTAGAGAGTTTTAAAATTCCTTTTCTATGGCTGGATCACCACACTGTGATGCATCCTCCTACCAAAGGCAGTCTTCATTGCCACCTGAATGTCCAGTTTGCCAAATTGTGAGATTGTGTGAATGGATGCCCAGATGCTGTCTTACACATAGTATGTTATAGTGCACAACAGCTCTTTTCCCAGGAGGGTGCACCCACTCTCAGGGTATGTCTACACTCGCACCCTAGTTCGAACTAGGCATTCGAAATAGCAAATGCAGGCATTCGAAATTGCTAATGAAGAGGGGATTTAATTATCCTGCGCTTCATTAGCATGATCTTACCAGCGCGCTAGTTCAAATCACAGCTGATTAGAACCAGGAAGTACATGCCGGGACGTGTTAGCTCAAACCAAACCCCTTGGTTTAAACTAACGTTACTCCTCAAAAAAGGATACCTTCTTTTCTTTAAAGTTTGCATGGGGAAAGGTCACACACTTTCTCTTTCTCTCCCTCTCCCTCCCTCCCATACACTACTCTCACATGGGAATGGGGGTGATTGACCAACCTAACCCAACTCTCCAGTGCCCGGCTGGGCCCCCAGGATGGACCCACCTCTCTTGGTACCTGGTAGGTACAGTAAAACTCCATTAGTCCGGCATCCAATGCTCCGGGACTCCTGATGGTTCGGCACCATCAGGAACCCGGAAGTGCTGGGGCAGCCGGACAGGCTTCCCCCATTCAGCTGCTGCTGAAACTGACAGGCAGCTGAATCGGGGAAGCCGGGAGCAGAGCAGCTGGGGTGCTGCTGGGCTGGTCTCGTAGCGCCGCCCCTCGGCACTGCGGGACCAACCCGGCAGCACCCCAGCTGCTCTATTGCAGGCATCCCCGATTCAGCTGCTGCTGAAACTGACCAGCAGCGGCTGAATCAGGGATGCCTGGGGCAAAGCCGGACTATTGTAAGGGGGGGTTATGAGGGGTCTAGGGTGGCATCCCCTCCCACCCCACTCCAGACACCTCCCCAGCCCCCCCCGATAGTCCAGCATATCTGATAATCCGGCACCCCCTGGGTCCTAAAGGTGCCGGATTATCGGAAGTTTACTGTACCATGTCTTCTCAAAGCAACAGTGGGAGACAAGCAGGGTCACAAACCCCCTCCTCAGATTTCTGTTGGGGTGCACACCAGGATATGGCAAGCAGCAGCCTTTTGGTCTGTGCAGGAGGGAAAAGGATGGGAACTGTTTCCAACCGAGGAGGGTACAGGGCTGGAGGTGGATGTAGGGATACCTGGCCCATGTTTCTCCAGAGGTCATCTCCTTCCTCTCACCCAGCCAACCCCACTACCTGTGGCTAGAAGCAGCTTGTTCCTTCCTGCTTGCACAGTATAGAAAGGCACCTAACTCCTCCAAGCTGCTGTTGGCCACCATTATAACCCAGCTACCTCCTGTCCATGGGCGTCCGGAGTGAAAGGCGGGGGAAGGCTCTGGAAGGCCTACTGTAAGCGTTCTGGGAGTGGCGTGTTGTGGCCCCCTGGGCTTCCGCAGGCTCTCATGGCCATTGGGTTTGTTCTGACTGAAGTTTGTGACATTATGACTCTTGATTTTTATGGGTGAACATCCAAGGAGAATCTGGTCCAATATTTTCTTTACACATCCATAAAAAAAGTGTAGAGAACACACATAACTCACACATCACAAATGACAGGCACTAAACTAATGTTCTTGGAGCCCCTTTAAAATCTGACAGCTTCTCAAAATAAACCACTGTCAGTTCTTATCAGTAAGCTGGGATCCCTGTCAAAGTCTCTGTATCAGTTTACTTTAAAGACAAGAGCCAAAGCATTGAGAAAACCTTTCCTTGACATAATTCTCTAAACCTGGTAAATCAGAAGGTTGTTTTTTTCCCCTCACAATCTGTGAATGAATGAGTGAAACAAACCCAATTTTGATCCCATTCAGAAGTAATTACTTAATTTGGGGAAAGACAGACAGAATAAAATAAAATAAAAAACATTTTAAAAATATTTACTGCATGTCTCTTTCCCTCTTGACTTTCCCAACCTGCAGGTGTCAGCTGCACATTAAAAATATCCTGACAAGCACATGGGAGAGAAGGCCTGAAAATGCTCCTGGCAAATATACACAAGCACCTCATCAACACATTTTTGGTGCTGTTCAACTCCAGGGAGTCATGGGGTGGAGTATACAATATGACTCATTTCATGGCTAGTGGACAGCTTCAGGCCTGATGATGTTGCAATGCCCTCAGCTCCCAGTGAAGTTAACAGTAGCTGAGGGTACTTAGCATTTTAGAGGGCAGCCTCTGCGTTAACTTTAATTTAATCTCTAGTTAATGAAACCCTCATTCAGTAAAAAAAGGTTTATGACGACAAATGCCATCTCTATGATAAACAAAAGATTGAAACAAATGTATTAATTAGTGTTTCTTTTAACTGCTTCAGTTTATCTCGTAACTAAAGATGTGCAAAACACACTTTAGATTAGAAAACGACTTCATTAGGGGAAAGGGTCTATATCATTTATGTGATGGCTAATCCCTACCTCTTTTCCTCCTCTAGACAAATCCTAAATGTGTAGCCTTCAAGATAGACTAAAGCATGTCCAAAACTATTCCCAAAGCCCTTTGCTTCAAAGAGTAATTAACTTTTGGATGGAAATCCAAAATAGGAAGAATGTGGTGGTGTGAAGTTAGACTTCTTAGTTTTCTGTCCTCCCCAATTTGCCCCCAATGTTAAAATCTATGCTCCAGTCAGATGGCATTTTTCAATCTACGCTCCAGTCAGATGGCATCTTTGCATGAGGATGACAATGTCTAGGACCCTGCATAAGACTGTAGAGCTGCTTTAATGAGTCAGCCTACTCTGCTGTCAAGATCTTAAAACCAGCATAGAGATAGATGAAGGGTTGTTTTTTTTTTGCCAGTCAGGTTGGGCAAGTCCTTTCCAATTATTAAGGTTTAGACTAGGGGGTTTACATGGAGAAACACACACAAACATGGAGAAACACACACAAAATATTAATCCAAATTAACAAAAAGTGGAACTATGAAATGGATTAGTTGACTTGCATTAAACTCCTGTGTACACACTCTCATTCAGAATTAAAGTGGCCTCAAATAAGTTTGCCTAAATTCACTTCTGAATTGAATTAAACTAAACCAAATTAAGGACACTTTAATGCAGAATGAGGTTTAATGTGGTTTAACCAATCTGACTAATTCACACTTTTAGTTAATTTGGATTAATTTTTCTGAATGTCCCCCAGTAGACAAGCTTTTAGTCTCTCTTTAATGTGGCAGGAATGGAGGACACAGACATAAGATCCCTGCAGAATAATGTCCAAGGATCAACTAAGCTCTGGACAAAGATGTGGCAAAGGCATATATTTAGTTTCTATTTAAATTAACAATAAAAGAAACATTCCAGGAAAGAGATAAGTTTGGAACATATCCAGTGTGTGCCTCCATGTGCACATGCACAAACTGTTCAAAGCAGGGTGAGAAATTTGCCTCTTTATCCGAGTGCTTAATGCGGTATAGAAAAATGTTAATTTCAGCTCAGAGAATTCCGAGTTTACTGAGTTAAATGTATATCTATTCATCCCAATAGCAAATAAAATTACATCTATTTGAAGAATTCAGTCATTTAAAATGAGAAGGAGAAGAAAAATATCCAATAATATCATAGCTATATTTGCAGTGGAATTATAAAATCATACAAATTTATGGTAGGGCAGAACCCTCAAGGAGCCATCTTGTCCATCTGCCCCCCCTTCCCTCCCGTTCCCCCTCCACACAGTGCCTAATCTACAGCACCCTGTACAATACTTTTAAAGAGTAAAACCTCCCGGCTCAGAATTCTGACACCGTTCCAAGAAAAATGTTAGCACAAATATTTGAAATAAAGATACAAACATCAGACTTCACACACATGCACTAACCCATGGACAGCAAAACAGTTGCAATTCACCTCCTTCTAAGCCTCTGAAAAAGTTAACAGCCGTGGCTGGATTCCAACTGGGAGACCCCACATGGCAATGCAATCCACTACAGGCAGTCCCCAGGTTAGGTACCAAGATAGGGACTGTAGGCTTGTTCTTAAGTTGAATTTGTATGTAAGTCGGAACTGGTACATATTGTAGGGGAAACTCTAGCCAAACATTTCTCCAGAGCTCAGTTTTATTCTCCCACACCTCACTTCCCTCAGTCCTTTATTTTCAAGCTGAGGTGTCTGCTGAGAAAAGCCACTCTGCGTCTCCCTGGTCTGCTGGGGGGGGCGCTAGCTTCGTGTCTCCCTGGTCTGCTGGGGGGAAGCAGCTAGTGCGGGGTTGCCTCACCCCGTTTGTAAGTAGGGATCCGATGCAAGTCGGATCCATGTAACCCGGGGACTGCCTGTATTGCTAATCATGACCAACGTTCCCTCTAATTTTTCCTTTTATGTGCAGAACACATTTTGATATGTGCACTGAAATATCTGTGGATGTGCACCTCCAGTAGAAACACATGCTATGGGTGCTCTGCCAATAAGCTGGGTGGCATTCAAATCTCTCCTGGGTGGCTGCCCAAATACTCAGCTTATGGAGAACACTGGTCATGACCAGGCTATCCCTTTTTGACATGCTTTCTGAACCTATGGGCAACATGACCACTTCAAACCCTCTCTCGCTCTTTCAGGAGAGCTTTACAAACCTTAGAATCCCTAGGAGGAAAGGATGAGAATTGCAAAATTGAGTCCCACAATGAAGGGTATAGTACTAAGTATAAAAATGCAGACAGTAGATCCTTTTGAAGCTCTTAAAATTCTAGCAAGTATATTCCATGAACTCTGTACTTTACTTCTTTCTTTCTTTCCTTCCTTCCGGTCTCATTTCAGAGTCTTATGCTCTGACTCTCTAATTTCATTTAACTATGTAACTCTAACAGTTTGTAAGAAATTCACAGCAGTCACAAAGCAGCAGCAGAAACAATCACATGAAATGGATGTTGTTCTTCTGCACAGTCTCACTCTAAATGCAGTATGTTCCCTTAAAAGGCCACAAGTGTATACACTGAAAGGAGGAGAACTAAACAAAGTCTTCCCCCCATATATGGTCAAGTTTTACAGTCACACACTGCTCCCTTTAATTTATTAAGCAAAAAAGTGATGGAATGCTGAGTCCTAACAGTGAGAACAGATAACCAAGACATTTCATTGCGATAAGATTCAAACTGCTATCACTGACAAAAGGACATCTAGGAGCACTGGACAGAGTGAAATATTTGGTAGACAGTGACTTCTCTTTCCTTTTATTTTCTGCCATGCTATATTTCATATACAAATATAATAGTTGCACATGACAAAAAACTATATTTTAAATAAAAATAGTAGGAGATCCTCTGTTCAGTAACAAAGAGTTTAGAAACATTTTGTCGCACATTGTCTGCACTTTTTTCTTCAAAGTTTCAATACTAAAATGTTTCCTCCAAGCAACACAAGTATACAGAAACAAGTTACGATGTTAGGATTTGTTAGTGACCTGAGAATTAGCAGCGTTGTGATTTTTTTTTAAAGGTTTCTAGAATTTCTTATGATTGCTATTTAAAAGGGATAAATCATGTCACTGTTAAATTTTTTCTTGGCCCTTCTTTTTTTCTTGGACTCTGTCAAGTCATGGAAAATGAATGTTGTGCCAAATGATCATTTGAGCATTTTCTCCTGCCTATCACTTTCAAGTTGAGCTTTTTCAATGTCATTTAAATGCTCTCAATAGCATAAACTAAAAGTGAATCTTTGGAGAAAAGCAAAGCCATATAAGCATTACCCATCTGTCTCTAACTATGCATGACCTTTTAATGCAAAGAAACCCCCCCCACAAGATGTTTATTAGAGCAGTGGTTTTCAAACTATTGGTCGCAACTATGAGGAAGTGGGGAGTTTTTGGGCATCAAAGGGGGGTGTTGTATACAGGGGGGCACTCAGTGCCCAGAAGTTACTGGTTCAATGTGACAAAAGGTGGGGAGTTTGTTGTTTCAGAGAACAGCCCAGAGTTGGAGCCACGGTGTCTGGGACACTGGCCCTGCTCAGAGGACACAGCCGGTTCTGGCCAGATGACAATGGGCTGCAGAGAGGGACCGCGGCAACCGGCTCAGCTGACCCCAGCGAGGGGAGAACATTGGATGAGGAGGGAGGCGGAGAAGAGGGGCCCAGGCGACCCTCTTACCTGGGGAGAAGACAATGGACTGGGGAGGGGCTGTTGCAGGGAATATTGGAGGCAGGCTACCTGTTTGTCCTGGCACCGCAGACTGTGCTGCACCCCAGAAGTGGCTAGCAGCAGCACCAGAGAGAGAGCACTCCACGTACTGCCCCTGCCCTGAGCACTAGCTCCACACTCCCACTGGCTGGGAACCTGCTGCTGGCTGCTTCTGGGGTACAACGTGGACTGCGTTGCCAGGAGAGGCCGGAAGCCTGCCTTAGCACCCCCATTGCTCTGCTGAGCAAGGTAAGCCCCTCCCCCCGGCACCCCCTGCTCTCATTCTCAGTCCCAACCCCAGTGCCCACAATCCAATTATGTGGGGTTGCAGGCATCAACAATTTTCTTCAACTGGGTCATGAGGGGAAAAAAAAAAGTTTGAAAAAATGCTGTGTTAGAGCTATAAGGAGCACGTTCATTCCAAAAGGGACTAGCACTAAGCAACATTTGTGTACACTTCAAAAACATCCGCTTTTGCATGACATTTTGGCCCTTGGGCTCTAAATTTCTAAAATAATAAAATAACTTACCTTTGGGCTAGGAATGTGAAAAATGTGTTTAAAAATTCATTTACAAAGATAAAATCTTAGCCAATATAGAGTCACACACTGTGGCCTCTGTAGTATAAAGCTTAAATAAGCTTCATATGGTAGAGCCCACAGCAAAGCCACCCTGGGAAGAAGGCTGCCAGCCCAGCCTCCCCAGGAGCCAGCATGTAACCTGTGGCGGGTGTGGGGGAACTGGGTCAGGGGCTGCTTTGTTTGCAGTCTCTGCCTGTGATTGGCCCTGCGGGGCTAGAGTAGCCCCCATTGGTTAACCAGAACCAGTAACCATTACCCATTTAGGGTGAACGCTTACCAGTTAAGCTTTCCCAACCCTACTTTGGGCCTTTTAAGCAGAAATGTTAAAAACCAGGGGGGATTTTATAAACGGGTAACAGCAGTCTGGGGTGGAGGGAAAGCACCTTCCCAGGCCTCCTTAAAAGCTGTCTTCCCCACAGCTACCGGCTCCTGCTTGCTCCTTCCCCATCGCACGCTGCTGACGCCACGTACACTGACACATCCTATTTTTGAGTTTATAAACTCAAAAATTTCTCTTGTGTTCTGCAATGGCAAGTAAGAAAAGCTTCTCACCATCATAATGATCATTTAAAAACGTTTGTGAATGCTTTCTAACACACAGATGTGGCACTAGGAGTTACTTATCGCCATTGCTGCTGTTTACAGCTTATTTTGTGACTGTATAGCTCTATATCCAGCTGTGGCCACCTCCAAATTTTCTTTCATACAAAGACTGTATAATACAAACATCTCCCGGTACAACACAAGTAAAACCGATCTAGTCCTGTAGTGTGGCTTTTGTAAAGGGACGGCAAAATAGTTTCTTTCCTGATTCCCTAGACCTGCTACCCCTCCATCTCAGTACCTCACAAAAGAAATCAATTCACCTGCATAAAGCCTAACTCAGTTCACACTACATGACTACAGAGCTGGTCAGAGTGCTAGGGACTTGATTCCACTCCACCCAAAGCCTGGGCTACACACACACAGAGGCATGCCTCTAACCTCTAGGTATGCCTAACCCTCCAAGAGACACACTTATGTGATCACTGATCAAGCTAGTCCACTAAAACAGAGTCTAGAAACTATGGTGCAAGTGTGAGAGGGACTAGCCACTCTGCATACAATCCGAAGATGAAAAGCCCATAGTGCTTCAGCCTCAGAGGCCTCAAGGGTATGTCTCCATTGCAACTGGACAGCTGAGCCCACACCAGTTGACTTGAGCTCATGTTAAAGGGATTTTTAACTGCAGTGTAAGTAGGGTTGCCAGATGGTCTCCCAAAAAATACCACACGCGGTATTTTTTGGTCGGGGGGGGGGGGGAAAGAGGAACGTGGGATAATAAGCACCCCCGTTCTGGGGCGCCCAGGCTGGGAGACGGGGCCACGACCGGCGCTGGGAGCCTGTGATTGTGCAGAAGCCTGGCGGGGGTGGAGGGAATGGCTGGGATTCCCAGCCACTCCCCCCACCCCTGCCAGGCTTCTGCGCAATCACACGCTCCTAGCGCTGATTGTGGCTCCTCCTTCCAGCTGCTCCCCCCGCCCACGCCAGGCTTCCATCCGGTGCGCAGACAGAAAAATCAGAGAATCATTGCACATGTCTGGTATTCTCAGATTTTGTTTTAACCGGACAAAGACTGCAAATACCAGACACCTAGCAACCCTAAGTGTAAGCCTTCAGTTCAGATGGAGCCTGGGCTTTAGGTCTCAGGGATGGGCAGGTTCCTAAGTTTGTACTGCAGTCCAAGCCTGAATGTCTACAATGCAATTTAGCAGCTCTTGGAGCAGGAGACTGCTAGTACAGGCAGCTGCAGGCTTTTAGCTGAAGTGTAGCCATACTCTCCGTGTCCTCTTGGTGCTTTAGAAGAAGATGAAGTTGTCTCCATGATAGTTGTAACCACCCCTGTTCACGGAAAGAAAACTGTGTATCCTTTGTAAATGAATACACCCGCTGTACCTCAAACTTTGCTTTAAATAGGAAGCTGACCTTTTGGAGGCACAGCAGAGTACTCTCACTCCAAACTATATAGAAATGGTCGGGGAGTCTCAGCATAAAACTCAGACATCCCTGGGGACATCTTTAAGTTACCACAACCTCCATGAGCTGCCCTATGAGCTGCAGCATTGCCAGGAATCTCTGCAGGTGCTGCACATTAGGGATGTTAAAATGTATAATTAAGGAACCGTGTATCCGCCGAAAATTTCAATGGTTGCATGCGGAGTGGCAATTGGCTCCCTGGGAGATGGCACTCACGGGAAGCTAGCTTTTAAGCAGATACCTGCACATACTGACTCTTTCCTGCCCCCTGCACTGCTGCTGCTGTATCAGAGGCAGCAGTGCAGGGCAGCGGACGGCTCCCCGTGAATGTTAACTGATGAGTCTAGGCTCATCGATTAACTACGTACATGGTTACACTTTCACATCCCTGCTGCACACTGCATTCTTGTCCCTATGATCCTCCCACCTCTGCCATTCCCGCTAATTCCCTATGCTGGGGTTTATGAAAGGATTCTCCTGAGGTAGCCTTACACTGGTTTCTGCAGAGCCTGTACCAGGAGAAGGGGAATCCTCCCTGGTTCCACCCAAAAATGTTTAGGGCTTCTTTTTAATCACTAGAGCTTTTTTATGTAGGGCATAGGGGCTGGAGTGTGTGTGAGGATACTACCTAAAAAACTCATGCGGGGGAGGGAGGAAGGAAGGACTATTATAATGGATTTACAACTTGTAAAAAAGTTAATTTCTTCCTATATCTTACAATTTTCTAACTGAAAATAGGGCCAATGGTAAAGGCAGCAGACAGAGCCCAATTCAACAAAGTATGTAAGCACATTCAAATCAATGGAATCACTCATCTGCTTGAAGTTAGGCATACACGTTAGCACCTTGCTGAATTGAGGCCACAATGAATAAAAAGTCACCCGTTTGCTTAAAAACACCAAATGAACACACATTTTTTTAAAAAGAAGAAAAATTATTCTGTTGTGTTAAAGACATAATTCTAAGGAATTCACCACCCAATCTGTCGTATAGACACAAACACTATTGCTTATTGAGGGAGAGAGAAAAAAACTGATGCCAAGTCAGACAGATCTGTGTAAATAAAGATAAGCTGAAAAGCTTTGCTTTTTTGAGGGGAGGGAAAACATTTTTTTATGTGTAGAAATGAATTCGAAGGAAACAGGGAAAACTTGAACAATGTGCAAGTTTATATCGAAAAACAGGATGCAGTGAACAAAACCAGAAAAGAACAGTTATTGATGTTATAAGAAATGTGGTTCTTCGAGATGTCTGGCCATGTGGATTCCACTCTCAGGCGCATGCACCTCATGAACATGAGATCACAATCTTTTGACCGACTGTGTTCATTAGAGTAGTGTCTGTGCCCTGAATGTTCCTGTACCGCCCTTAGAGCTGAGCAGATATGGATTTTAATGGAGCGGGATAGAGGGCAGATGGAGGATCCAAACAGACAAAGCATCTTGGAGAACCATTACTGTAAGGTAATTAGCTGTTCTCTCCTTCAAGTCTTTGTACTGTCTAAATACTAAAAAAGGGTTCTAGAAACATCCAAAGTTGGTTTTCCCCCCACATGAGAGTATAATTTGAGGAAGAAAACTGGGAGGCTGCTGGTTTGATTTAAGCAAATGTCGGACACATCCTTGGTGATGAACTTAGAGTGGTGTCTCAGTACAACTTTACTCCTGTGGAAGACAGTATAATGGGGACATGAATCTTAACTCTCCGAGCTAAACTGATGGCTACAAGGAAGTTTGTACCATAACTCTCTCAAAACTCTCTCAAAGAACATGTTTTCCAATTTTATTCGGCCATGGAACCTTTTAAACTAGGAAGAATTTTGCAGAACCCCTAGGGAAAATTTGTCGAGAAAAATCTGCCGCCCGATCTGAGCACCCCCACGGCCCAGAAGAGAGTCTGGTATATGGAGCTGAAAAAGTAGACCACAAATAAGTACAAATGCTACATAAGGTCATGAGATTAACATTTAGTTTAATTGCACATATTTAAAAACAAAAATCACATTTAATGTGTACAAAAAAATTAAAGCTCAAACACCAATATGAATTCTATTGGCAGTTTTCAATGTGAAGAGTGATTTTTCTTCTTTTCTTGGCAAATTCTTTTTATATTTTGTTTAATACTAAAAAGTTGGATTTGCATATCTGGTGCTGCATTCAGTTGATTTCTGTATTTTGTTGCTGCATAATTCGAGAACCCAGTTTCACACAAGTATGTGCTGGTGAAAGTTAACTGATGAACCACATGTCTTGATAAAGCTGAATATTCTTGACATAAGCTGCCCCAAAACGTAATCAGAGAAACTTCTTTACATTTTTGTATTAATAGGCCATCTGAAGTGATTTTGATTAGGTTTTCATAATCTTGCATAGAAAAACTGACTGGCTTTCCTGTTATACTTAATGGATTTCAAATCCAGTTATTGTTGTCATTTATAGTTGGAAAATACTTCATGTTGTTTATGTATAAATCACAAAGATGATCTGCAATGTGCTGGCCAGGAAGAAGAGTACAGGAAAAAGCTTGGGGCAGAGTTGTCTGGCCAGAAGGGAGGGTACAAGAGGGGACTTTGGGCAGGGTGTCAGAGCAAGCTGGGAATGTGGGTTCTTGGCAGGGGGAGGGGAGTGAGCAGGATATGGGTCCGGGGTCTGGGCTTGAGGGGGGATGCTTACCAGGCTTGGCACCTTGCTGCAGCAGGGAAAGCCTCCAGGCAGCATGCTCTTGTTCCTGGAGGGGGTGGAGGAGGGAAGGAGCTCAGTCCCTCTCCCCTCCCTGCCCATGCAGCGGGGAACCCAACACAGCTGCAGCACCAAGTCATGCTTTGTGCTGACAGGGTAGAGGGCGTAGAAACCCCGACCGTCCCTGTCAGATCAAACTCTGCCACTTCCCCAGCAGGCTGGGGAGGGGCCCAGGGGAGAGAGAGCAGCAGCACATGGGAGGGCAGCAGAGCCCGAGTGCATCCTGAGGGGGGGGCACCAGAGCCCGGTTCCAAGCAGGCAGCAGTATAAAAACGCCGAGGTCCAAAAGCAGCTCCTCGGCTCTGGCCACCCCTCCACCACTCCTCTCAACAGCAGCAGACACAGCCACTGTTAAAGCTGCTGCCTGCACACGAGGAGCAGGTGGCTGCAAGGCACCGAGATAGGGCAGTCCTGCATGGTGAGGAGGGGCCACAGTGGGTAGTGGAGCGGCCAAAGCCGTGCACCCCCAGAAGCCCGTCCTCGCCAGCAAATCCCCAATGGGAGCTGCCTACGGGTTCTGCAGGGGGCGGGGGAGCAGAATTTTTTCACGGAACCCCGAGTTCCACTTCACAGAACCCCAGGGTTCCGCGGAGCACCATTTGTGAAACACTGGGCTAAGGAATCAGTGAGGTTCTATAAGACCCCTAAGAACTACAATAAGTTCCCAGGACAGTGAGATTTCCAAGTTTAAGCCTAAGCCTAAACCAGACTTTTTAGAGAAATTTGGAAATAGGGGAATGAGAGAAAACTGCGTAAGTCTGGATGCAAGGGGGACACACTGAAATGGTGATTAAAAGGACCCTGGAAGAAGGTACGGTGAGGACTGAGCGCTTCACCTAGAAGATGTAGTCAGAATCCTGGTCACAGACAAGTTTCCAATAGGTTTTTGTTGTGAAGTCCAGATGGAAACTCTCTTCCACTTTGATCTTGTAGACTGTTTCCTGCTATGTCTCAGGATTTCCAGGGCAGAAAAAGTTCCTCAACTAAACTAAATGTAGTAATTACTCATATTTATAAACCGATTTGATGAAAGGGCATGATGTGGCAATAGATGAGGAACTACCAACTTCTGTTTTGCTGCCACAGGAGGTAAAAGGGCACTGAAAGGTGGCTGGTGAAGAAGCACAAGACCGCGCAGGGAACAGGCAAAAGCCCCAGAGGACACTGTAGGTAAAAAGATTCCAGTTCCATATGCAGAAGGCAAATGCACACCATTAGTGGGATGCACATGGAAAAAGACTCACAGAAGTCTAACTCCAAAGAGCACTTTTTTCCTGCTATTCTAAGAATCTGGGAAATGGACCACTTCTACTTGGCTTCTTGGTTCCTTTCCCATTTCCACCTAAGCTCTGAAACGCATTTTCTGGGGCAAACATTGGTAACCCTTCTGTTTTGAATATGGACACTTATGCCCATGTGTTCTATAATCATATTACAAGGCTGGGCATAGAAAACCTTATTTTCTCCAGGAGAGTCACAAATAGGTCCCTAGCATTAATGGAAATTTTGTAAAGACATCAAGAGACTGGAACATAATGACTAGCTTTGGCTGGTAACGGATGACAGGAGAAGACTCAAGTGAGGATTCCCTGTTTGTGTTCCCTCCCTCTGGGGCATCTAGTATTGGCCACCATCGGCGGACAAGATCTTTGGTCTGACCCAGTATAGCCATTCCTATGTTCTAGTTCCACAAACATCACCATGCATAATTGCTGATGGCTACAATGTGACTAGCCTTTATGCAGCTGTACAGGAAGGACCGGATGGAGGCATGGGGGATCGGGGCTGCTGCCCAGAGCGCCAACCTATGGAGGGCACCTGATGGGGCGACGTCCCTTACTGCTGCTATCAGGCGCCATGCGCCCGGTTCCCACAGCGCCAGCCAGCAGCACTCTTCCCCCCATGGCTGCGGGGCCCTGCACGGCCCGGTGCACGAGCCAGCAGCAGTGGCCGGGCTGGGCTGGGCAGTGAATGCGCCATATGCCTCAGGGGCGGGCCCCGGGCTGTGCGCTAGTAGCTGGGCCGACCTGCGCATGCGCCGTGCACCCGGGAGCGTCACCGCGTGCCCGGGGCGCCAAAAGGGCTCGGGCCGGCCCTGTGTGAAGGGAAGCAGGGAGGAGCAAGGCACGCCTGTCTGGTAATGCAGACTTGTCACAATTGCAGCCCACAGCATTCAGGGAAGCACAGGGACTGCAGTCCAGATGCTGCCCTTCTGAGGAGCAATTGGGGGAGGGGGAGAGTAGGCAGAGCCACAAATATAGTTGGCTGATCAGGCCAAGAGGGTGTGCGACTATGCTAAATCTCAAGAATGGATCCAGCCCCTCTAATTGCAATTAAGCCCCTCTCGGGCACAATATGCAAATAAACGAAAATAGCATAGAGAGGTGCTCTCTATAAAGCTGTATTTTCAGGGTAGCCAGTAATGAGTTGGAAAACTCAAAACAAAAACAATTCCATTAGCTAACAGCATTTTAGTCTGCTTTTCTGGCTTTTGAACACACTGGAAAATTTTGCACAAGGTGCAGCTTGTGCAGGATATAGCTTTTTCTGGTTAGAAGTTTATTTAGTTGCGTGTGCTGAATCGTAGAGTCATAGAATACTAGGACTGGAAGGGACCTCGAGAGGTCATCGAGTCCAGTCCCCTGCCCTCATGGCAGGACCAAGTACTGTTTGGACCATCCCGGATAGATATTTATCTAACCTACTCTTAAATATCTCCACAGATGGAGATTCCACAATCTCCCTGGGCAATTTAATCCAGTGTTTAACCACCCTGACACATAGGAACTTTTTCCTAACGTCTAACCTAAACCTCCCTTGCTGCAGTTTACGCCCATTGCTTCTTGTTCTATCCCCAGAGGCCAAGATGAACAAGTTTTCTCCCTCCTCTTTATGACACTCTTTTAGATACCTGAAAACTGCTATCATGTCCCCCCTCAATCTTCTCTTTTCCAAACTAAACAAACCCAGTTCTTTCAGCCTTCCTTCATAGGTCATGTTCTCTAGACTTTTAATCGTTCTTGTTGCTCTTCTCTGGACCCTCTCCAATTTCTCCACATCTTTCTTGAAATGCAGTGCCCAGAACTGGACACAATACTCCAGCTGAGGCCTAACCAGTGCAGAGCAGAGTGGAAGAATGACTTCTCGTGTCTTCCTCACAACACACCTGTTAATGCATCCCAGAATCATGTTTGCTTTTTTATGAATCCCAACAGGGGAGTCATAGGGATGTGTCAAACCCAGCACTGTTCTCATGTTGCAATACCCCCCGGTTCAGGATTCAATTTCAAAATGCATGATGGACTTTGTGCCTTCTTTCATAAATGTTTTTAGATGTGACTCCCCAAGGGAGTATTTCCTCTAAGCCAGATATCCTGTGCCCCTCTGCCCTGTGAAATCCTAATCATTCCCTACACAAAAGCTCTTACAGAATCACTATAAGCAACTGCTGACGTAAATGGTAATAGGCACATGGCAGTTTCAAAAGAAAGGACACAGATGGAGACAAGGTGTATGTGAATTTGGTAAAAACAGAAAATGCAAACATTGATAAGAATAGACAAAATAGTAGGGACGTTAGATATTGTGTAACTGAATAGTCATATAACCACATGAAATCTTAGCGGTTACATAACTAATGGATAGTCCCCGAGAGCAGAACCAGCAGCCAGTGCCCTCACGACCCAACTCCCAGGGAGCACCCTCCTCCTTGCACTGCTGCCTCTGTATCAAATGCAGCAGCACACGGTGGCAGGGGGAGCTGGTCCATGAGGGGAACCAGTTTAAAAACAAGCTCCCCTCACAGACTGGCTGCCTTTCGCCGCGCGCTGCTGCCTCTAATACAGAGACAGAAGCGCAGGATGGCAGCAGCATCTGTCCATGGGGGGGGGGGGGGGTCCGAGCTCCCTATAGACAGAGACTCTGCCTGCCACCTGCACTGGCTCACCCAGCACAGCCTCCTGCCTGCTCTCCCCGCCTCTGTAGGAGGTAGCAAGATGGGGCAGGTGAGTCCATGGAGCTGGCTCCCCATGTGTATCCGCTCCAGCCAGTCCCCTCTCTCTCCCCCCCCCCCCCCCATACACTCCATGCTTTATCTTTATCCAGTGCTCATGGGGAGCTGGCGCTTCTCACGGGCACTGGCTCCCGCTCCACCCCTTGCTGCCTCTGATACAGAGGCAGCAAGGGGGGAGGGAAATGTGAGTAGTCGACAAGATTAAGTGATAAGCTTAGGCTTATTGATTAATTGTGTAGACATCCCTACAAGACAGAGAGATGTGATCTGGCAGAAACATCCTCTAATAGGAAGCGTGGCTTTCATACAATAAAACCAGAACTCATAGTTCCTATTACCCAACATTGCACGCACATGTACTGTAGATCAACAATGGCTTGGATATCTGACTGCACAGAGTTCATAACACAAATGAAGCAAAATCTGAAAGTCTGGCAGGGATGCAACTGGGGACAATAGCTGTTCAGCAGTAACTCTTAAGGCTAATCTGTGGCATTCATAGACAATTCATTTGAATCACCTTTAACAGCATTCACTAGTATTCCTGCCCTCAGTTGCAGAGTCTTTTAACTCCCCAACAACAGGGATAGAAGGAATTACAAGAAGAGATGATGGCTGTGATCCATCAATTCCATCACTGGCAATGCATTTCACATTATCACATGATAACATATATAAGCCCTTCAAAACTCTGGGCCCATTCCAACCTCTGCAGACCACCAAGGTTGGGCAGCACAAAGGCAACTCCCTGCTCTAACAGAGAAGTGGCCCCTCATTTTAGCAGAGTAGATACTACTAGTAGATACTGTGACCAGCTAGAGTACATAGTCCTGACTGTTCCCTTTCTTTGAGCACAGTCTGTGACTCTGCCTCAGCTCTATGGCCAAAAACAGGGTCTTTTCCATAAATCTAGGAAATGCCTATCATTGCTAATCTATAGCATCCCACTCAACTACCAACCTGCATCCAGTGCACATAAGTAGGGAACAACAAAGAAGAATGTTTTTGTTAAAGGCAAGCTGGCAAGTGTCTAATTTCTATTTCAAGGCTTTCTGAAAGCACACAAGAGCCATCCATCCAAAGAAAAAAAAACTAAACAACAGTACATTAACTCAAGTGAAGGTATTTGTTCTACTGAGACCTTGCTAACTATTTGTTATTGTCTATACTGGGCTTTCATGAAAGGTCTCAAAAGGCCACCTGAGCATCTGTACTGTACAGAAACAAAAACAAAACATCAGCTAGGAACAGTATGTGCACGCAGAATCCTCCTTCCTCTCAAAGTCAGACAGACAAATCTTATTATATTCACTGCCACAGTCACTCGCTGTAAACTTCTCAGATCCTCAACACTTTGGTGCTCTATAGATACAAAGTATTTTCTTACTATATTGACAACACTTTACTCTTTTACTTATCTGGCTAAAGTAGCCTGAAAACAGGAGGGGAGCTCTCATTGTGCTGGCAAAGGAAAACATGGAAATATGAGGTCATCCAAATGATGGAGAAGAGGGAGAGTCCCCCCCCCTTCCTTTTAGCAGGGAAGGGAGAGTTATATTCCCCCCTTTCTACCCTCCCCCGCCTTTACTCTAACCTCTGCTTTTAACTCCAGGAGATCAGTCTTTCAGACAAGCTCAACTGTGCTTTATTTAAAATGTGTATGTCTTAGCCAGGGGAAGCTATCCGAGGAAAAAAACCCACCCTGGGAATGGATATATGGCCAACAATTAATAGATAGTATAGACATACCATGACGACACCATCTAGTTCAGAAAGGAACATGCCCAGGTGTGTCCTGACAAAGACGCAGAATAAGTCTGCATGCATCCCTCTAAATGTGTAATATTTGGCCCAGAACACTGCAGAAAGAATGCTGTAAGATAAAAATATATTTTAGGGTAGAATACTTTGCAAAAAAATAAATCCATAGATTTAGATATGCACAGGGGCAGTGTCTAGATTGGCAAGTTTTTCCGCAAAAACAGCTGCTTTTGCGGAAAAACTTACCAGCTGTCTACACTGGCCGCTTGAATTTCCGCAAGAACACAAACGAACTCATGTAAGAAATCAATGCTTCTTGCGGAAATACTATGCTGCTCCCGTTCGGACAAAAGTCCTTTTAAAAGCATTTGCGGAAAATCATGCCAGTCTAGACGTAGCCATAAAGGCTGGTTGGTTCCATAGTATCTCTGCCCCACTCCCTCCGAAATTACGTGGAATCTTTGTTTGTCCATCCTGTTATTCAGAGAGAACAAGGGCTGCTCAGATAATAAACAGGCAAACACATGTCAGCTTCTCAAACCTGGGAGGTCTGTCGGACTTGGAAGCAAATACATGAGAGGAGGAAAAGAGGTAAAAAAAAACAATTTGAACAAACAACATTGTACTTTTTATATAAAATAGCCTGTCATAAATCACAGTAACAACAAGAGCACTGGCAGGATCAGCGTGTCTGAGAGACCATGCCATACTACTTGACGTTGCACTTGGACTATCTGCCTTTAAATCATGCTAGTCCCTGTTTACTGCCTTACGAAAATGTCTTGAGGATTTTAAAGAGAAATGAAACAGGTGGTAGTGCTTCTCAATTTGGAAAGGAAAGGAGGAAAGTGATTCATAGTTTGTTACAGTTAGAGATGATTTTAATTGGAACTCGTTAAAAATGAAGACATCAAAACTATAGAATATTTTCAGGCTTGCATAAAAGCAGTGTAATCGGTAGCTCATACCACATATAAAAACAGAAATACCCATTCTCCACTACAAGTGGCCTCTCTCCAGCAACATCTATGTACCAAGCTTCTACTAAAATTCCCTTGACTCCTTTTATAACTCCAGCCCTGCCAGAATGGCTGTTGGGTCTTCTCAGATTTAGCCCATAAAAGACTCAGCCAGACAACATTCTTGCTCCTAAGGAATGAGCCTCAGACCTTCAGCAGAGCCTTCCTTCAGGTTTAATAGGTCAAATTTTGCTTTACGGCCCATGGACAATGTTCAAAACCTCTTCAAATGCTATTATGTATCCACAGGGGTAGACTCTCTAGGTGGCCATCTGTTCTGTTCATTGGAAAAAGCCCTAGTGCTTGTGAGAGGAGGCAATCCATAGTAAGCGTGAATAAGCCTTTGGAGGAGAAGGGCCTTTTGTTTTAACCTCTATTGTATTCATAAACACAAGGTCAGCTTGAATATCAATTTGCTCTTCTGCTTCATTCCCTAATTAAGTCTTTTTTTTTTTTTTGGCCTTTTTAATCAGTAGATCCAGAGGAACACCTGCAGTACATTCATTGGTAGCACAAATCTATTGAGAGGTAACAAGACAGGTCCAGCATGAGGAAGATTCTAGATCTTCTATTAACTGCCTATCTCTCCACTGACGTGCAGTCTCATCACAATACATGGTGAAAGCCTGGTTTTCCCAGTTACTAAGTGCAAGGTGCAGCCCATTACAGGCAATGAAAAATGTGCGTAGGAAGGTCAAAGAGGAGTGTTTCTTAATAAACACACATTTAATAGTACAACATGCTAATGGTTGAAAAAATGCATTTAGAGAAAAAACCATGCAGCGCACGTAATTACTTTTAAAAGAAGCTTTCTTGTATTTCTTATCCTAGTGAGGGCATAGATTCACTCTCATTGCAATTTAAAATATATAAGCAAACCTTATCAAAATCCAAAACCTAACATTGAGGCAGATAAAGTCCAAGTTTTCTTGTTCATTTATCCGGTCTCAACCCTTTCCTTGCCTCTTATCTCAGGAGATTGTTTAATACAAGCCATGAGCAGATGTCTGAAGTCAGTCCTGAAATCTGAGTGTGCCAAACCATAGTAATCATCATTTTGGGATACTTTATGGCTCATCTCTGAGTAAAGGACATTGGATGGCTGCACTACACAGGTGGCAGCCCAGGAAGGAATAGTGCCTCCGAAGTTCCTCCTCCGTTCTCCTACTGGTTTGCAGGATGGCAGAGGCAAAGTACTGAGGTCCCTGGAAAGGCCCAGTTTCCTTCCCCCTCACACCAAGCCAGCTACTCTTACTAGTAAGTCAGAGCTAATCGCCTGCCCTCTGGGCTTGATGGAGTCTCTTTTTTTCACCAAATTCAGACCAAAGTAGGGAGGTTAGTGGGATGAGAGGGACTTCTTATTCCGCTGCTCTGCAATAAAATGGAAAAAACTGAGCCCTAGTAACATGTGCAATCCTGCAGCATACTCGCTTTGATCCAGCCCCTTTTTCCCTTGGAGTTGTATCTGCATAGTGTAGCCACTGAAGAACCCAAGATGCACAGCTGATCACAATCCACTCCTTGTAGAAATTTCCAAGGCATGCAGATAGAGAGTCTTTGAACATACTGCCTTTCTCAGGCATTTCTACAGCTGTCCTGGGTGATGTAATGAAAAAACCGTCATCCTCTGCACAACTTAAACTACACAGGCACAATGACACACCTTCTTACCCCACTGTGATGTTGGGGATAGTAGTGCTAGGAGCATTATTCTGAATGATTAGACGGTAACTAATATAAAGGGGGAAACTTAGCCAATTCCTCAAAAGTGAATGGCATGAAAAAATAGGCTCTCAGCCTATCTTTCTTCCTTTGTCAGAAAATAATTAAACCCAAAGATCACCATAAAACAGACATTGTGACTTCAGGCTGTTTCATTCTCTTTTAATGTGTGACAGGAGACAGAAAAAAATTACGATGAAATGTAAAAGAACTCAAACTTATCTGCCTGCTTGGATTTTTATGACACTCATGTGAGTGTGCAAAGAAATTGTTAATAGTTGTCCAGAGAATTCTTGATGTATCACAGCTGCTATGAATTAATATTCAAACCAACATTACAAAGACATCAAAGCACCTCTCTTTCAAACAGGATAGGAAGTTCTGTTTCCACGTGAAATCTTATATTGAGATATGTTTCTTCAGTTCTGCCAGACTATTAAGTTTGCAAATGAAACCTAAGGAGTGTCCTTGGCTGAAAGGATATGGTCATTAATATATTTGCCTGAAAATCATCTTTAAGAAAAGGGGGAAACCCCACAAACATCTGAAATGTGCACTGCCGTGACAATGGCATGAAGAAATGTGTTCATTAGTACAAGATAGGATAAGGAAGCTGCGGACAGCCAGCCAAAAATACAGCAGGCCTACCAAGGGAAATGTCTAACTAGATGTAACACATGGCAACAAGTCATATCAAATCCTGCATCTACGGTAACAAAGAGTAGCTGGATTTTCTCCTTTTGAGACATTTAGAATGTATACATTATTCCCAATCTACCTGCATATTTAGGAAAAAAATCACTGATGAAACAACAATTGGATCTGTTGCCAGCATATTATATAACATTAAATGGCAGATAAGTACCACCAAGCAAAACCAACATGCGCCTCCGTGCTGTTCACTAGCCAGCCCTACTGTCTAAATCACCTCTAACTTTTACCTTTGCAGGTGAATCTCAGTACTGCAAAACAGGTTAAATAAATTATCATTTTTCATTCTATTTTTGTATTGTCTTTTGCTCTGGGGCAGAACTGTCTGGGCAGAGATGAGACCAGCTAAGTTGCACCTCTTGCTGTTCATAAGCCTTAATGCACACAATCAAAAGCAGCCAGTATCGCCTCAGGAACCTTGGGGCTGCATGTACCGAGGGGGAGAGTGGATTGACAGGTAACGGTGCCAATTCACTGACACGCCCAAGCTATTTCTAAATAGTGGGTAGGAACATTATGGGATTATACTAGGAGGTTTAGCTGCACCATTGCAATGGCACATCAGCACTTCCTGTCTACAGAGGCACTACAACAGTTGCACAGACACAGTGCTTAGCCTTTGCTCAGAGCAAGTGCAATCCCAATGGTAGTGTGAACTAGGAATGTAAAGGGTTAACCAGCTAACAGGTAAGCATCATTCTACATGGGTGATGCTTACCAGTTCCGATTAACTGCAGGGGCTGAAGCAGCTCCCCACCCACCACAGGGCAACCCTTGTCCATGACAGGTCCAGCCTGGCCCCGCTGCTGCAGGTAACACACTGGCTCCTTAGAGAGTCAGCTGTAAAGCCCACAGCAAATCCTTCTTGCCAGCCCAGCTCCTGGGAAAGCGGTTTTGCTGCATCTGCGAAGCTGCCTCCTCAGAAGCAGAGCCGGCAGCGCATGTAACTGGGTAACCACTGAGATTTTCAGCAATTGCACAGTTTCCTATTTAACCATTCTGCATCCCTAGTGTAAACCCCTGCGAATCACTGCAAACACTTATGCTGTAGAGCACTGCAATAGTGCTTATAAACCAACATTCCCTGACTCTTGTACTTCTACTATAACTGCTAGACTATGCTGCCTTTCATATTGACCCAACTTTCTCTTTTAATATGGGGACCACTTTTACTTATCCTGAGGTACTCATTTCAGAGAGCAATAGCACAATGTCAGAGAAATTAGATATTACAGTACACTTTGTTAGGATAAAGGTTTGGTAGCAGGGTCTACCTTCATTTTATATACAACACACACCAACCAAGAGGACAAGTGCTGCCAGAGAAATGAAGCCCAATGTCTTTGGAGTCTCAGGAGGCAGACACTGCCACAATCCTGTTGATGCTGGATCACATTAAAGCAGATGTTTCCTGTCAACTGCTACGCTTTCCCCAGAGTATATATTAGTATATTTAAACAATCACTTAAACCAAACATATGTCAAGGGCCTCTATTTAAACATCTTAACTGAATTCTCTTGTAATCTAATGTTCCATTTGTTAGAACCATATTCCTAAGCAACATTAAGTCCTCTGTATTCCTGCATCCTTTTGTTTAAGTTTAATAACGCACAGTGAAAAACTATTAATCAACACAGCCCTGCATACAGAACACATTAATATGGCTGCATCTAACTTTCTAAATCCTTTGTAATGTTTTGCATATCATGCTGGGTCTTTATTAAACAAAAGGAATAGTTCAAGGATAATTATATATGCTAAATTGTGACTGGTCTTTGTGTGGCTGCACCATAAGGACAGCTGTGATTTTGGAGAGGAACTATGGGCTCCCCACCTGGAGTTGCTGTTGGCAGGCCTGGAAAAGAACATAATTCTAAGATCTTCCTGACAGACATAATTATACTGAAGATGTGCAGCAGCAAATACACAGGTGACCCAGTTCCCACCACAAAACAGGCCCTATATGTTTAAAAAAGAAGACCTTGCAGCAAGACATTTCTAAGTAGCACAATCTTAAAATAATGCATCTCCCACAACAGACAAGAACTACACTCTTTAAAACATTAATTTTTTAAGAAAAGCAATCTCTTCTCTATTAGCATAAATATTTATGAGACAATAAAGATTAATATTAAACACTATTGATTGACTGTTCCCATGTCGAATTGCACAACTGTGATTTTTATGTTAGAGTCTTGTGACCGTACAGAGACTATATTTTGCCTTCAAAAAGGCAACGGCTTTCCCAGTTCCATGATCATGCATAGGCCACACAAGTGAATTTCTATAGTTTTTTTCTTTCAAGTTTGCCATTTAATCCACAACAATGGAAACACAAATGCTGTAAACATATAATGCTGGATTATCTACTTTCTTCCACCCATGGCTGTAACCAGAATCTGACCCACAATGAAATCTACATTAAAAAAACCACTTCCCTAAGCAACCCCCTTCTTAAAAAACAAAAACAAAAAAACACTTCAGACTTTGCACAAAGATTTCAGATACAAGTTTTCTAAAACACTGTAAAGATTTCCTCTTCTACACAACCACAGTTCTGCTGTAACTTGGGTAGTCACTTAAGCAAAGTTTCACCGTAAAACTTGGTAGCAGTGATGGCTTGGCTATTCTTTCAGGGAAGTCTTCTTTGGAAAAGGCATTTTGACATTGCTTGCCATGTTCTAATGCATGTTCTCACATTTGGAAAAAGTGATCTGCAGTATATAAAGTGCTGACTATTTACTACTAAACCTCAGTTCAACTCTGAAGTCTAGCTTGGAGACCTAAAGAAAAGGATTTAATCACACGTGCTCATTAAAGTAGCCTTTCAAAAAAAAAATCACACATATTAGTCAAGACTTGGGTATCAAGGCAATTGAACCACTGCATCTCATCAGAGCTCTAGTAAGTCCATATGAGAAATCAAGCAATTCAGATTGTCTTAAATCACAATGGAAAGTGGAAAACTAGAGCACTCCAGCTTCTAGCATTTGTAATCTTTCAATCTTTAAGGAAAACAAAAACAACTCTAAAGCAAAAGCAAACAAGCATACACACAAAATCACAAAGCACCATGTATATATGCAGTAACTAGACCTAATGTTAATAAACATTTATAGGAATAGCTGGGAAAACACATACACCCTTAATTACCTTCCATGAACATTAACCACTCTGGTTAATTTTATAAATAACCCTTAGTCCCATAGAAACAACAGTGGTTACAATTAAACAAATTAAGCAATAACTCGCTTGAGACTATATGAAAACCAAACAGGATTCGTTGTTGTTTTCACAGATACAGACCAATAAAGATACTCCTCTGAGACTGGAAACCAGCAAACTAAGTAAACAGTCAAGAACAGGGGTGGGCAACAATTTTTGTTCGGAGGCCACTCCAAGATTTTGGAAAGTGGTCAAGGGCTGTCCTGCTCTATGGAGAGGGTGTGGGACTTGGGATGGAGATTGGGTGTATAAGGTAGGAAATTGGGGTGCAGAAGAGAGAGTAGGATTAGAAAGGGAGTTTAGGTGAAGTAGGGTGTTTGTGACCTTGGGCAGGGGATTAGAGTGCAGGAGTGAATTTTGACCTGAGAGAGGGGTGTAAGCAGGGGATGCAGGGTCTGGGAGGGAATGGTGATCGGAGAGGTATACAAAGGATTTGGGTGGTGACCCAGGGCAGAGGGAGGTGGTGACCTGGGGCAGGAAATTAGGAAGTGGAAGGGGCGGGGGTGCCAGAGGCAGGGGCTAGGGTGTCAGATGCAGGTTCTAGCCAGGAGTCACTTACCGTAGGTGGCTCCTGGGCAGCAGCCTAACAGGATCTCTGAGGTAGGCTTCCTCCTGGAGTGGCCTCAGCCATATGGGGTCCCTCCATGTGTTGCTCAGGGCTGCGAATCCCAGGGCGTCAAGAGACTTTGTGTATACCCCTACTCTCCCAGGCCAATCAGGTCCTGGGGGCGGGGGAGCACGTCAAGTCTGTCGCCCCTCACCAGGGTCATGCGGTGCCTAGAGGGAACAGCAGGGGGCTCACTCTACATGCCCCTGGCAGGGGTGAGAGAGTTTGCATGGTTCCCTGCCCCCCGCTACGATGATACTCCTAAAGCCGTTTTGAACATCTGGCTGTTCCATCTATGCAACGTGTGCCACTGGTAGTGGAGGAGGGGACTTCCTAGACTACATCGCCAATCAGGGCACGAGAGGAGCACGCAAAGTCTCTCACCCCCATGCTTCTCTATGCCCAGGTGGCCGCAGGCCGGATCAAACGGTTTGGTGGGCCAGATGTGGTCTGCAGGCTGCATTGTGCCCACCCCTGGTCAAGAATCTCTGTCAACTGTTGAGGGTTCTACCCATCACATTCATAACCACTAATACATTTAGCTACTCGGGGGAAGGAAGGGCGGAAACAAATATGTTTGAAATGTGCCAGATGTCCTGAACGGTATATCCAACATGACTCGTCTCTATTTCCTTTATTGAAACCATAGTATCTCATGATAAAGACAGTTTCTATTTTAACAATGGGTATTATCGGGGACCTACATGGAGTATATGCTATGGAGCTGGAGAGGGGGACACTTGAAAACACTTCATAATTTCCTTAAAGCCTCAATATTTATACACAGTAGGGAAATCTCTGAAAAATCCATCACCATCAAGGGCATGTGAACTGTCAACTTCAAAATCTCTTGTCAGTTTCAGAAATCCCCTGAGCATTATTATCCGTGGCTTTTGGATAGCTGTTTTTCATGCTATAAATATTTCATTTTTAAAACAACAGTTTCTTGACTGGACACCATCTGGCATAGACAACAACTTATTAATCAGTCCTAGGGTAATATATGTTTGGATACCACCTGCTCAGATTTCAGTTGATAGCAATAATAAATGTTCTCTCTCAACTCACTATATACAGGTTGAACATTCTAAATCCAGCATTCTCCGGTCTGGCAACACCTGTGGTCCAGCACAATCATGGATTTTGCTGAACCAAAAAGCCCCAGTGCCCGGGAGTGCAAGCCAGTTGGGTGTTCAGCGGCAGGAGAGCCCCACCATGGGGACTGGTGAGCTCCATTCTGAGGAGTCCCAGGTGCGCACGGCACAGTAGGGCAGCCACAGAACCTCGACTTGGCGCAGCCGCAGAGACCCATCTATGGGAAGCCCCGACTTGGCGCGGTAGCAGCCAGGCAGCCATGGAGCGCTGACCCAGCGGGGCAGCCACAGAGCCCCGTCCCCTGGGAAGCTCCAGCCAGGTGGGTTAGAAGCAGGGTCACGGCAGCTGGGCAGCTCCATCCCTGGAGAGCCCCAGCCAGCTGGCAGAAGCCGGCCAGAGCCAAGCTCCAAGCCTTGTAGAAGCAGGGCTGGAGTGGAGCAAGCAGGAGGGAGGGGCAGAGTCCTGGGAGGCCGGTGGCCAGGAAACCTCCCCTGATCTGGCAAATTCCCTCATTTGGCACTGGTCAGGTCTCGAGGGTGCTGGACCAGGTTGGACTTCCCTATATATTTTGTTAAAACATTCACTTAGTACTGCATTAGACCTTCATCTTTCTCCAACTTTTATAAGTATTATAAGCAGAGATGTCAGCTTTAGTCTTAACCAATATTTATTAGAAAATGGACTAAAGTAATTATGGTCAGGAATTCCTGGTAAATGTTTGTTGATCCAGAAAGAAGTCAAATGGTTATTTCCTGTTTCCTGCCAGTCTGCTGTGCCTCAAGTTTTGAGCTGTTTTCATCCCAATGAAGGACAGGAAAACTAGACTCATTTTATCCAAACTACTTGAAAGTGAAAGCAACATTCTGAGATATATAAAGGTTTTATAACTTTTTAAATAAGTTTCATTTTTGCATACTGTTGATTTTCTTAGTTTTTTTTTTTTTTTTTTAAATGGAACCACCAAATTCTACTGTCTATTTTAGGAAATTTGTATGGCTGTCTGTCCATCTGGCAATGAATTGTTTAAGAACTCCTACTAAATGGTAAGAGCTGGAACTACCAAATTTGGTATGCTACTTCCTCTTATCATAACTAAAAGCAATGTAAAGGTTTGGTCGTGCTAGCGTAATGGGATATGCCTGACTTCTATTAATTTTCATAAAATGGAAAAGGAGGGGTCTGGAAGGAGGGCAGAATGACTACAGGGGGGAAGCAAGGGTCCAAAAATGAGGACTGGGACAGCTATAACCCCATTGGATATGCACGGGATGAGAGTGGAGAAAGGGAAAGGTATCCATTATATATTTCAGAGGGTTTCTTTGTATGCCTTGTTTGTGTGTCTGTCCCCCAACGGGGCAACATGCACCCTTCTCCCAGATGTGCCCAATGCAGCTGAAGCAGCCACGGACAGGTGCTTTTCACCTGGCCCCAAGTTGCTATGGTGAAAAGGGGCAGCGGTTGTCCACTCTTCCCGGGGCAGCCTGTATACTGAACCCCTCATCCCCCACCCCATCCCAGAGCAATGATGTAAATGAAGAAAAACAAAGCTTATTTGAGTTAAGGACCTGGGCAATGCCAAGTAAATCTTCTAGTGCCACACAAAGTTACTGGTTATCATTGTATTTCCAAAAGCTTCAGGGGGTAGCCGAGTTAGTCCGTACAGGATAAATTTAAAAAACAACAAAACATGTGCCCACGAAAGCTCATGATACCATCTACATGTTTTGTTAGTCTTTAAAGTCCTACCAGACTATCTGTTGTTTTTTAAATGTATTATATTTCCAGTCCAACCAGAAGCAGGAGGTATGAGGAATATCTGAAAGTACTCTGTTATTAAAAAATTCCCAATCCAGTCTTGCAGAGGCAAGAAATTGTGTAATTCAATTATGGGATACAAATCAGAATTTTTAGTTATTTATTCAAACCAAAACTTTTTAAAGGTCCTCAATTAGCTAATATTGACCAAAACCAGGGATGAACTGAGTGTCACTGGTCACAGGGAACATGCTTAATACAAAATAAAGTGACCACAAAACTGGTTTATCCAATTAAGAAACTGTTTACCACTAAGTTCATCCTAAAAACTTCAGTCAAAAGTTATCCAAATCAGAAGCCCTGATCATAAGATTTCACAGTTTTGTATTGCTATGAACTTGATAAAATTTATTACGGGTTGCATTCAATCTTGATTCAAACTGATGGTCTTCATTTAAGATAGTTATAGAGACAGTTAAGGAGACACCCTATACTAAAGTCTAATATATTTTGCCCAGCAAGTAGCACCTTGTGGGCAAGAGGTTCCGATTGGTATTGTGAGTCAGTATGTGGGTAGATGGGGGAAAGAACACACAAAAACTGAGAGCAGACAAGAACAGTAGAGAGGCAGAAGCTAAAAAACAAGAGACAGGCAGTAACCTATGAGCACAGAGTGAGCCTGAGAAAAGCTGAGAGAGAGTGTTTTTGGCTAAGGTTTGTTGGCCAAAGAGACTGGGGGGGGCTACATACTAAAATACTGCTCCTTCTGTTATTAGGAACTTCAGAGGGTAGCCGAGTTAGTCTATTACAAGAAAAAAACAACAAATGGTCTGGAAACAACTACATGTTTTGTTAGTCTATAAAGTGCTACCAGACCATTTGTTGTTGTTTTTTCTTTTGTTATTAGTTTGTCCCATGTGCCAGGGAAGCAGAACTTAAAACAGCATCAAAGAAAATACCAGACTCCATCAATTTTTACTTCCAACTAGACAAACCCCAGGGCTCCAAAATTTGACTAGCTGTTTGTCTTGAAAAGGGGCAAAAAATATCAAAGAATTCACAACTAATGTCAAAACCATCTTGACGAAAATAAAAAGTTTGCTTCCTTACCTGTCCAGAGCTGTGCTAGTAGGCATGCTTCTTCCAAACCCTCGAACACCCATCTGACGGAAATATGGAATGCAAGAAAGATTGGCAGCAATAATTGCCAGTGAATCAGAAGGGTTCACAAAGAAACCATTTTGACCTAGGATCATATAGCGGTCCTGAAAACCCATAAAACAGAAAAAAAGTCTCAGAGAATAATCAGGTCAAGCAATTTTATCTCTGTGATTTCTACACGCTTATCATCTCCATACCAAACTGTGTCTCCTTTCAGCCCAATAAATGAAAATCCCAAGATGCTCCCTGATTCCAGGCTCTTGCATGGTATTTTGATGGCTTGTGGCTGCAAAACTATCCTAGCATAAGATAATCTTTTTTTTTTCTGATGACATGTACTAGCCACAGACAGACAGTTAACATGTAAACTGAATATTGACAACAGTAAATGGTTTCAGAAGCTCAATAGCTTCTCTCTCATACATGCACATCACATACATCCATCTTGAGATGACACCAAAGTTATTGTTGTAATACAGTGGTCTTCAACCTTTTTAAACATGAGATCACTTTCTGAATTTAAATGCAATCCAGGATCTACCACAAACCCAAACACCCTTGCCCCGCCTCCTTCCTGCCCCATCCCCAAGCCCCCACCCTGCTCACTCCATCCTCCCTCACCTATCCTCACTCACTTTTATCAGGCTGGGGGCAGGAGTTTGGAGTGCAGAGGGGGTTCAGGACTGGGCCTGGGATTTGGAATGCAGGCTCCAGCTGGGCACCACTTACCACAGATGGCTTCTGGGTGGTGGTGCAGGGGGCTAAGGCAGGCTCACCCCTACCCTGGCCCTGCACTACTCCCAAAACCCAGCAAACGCTCTCCATCCTTGCCCCCCTCTGCTCTGTGCAGATAGGGTACAGGGTGAGAGGGAAGGGCATCGTGACATCAGCACCTCCCTTCCTCTTCTTCCAATGCCCTGCACAGCAAGCAGGAGACTCTCAGGGGTGGGGGGCAGCTCCAAGGCAGAGGGCAGGAGCAGCACAACAGTGCTTAGAGAGGCAGATGAAGTGCCGGCGCTTGATAGCCTCCAAGCCAAACCTCTCAGGATCACCTGTCAAAGGCTCCAAAATCTACCAGTGATCCTGATCTACTGGTTGGTGACCACTGCTGTAATACTTTGCTGTTTATGTTGCTGGTAGCAAGTACACAAGATTTTAAAACAAACGAAACCTGTGATTCTGTAGTGCCTGTTTTAAGTGCAGAAAAATCACTTAGCTGAGGCACAAAAGGAATCTTAGAATTTCAGCCAAAATTAACTTCAGCTGGTTACCAAGCCAATTTCCCTCATTTACACTGGCTGCATGTTTTCCCATAACTGTGAAGGCATGCTAACACTATGACAAATTCAGTCAAACATTTATACAGTCCTTAACCTAGCCTCAAAATTTGCAAGCACAATCAACTGAGGGCACAAGTAATATCATTTGGACCTATTTTGTGCGTACAGTTGCTATCGTCTCTGCCTGCAAATAACTGAATCCTCAAAAATTGGGCCGTTTATGCTTCAAAGTCTAATAGATGCACTAGCAAGAACGACACCCTTGACCCAAAACCCAGACTGGCTGAAATACTTACTCCATCAGCATCAAAAGCAGCTCCAAATCCATATTCTCCTCCTTTCATAGCCTCCAGCAGGGCAGTTGCATATGTTAAGTTTGGGTCAGGAAGCTGCCCACCAAAATCCTCCAGAGGAACACAATTTATTGCGGAATTTGCAGGAGCTCCTAACTCATCACACAGGATTCTCCTCACATAGGGTCCCATAACTGCAAAAGGAATTTGCCATCCATTTTCAATAGCACCCACACTTCAAATTCTGATGTTCACAACAGCATGGAAATCTACTAGAAGACTTAACTAGTGCACTCACATTGCACGCATATCTTTGTCATACCAACTGAAAGAAAAAACAAAAATATTTCACTGAACACTGTGTAATTCACCCTCCTCCAACCAGGGATATCAGTGAGAACTCAGAAGCAAAAGCATGGATGTCTACCATCTGAGTTAAAAGAGTAACTCTGCTAGCTGGTAATAGGAGCAGGCTCTTATCTCATATATGGGTCAACTATGTACAGTCATCATACATATTTGGGCCTTGTCTTCACTAGGAAAAAATTGTGTTAGCTAATACATAGTAACCAAGTAATAGTAAAATCTTGGACAGAACCATTGTAATTGTAACATGTATTATCAGGTCAAGGTAAATATTAAGGGAATAGACACAAATGTTTACCATGACCTGCAAACATGTATTAAAATGACAATCGCCTTGTCCACACTATTTTACCATGTGGTCACTTACCTGATTTTAAAAAAGCCATCTCTTCCTAATGTGGATTCACTTTCCTTATGTACAATTTGACCATCTATACCAGGGGTCTCCAAACTACGGCCCGCGGGCCAGATGCGGCCCGCGAGGCCCTCTCATCCGGCCCGTGGAGACTGTGACGGGGAAGAAACTCCCCGCACTAACAGCCCCTCCCCTGGAGAAGCGCCGAGCGGCGCAGCGCCGCGGAGCTGGGGTGGGGAAGAAACTCCCCACACTGACAGCCCCTCCCCCGGAGAAGCGCCGAGCGGCGCAGCGCAGCGGAGCCCAGGGGAAAGCCCACGGGGAGGGGAGCGAGGGCGCACAGCCGCAGGCGCGGCAGGCGAGGAAGGCGGCAGGACCCAGGAGGAGAAGGGGCAGGGACGCCAGGGTGAGCGGCACGCCCCGTGCGTGCCGGCTCAAAAGGGGGAGGGGCCGGAAGGACAGGGGCGGCCGGCACTCACTTTCTTTTGGGCAGGCAGCCAGGAGAGGGAAGCCGGAGGAGCCAGCGGGACGGAGGAGAGACTCTGGACCCGCGCAGCCCTTGCCCTGGGCAGCGAGACTCCCCGGCCGGGGGTGCGGGGGATCGGAGCCGCCAACGGACGGCCACACACCCTGCGGACCGACGGCCGAGCCCGGGCTCTGCGCGTCCCTCACAGCAAGAGGGGTTGGGACTTCGCGTGGACAATTGCTCCCTATTGGCCAGTGCGTTCTTATCCTATTGGCTAGCTCTCTCATGAGGTCACTAGTGGGCTGGGCTCTATTTTGGCATCCAGGAAACAATTTCACCATTCACACTAATACAGGTGTTCATGTGTAGTGTATCAATGTGTTAATAATAACTGAATAAAATAATATTAAATAAATAATTAAAAACAACATCCATGTTTTGATTGTTTTTTATTTGGACCTCAAGTGTGTAGTCGGCCCCCGAACTGCTGTTTGATAGTTAATGCGGCCCTCGGGCAGAAAAGTTTGGAGACCCCTGATCTATACCAATAACTAAAACTGTAAATATGTCATAAGTGACAGTCACATAATCCTCCATTTCTCAGCCATGGAATTTTTCTTCAAACATTTTTCTTAAGTATCATTGAATATCAATGCCAAATCTCCTACCATTAAGCCCCAGAAAATAATCTAAAATTAAAATGACACTGTTAAAAATACAAACTGCATTTATTAGCTAGTGATTGTGATGCACAGTCACTTATGAAACTGCTCTTCTTCACCATTCTCGTCTTAAAAAAAAGAACGATCTCTTAAGCACAATGCTCATTAAAGGAGTCAGATTGAACACTAGGATTTGTGTCACGCTGTCATCCTGCAGGAAAAGGTTTTTTTACTATATAGAGAGATATGCAATGATTTATAATCCACATTACAGTTTATATGCAACATATTTGTTCAGAAAATATAACAGACCGTCACTATCAAGAGATGGCATGTCCCTTTAACAAGTTCACTTTTTTAAACATGTACTGTGATATCTTTCTTCCACAAGCTGTTTGCCAAACCCTGCATTCCTTTTGCAGGGAATCTCCATCAAAACCAACAATGCAATTCCAAATAGGAATATACACGGTCAGTGAATATTAGCACTACTTCGTAATAAAATACCCTGAAATAGTTGACTGTTTTGGGCATCTTTTACCTTTTCTTTTTTTTTTTTTTTAAATAAAAACAACAGAAACTCATGGTCCTACCTCCATTCATGGCATCAATTCTTATTTTAAGCTGATTGGGTCCAGTCAGCAAGCTTCTGATCATGTTAAAGTCAAAGATAGTTCGAAGTAGATTGAGGTAGACATCCACTGAATCCACTATTTCCACTGGGGGAAACAAAACAAAAGAAGTTACTAAAGTTGACCACATAGGCAGATGGACAAATTGATCACTAACCTCTCCAAAGACACCTAAACAATCCATTGCACACTAAACAAGATCAGATCATGCAACACTTAGGAATCTTGATCCAAATTCCACTTAAGTCAATTCAAAGACTCCCATTGATTTAAGTGGGGTTTGGATCAGACCTCAAGGCCTGTGTAAATCAATAGAGTTTTGGCTGCTTAAGGATTGCAGGACCAGAGCGTATTTGAGGTTTGTATTACTGTAAATGTATTTCAATAAAATATAATACACAGAAACCTGCAGCCCACCTATAACTTTCCCACAACCCACTGGGAAATGCTGCTGCATGTGACACACCTAGACCCACCTAGGGAATGAGACGTATTTAACACATCAGGCAGAGCTGTACAGGTATCCCATATATAAGCCAAATGTCTCATTCCTTCACAACTTAAAAGAACAGTTTAACAACATGACAGTCTACCCAACTTGGCCATTGGGACTATTCTCACGCTTAAAGTTAAGTATGTGCTGAATCAATGCCTTAGATATTAATTCAGACTGATCCAGTGTGGTGCTTAACCACCTCCATACTTGGAATCTGAGAGGGGAGGGCATTTTACAGTTCCTTCTTTTCAGAGGAGAAGTGCAGTCCAACAACCCTCTAGCTGAGGCTATAAGAATATTTCTACAGTACCTAGGAATAAGGATGTAAGAGAGCCTAGGCTTATCAGGTAGTTGAGTCAACTATTCACATTCCCCTCCCTGGCCCCCACTGCCTCTGTATCAGAGGCAGCAAGGAAGGAAAGCAGGAGCCATTCCTAGGAGGGGGCAGCCAGCTTAAAAACCGGTTCCCCCCAACACCACCTCTGTGGTGCCGCCTGCCCCTCTCCTCACTGCTGCCTCTATCAGAGGCAGCAGCAGGGAAGAGAGGGGGCTGCTGCCACAAATCAATGGCTGTCTGCAGCCCCTGTCTGTGTGAGCTAGGACTGAGCTGGGCTGCTTGCCCACCTGCCTCTTACTACATTTTAAATGCAGAGCTGCAGCAGGGTTTCATCCCAGACCTGGCGTGAGCTGGGACTGAGCTGGATGCCTATCAACTAATCAAGTAATCGATAAAAATTCTATCAACTACTGAATTAGTTAAATACCAGCTTCTTAACATTCCTACCTTGAAATTGCTGAACTGGGGCTTATCTAGCAAAGTGCTTTATGCACGTGTTTGACTCTAACAGAATTAAGGCTCACAGTTGAATTTAAGCATGTGTCTCCCTGTTTTGATGGGCTTGGGCTTTAATACACAAACACTTGGATTCAGTTTCCCCATCTGTAAAAGAGAGAGATGGTTTACTTACCTAGTCTGCAGGGTGTTGTGATGAACAATGCTTTTATGAAATTGTAAAAAAATAGTCTAATAATCGGTTTCAATACTTATATTATTTTCATTCTGTGGCAACTCTATTTATAAACAGAATGTATGGATTTAACATACAAAGTAGATAAAAACACAGATTGGTACCTCGGAAAGGTTTGAATTTGTTCTCCAGATCAAATTCTTGTCTTCCAAGCCGAGATAAGTCAACTATGAGATCAGGACAAATGGCATATTCCTCAAGGGTTTTGCTGATCTGATAAATTTTGTCTGAAACAGCATCTGGGGCAGGTCCTGGAAGACAAACATTAGAGAGTTTTTTTCTGACAATGGCTCACTTTTCAAAAACAAAAAGAATCTTCTCTATTATAACTTACTGTAAACACCTCTGGTGTGCTCAAAATAAACAAGCCCAGAAAAAATGGCTGGAGATTCTTTTCATAGATTTTTTTTCCCACTTAAAGCAAACACACAGAGTTTAACATGTTTCTGTAAGATAGGGCCCGGCTTGCCTGGGTCTGGCCCCTGAGGCTCAGGACTTCACTGTTCCAGTACTGGGGCACTTGCAATGGTCCTCCAACCTCGCATGGTGCTGAAGCACACAAAATTTACTAGCCTGCCTGCGCCCGCCCCCCACACAAGGCTCTGCTGTGTGAGAAGAGTGTGGGGAGTGTCTTTCTCCTTCTCAGTCAGGGACCACATCAGTGAGGTTTGTTTTGGGTTTTTTTGCTTCCACTTGCGTGTGGCCTCCGACTGATTTTTCTGTGGGTCAATGGCCCCTGACCCAAAAAAGGTTCCCCACTCCTGCTGTAAGAAATACAAAACTGAAAATGAAATGTGTGTTTCAAATTTTTTTTAAAAAATGAATACAAATCTCCATACAAATAAATCAGCAAACCACCATCATTCGGATGTATTGCTAAAGAAATGTGCTACTTATTAGTACTCTTCAGTAAATCTGAGTGTGCGTTTTGAATTAAAACTGGTATTTCACATGCTGCTTCTCTATTTTTCCAAAACTACAAAAAACGTGTTTAAAATTCAAAAGTAAATTTGGGTCCAGAATTGTCTTAAAATCCAAGAATCTATCATTTTAACAGCATAGTTCTGCTCAAAAAAAAAAAAAAAAAAAAAAAAAAAAAAAAAAAAAAAAAGACTCATTCTGCTCCCTCACAGATATTACTTTGGTACCTTCATACACTTCTTTTAGTTCTAATTCCACACCATTCCCAGTAATGTTGTTGAATTCAGGGCAGCTTTGCCATGTAAATTCAGGTACCGTTCATGCCACGTAAGTTAGATGTAATACACAATACCGAACAAGGGATAGTGGCAGTAGTACAATGATTGCTTACCTTCTTATTATAATACAATCATTTAGCTATGAAGAGACCTCTGCTCATTTCATTCCAACCCCTCCTGAGTCAGGACAGATTTCATTAGTCCTAAGTCACTACTGATAGATGGATGTCCAGTCTACTGATAATATTCCAGCTAAAGTGATGCCACAGCCTCCCCTGGCAGCTTGTCTACCGCCTAACTGTTCTCATAGTTAGCAAGTTTTTCTTAATACTTAACCTATATTTTCCCAGCAGCAACTTAAGCCTATTATTTATTATTGTGCCCTTGTTGACTAATGAGAATTAGTCTGTCTCATCTGTTTTGGCAGAGAGTTTTGTTTTTAAAGCTTAATAAGTTATATGGATTTTGCTTAAAATGCCAAAATAGGCAAAAGAAACTCAAAATGTTATCCATCTGTCAAGCAGATTCTAGGGAGAGAAGATTTAAGTTTGCTGCAACAGTGCATCTAGTGATTAAGGCATGGGACTTTTATGCTTTAGTCCTAACTGTCCCACTGACTTGATGTTTGATATTAGGCAAGCCACTTAACCTCTCTGGGATTCAGGTATTGGTTATGCACAAAGCTGCACTGATTTAGCATCACACCTTGTGATGCAACTGATGCAATTACTGTGCTTCAACAAACCCGGAAGTTTCCCCACCTTCATCATGAAGATAATAAAGAGAGCTTGTAAATAACTGATATTTTGCTTTGCTGACAGTCCAAGCAAATAAATCTACTGTATATTTGAGAGAGTTTGTCTGTTTGTTCAAGAATTCCTCCTAAATGGTAAAAGCTAGAACCAATAAATTCAGCATAGAGCTTCCTCTTATCATAATTTAACGTAACGTAAGGGTTTGGTTGTGCCAGGAAAATGGGATGGGATTGCTTCTCATAAAACTATACAGAAAAGAGACAGAATTACTAAGCAGGTGAAAGGGGTTGGCTGGTGTCTCTCCCTGCCCGAGCCCTGAGCCTCCCATATCCCAGGTGCCATTTAAGGAGCATGGGGGCCGCTGAAGCTTCATGCCCTCCCAGATGCGTACAGGAACATTGCTGGCTGTTTCCCTTCATCAGGGAGCAAGAGGAAAGTGCACAGTTTGCTGCATTTCTCACTCTGGCTGGAGAGCACAGGGGATAGACAAACCTGAAGCTGCCTCAGCCAGGGGACATGCACCTCTCCCCGTGCTGTGCCCACTGGAACTGCAGTGGCCATGGACAGGAGCTTCTCATCTGGCCGCCAGCTGCTGCAGTGAGAGAAGCCTAAGGTAGCCTTTTCTCTGCAGGGCAGCCTACATACTGAACCCCTCATCCCCATCCCAGAGCACTGATTTAAATGAAGTATATACATTTTCATTTTATTTTCCAAAAGCAAAAATTACTGGAATTAAGGACCTGAGCAATTATGGGTAAAACTTCTAGTTAATTAATTAGGGTGCGTCTACACAGCACCCTAAACTCGAAATAAGATACGCAATTTGTGCTATGCAAATTGTGTATCTTATTTTGAAACAGCTTATTTTGAAATTTGGTGCATCTACACAGTGCCAAATTTCAAAATAACACTCTATTTCTAGCCATCCATAACTGTTCTGCAACGAGGTTTACCAGGATGGCAAAATAGCACACCTGTTATTTCGAAAAATATTTTGAAGTAACGGGCAGCTTGTAGCTATTTCAGGGAACGTAACCCGAAATAGCCATGCAGTGTAGACGTATCCCTAGTTAGTTAGTAAGTAAATGAATAAAATAAAATAAAAACATGTTTTGGGCCAAATTAAATGTTTAATTTTGATCTTGAACAATTTTTTTAAAGTTGTGCGGGACTTTATAATAAAAGTGAAAGGCATTTCTAAACAAAAAGTTGCCTCAAATGAAAAAGTCAAAATGCTAACCTTTGCAAATTTTGAATCTAAATATTTTTACTTTCAGAACTTCTCTCTCTTTTTTTGGACACCCACATAAATTTATTAATCAGTAGGGTGTCACCAAATTGGAATGTTTTGCCAACAAATTTCAGGTGAAAAATGTTGTCCATTTCTATTAAGTACCCTCACTTTTGTAAAGAACCTGAGAGTTTCAGATGAAAAAGCACTATAAAGTGCCAAGTATTATTAATCATGATTATGATGTATGATGGAAGCAGAAAACCAAGTAAAATTATCATCTTTACAGGTGAATTTCCATGCTTAAGGAAATGAGGAACTAGACTAACAGTACAAGCTAAAGTCTCATCTTTTGTCTATACACATGATACCGCTTTAAATGTACCATTGTATTTAAAACAGTTCAATCCCCTTCCGTGGGTGCAGTTATACTGGTTTAAATATGCTTATACCAATATAACTTTATTCCAATATAGGAAGACCAGGGCACGGTCCTTTAGGTGCTTTTGAAACTCCCAACCTTAAAGCAAATGCCAAGATATGTATGATGGATATGTGTGCAGGACAGGACTCCATTACATTTCAGTTCCATAAAGTGGGTGACAGCTTGCCTGGAGCAAGGCGTTCCAGGCTGCAAGTTTTCACTTGTCTTTCTAATAAGAAATTAAAGTTAAATCAAAAATTGGTCACTTGACCCTTTATATTTCAAAACAAATCACCCAGTCTGCTGCACCACTTAAGCAAAGATGCAGTCTGATAGTTAGGCCCTGGTCCAGACCTAGGGCTGGGGCTCTGGGTTCAAACTGAGATTTTTACTCTCGTGCCCCAGCTTTACCCAGCACTTCCCCTTTGACAATGCAGGCAAACCTTCTTAATTCACCTGGTGGATTCTGATTGGCTGTGTCCTCCTCCCAGCCCTTTCAGGATTTAGTTTTGTTGGCACCTGAGACTGGCTTTTCTAAGCAGGAGGGGTGCCAGGGTGTCAACTCCACCAGCAAAGGCAGAACGGACATTGTCACACATCTACTAGCAGAGACTAAATATAATTTAAAAAACAGGATGATATTCAGCAGCTCTTCTGTACATAAAACACCTATTCAGAGATTCAGAGGGAACTGAACTAAGACGTATATAGACTCAGGGTATATTTTTTCCATATAAAATAAATATATATATATAAACAAAACCTCTTCTAATATTGAAAACTATACAGCATCCATATAACAGGAAAGCAAATAGTTATAATCATCTGGCTATCTGTATCAACCTATTTCTACCTTTCTGAGTGAGATACAATGATGTAATGTGTTATAAAAACACCTACCTCCATTGGAAACATTAAACTTGACTCCAAATTCTCCTCCAGGTCCTCCAGGACTGTGACTAGCTGTTAGAATAATTCCACCAGCTGCTTTGATCTTTCGGATAATACATGAAACAGCAGGTGTGGATAAGATGCCATTTTGGCCAATAACCAATCTTCCAATCTAAATAAACCAGAAAAAGAAGTCTAATTATATTTGGTTGATGCTGGCATTTCATCTCTAAATGATACCAACTTGCTAAATAATTATTGTACATATGTCTATCTGTATGTACAACATATAAAAATATGGCTCAATTCCCACCATGGCTGGAAGCCCAAGACCTATAATGCCAATATTTAAGCTAGCTGTGGAACAATTACAACATAACTAAGAATACTGGAAGTTAATCTGTTAGACCACCGCTGATGACAAACAATGGTTTGAATTCTATAGTGTGAAGTAGTCATATGTGGTCAAACTGACTACTCCTCTTAAATATTTCTTACAATGATGTGATTTAAATTAATACACACTACTACCCAATTTGGCCTTAACCTTAAAAAAAAATTAACCCTCAGTAAAAATTCATTAACTTCACCTATGTAATTTGCTGAAACATTTAATTAACTTATACTAATTGTAAAGCATTTTTATACCAACTATTCCATAATTAAGATACCTACTTATACCTAAACATACGCAAATTAGACTTTTTAGACACTATTGGCCAAATTCTGCTTTCATTTACACAACTGGGAAGCGGGAGTAACTCCTTTGAAGAAGCAGGATTTGGTCTCAAGTAAACAGTAAAGCAGAACCACCCAGACTTTGGAGGGTCACACAGGCCATTTGCCAAGAACAATATTAAGGCCCCAGACCTGCTATTGGATCCACATAGGCAGAACTATGCACCTACACAGAGCCCCAGGGGGGAAAAATAATCAAGGGGACCTCACACAAGTGGAAACATCAACTGTGTGGATCCGATAGCAGGGCTGGGGCTTTAGTTAGCATAAACTGAGAACAGATAGCAACTGCTTTTCACAGAGTGGTCTTTCAGCTGGATCACTGAGGTCATGCATGTTAGGGCCTACAGTCGGTGAGTCATACCTCTGTATCTAAGTCAAGGGTACCAGTGCCCTAGCTGTAGAACACTGTGACCTGCATTTGGCCTGCAAGGTCACTCTTTGGCTACTCCTGCTGAAAAGAGCGTGAACCTCCAAGCTATATTTGAACACAGGAGTTCCTGTCCATTTGTAAAACAGAGCAACCTTTCAGGGGGCAACAATTAAACACAGCCTCAACGCAGTCAGAATAAAGTGCAAATCCATCCCAAGATTACAATTTCAAAAACCTTAGTCTCGTCCCCAAATCAAACACTAGTTTCAGCTCAATATAAATATAATTCAAGAATCAATCATTAATATATGGATAGGCAAATATAAGAGAGTTCTAGCTAATGGGAAACAGGCAGCTTGTAAAACCAGTGGGAGAGGTTAATGCCACAGACAAACAACAAGGCACTGCATGCAGAAAATTAAAAAAAACATTTCTGGCTTGATTTTTTTTAAGCTGACTCATTTTAAAAATGCCAGAGGGCATCTCTTTAAAAGAAAAGGTATTATTGGAGAGCACAGTTTCTTCAAAGGAGCTCTCTGTCCCCTTCTCTGGCTTGGGGAAAGCAAAGCTAAGCCATCCTCATCCTCACTGTCTGCTAAATGGGGGGACTCAACTAGTGTTACCAGGTAGCTTAAAAAAAAATACCGGACATACCTGACCGGGGGGGACGGAAGGAACCAGCCGGGAGGGGAGCAGGGCTGGCTGGGAGGGGGTGGGGGGACGGGAAGCAGGTCTGGTCTGGGGGCGGGGAGACGTCAGGGGCAGCGGGGTTGGCCAGGGGAAATGGGGGGGCAGCTGGCAGGAAGCAGGGCTGGTTGGGGGGGGGGCAGCAGGGCTGGCCAGGGGAGATCTATTTGAGACGGAAGTTTAAGGGTCTGCAGCGAGACACAAAGAACTCTGCAGTCACTCACTGGGCAGCAGGGTAATATAAAGTGGAGAAACTTGTGGGAGGCCTATAAGTGATGGAAGCCTGGGGCATGGGAGAAAGATGCAGGTTTGGAGCAAGCTCCTGTGGTTGACCCTGACATCAAGTAGGAACTAGATCTCTGAGGAGAAGCCCTGGGAAGTGTGGCTTGTTACCAGGAAATAAATTAATGGAGATTGCCTATCTCCTAGAACTGGAAGGGACCTTGGTCATTGAGTCCAGTCTCCTGCATTCACAGCAGGACCAAGGACCATCCCTGACAAATATTTGCCCCAAATCCCTAAATGGCCTCCGCAAGAATTGAATTCACAACCCCGGGCTTAGCAGGCCAATGCGCAAACGACTGAGCTATCCCTCCCCCTAAAGAAAGATTAATAGTAGGAAGAAGTCCAGAGGCAAGGTGTTCTAGGACCTTGGCTGTTTGTCCTAGAGTCCTTGGACTAGAACCAAGTGTAAGGGGTGGGCTGCTTTGACTTCCAGTCACTGGTAAAGTGGTGTGAAGCCACTTAACTTTGGGGGATAAGGACACTTGCAAACCCGGAGAGGAGGATGCAACAATGACTGGGTCCAGAGCAGCGTTCCCTCTAAACTGCACGGCAGCACAGGCCCGCCCAGTCAGAGGCTCAGAGCGCTATGCACAGAGCTGACTGACTGGGCAGGCTGAGTCATAAACTGTGCTGCCACACAGCTAAAAGGGAACATTGATCTAGAGCCACTGGACACAACGTGTAGAAATTATTTGTCAGACTTTTGTTTGTTTTGCTTTCCATTGCCCTGGAAGATGAGGACTTAAATAAGATTCAGAGGGTTCAGAGTGCCAAGTGACGAGATGAGAGACTGCCAAAGGCCTGCCGTGAGGGTTGGCAGGGGCACTAGAGAACACAGAGTTGCTAAACCAAACTCAGCCACAGAAGTGGGGTGGGGGGAAGGCAGCACTAAGCCTACTCTTCCACAGAAAATTCTGACGGAGGAAGTGGTGGAAAATTTACACAGAGAGATGAAAAATTAAAGAAGAAAAGAGAGACAGACAGAAAAGATGGGCAAAAGACTAGGGTTGAAATCCTGGAGCTAGAATATCAGCCCAGAACTTTTGAGAGACATAACCCAAAGCACTATAAAGGTTACTAGTACTAGTGAAACTTTTCCTTCCAAACAAACCCTGGTTTTAAATAAAGAGCCTCACAAGGTTGTGAGAAACGATACAAAGCAATTTCTCTATCTTGCATCTTAAATGAAAGTTCCTGATTAAATGGGAAATGAAGCTGTCACATCTTTTCAAATCAGAAGAGATATGGGCACTAACATGTCTTTGTTCTATTTCAACAGAATTAGTTAGAACTACAATAGGGAATTGTAACTCATGGCATCAGACATCATGAAAGTGAGCAGGATGGCAAGTCACTTCTCTTACAGATACTGAATACACAGCATTCCATAGGGAACCTTGCTTCCTGAGACCACAACTACAGTTGTAGGAAGATCAGTGCTCCAGATCGATCTTCTGGCATTTGATTTAGCGGGTCTAATAAACACCTGTTAAATTGAATGCTGAGGGTGCCCCCATCGAGCCCAGAACTCTTTGCAGTTGTGAGGATTAAGGGAAGTCAATGGAAGAGTTTCTTCTGTTGACCTCCCACTGTGAGGCCACCCCAGAAAAATAGGTACAAGGTATGTGGACTCCAACTACAGTTTTCATAGCTGGAGTTCCATATTTTGCATTGACTTTCTCCACCAGTGTAGACCTGGCCTGAAATTAATTCAGAGTTCCTTGGTTATAAACCTCATTGGGAAAAAAGTTCCCCTGCTTTTCAGTGCCAAGCGCTCTGGAATTTTGTATCTTGCAGTATTTGAATGCTCTGTGGAATGTGACAGAGATAATTGGATGCTAATTCAACTTTTGCTACTGAATGCTAGGTCAGTTATTTGTAGAAGGTGGAAAAACCCTGACTCTCCATTCTCTTTGGACACAGTTCAACAGGCTGGAACCTTTCAACTCTATAAAAATCTGTGCAGCTGCACTTTGATAAGGACGAAATTCACTCACCTAATTTGTGCTTGTATGGATTATGTAAATTGGAAAGTTCAACAACTAAACTAAGCACAAAATACATTTTTCCCCAATCCTTAAAAGTGCAGACATATGGTTTTAAGCTCCTTTTTCACTATCCATCACAGCTTTGTGCTTTTAAACTGTTCAGAACATTACATTTGATTAACTGATCTTTCTATCTTGAGATTTGATTTGGATATTAACCTCGCAATTTTAAGCTGACGCTATTCAGAGAGACGACACATGTTTTTATTGGGAGGGGAAAGCAGGGGAAGAAAAAAAGATTTCAAAGCTGTGATTTTTAAGTATAAAAAGTCTTCAAGGAGTGTTTTATTCTACTGCTACCTAGAACCGACTGAGAAAAAAATTCTGCAGAAAATATTGATGAAAAAAACAAAAGTTTTTTCACCAAGCAACAAAACAAAAACACATACATTTTGGGAGCAAAGTTAAAAGTTTCTATGGAAAGCAGACATTATCCATGACAATGTTCATTTAGTTAAAATCCCAATTTTCTGTTGAAAAACAGTTTTTCACAGAAAACTGTTTTTAACAAAACCATACTGGATGCAGTATATGTGCATTTAATACAAATATCTTCTACTGAATTTTGCATCTGCTAAATAGATATTTTGGACAATGTGCCAGTCTCATGAGATCAGTCCTTCCATACATTATCCTAAAAAGGATAAAATCAGCCTCCACAATATGGAACTCAGTGCAAGCACTACATACAAAGCTAGTCATTTGTGCAATCAGCCAAAAAACATGAGGAGAACTCAATTTTATTTACTCCTAAAACTCAGACTGTGTGTCATTTGTGCATTTTGATGGAGTTGCATGATTCCATTTGTGTGATTCTGGACTTTTGGCCTTTGAATTAACTATAGTACTGCTGGAATCCAGAACTTAAAAAATCTTCCATGTGCCAACATTTGAAACGTTGTCACTTAACTGCTGATTTACAGACTACAAGGAGCAGTATTAAAAGTGCTCCCCCCAGGCTGGACTGAGTGTTTACATTTTAGTTCACAAAATGTGAAACAAAATGGGTGTTTTGCTAATTGACAACATCTACGGTACTTTATGGACATATAGTGCGTTTCAAATCTTTTAAGGCATTTGGACAATCTCAAGTGAAAGATGCTATATTATCATTTCCTTCATTCAAACTGCTTAACAAGCATTTATCACTTTCCCTATGAATAACTGCTGAAATACTATTCCTCTGGGACAAAACAAGGAAGACATTTTGCCCTGAAAAATAGCTTCCACCTATTGTGGCCTGACAAATTTTTTTCCTGGAAAATGGACAAGTTAAAAAATTTCATCCACCAAGAGACAAGAGGAAACCACCAGAATCCCAAATGAGCATTTGCTATCCAGATTGCAAGAAGAAAGGCCAGCATTTTCACTGCTACACCACATACTGCTTTATACCACCTAGTATTGTGCAACAAATAAAAGTAAATAGAAAAATATTCTGAGTTGTTTTGAATTAGATTCTGTCCTTTTATGGCTTCTTTTCTGCCTGTTAGGCTGCTTTTAGAAAGTATACCATTTCCCTCAAGATCCTTATATTGGTGTTGTCACTTAACCCCCAAATAACACTGAGAGATTTGAGAAAATACAGAATTACTTGACAGATTGCAAAACAGTTCCTGTTAGCCCACCCAACTCTTTAGACATGAATATTTCTTTAAGGAACACAGAGGCATGTGGAAAACACATATTAAAAATGTCTGTTTTGCATCACTCCCTCCCTCCTCCCACCCCCCTTTTTTTTTAAACTAATGAAGCATGTAGAAAGGCTGCCATCTATGGCAATGACTCAATCTTCAAACTACAGCTGTCAGAGATGTGTGCCAGCTTTTAAACAGAGTTGCATATATACAAGCCAAAGGGAGTTGACAGAATTATACTTCACAAAATGCATGAGAACAAGTCTGAATCTATGGAAGTGCTAAAGTATGAGTGTGCATCTATTGCAGATCAGGGTACATTACATAAACATCTGTGTCTTGTTCTGTGTCATCAAGAAGTTATATATGTATAATCTGTTCAGTTGACACTGAAGATACTAGACTCCCATTGAAGTGGATGCTTTAACTGCAATTAATGCATAGGGGCTGGCATAAAGTGTGCTGAATGCCCTGGCTTGAAGTGGTTTCCATCATATATAGGGCGTACAGTTTGATTCACTGGCTCTTGACACTCCCAACATAAAAATTGTTCCAGCGCCCTTGAATACAGAGATCTCTTCTCGACATCAATAACGTTGAGAGTAGGGATGTGAAAGTGTAACTGTGTACACGATTAGCTCATCGGTTAACCTTCACAGTTTCACACAGGATCCTGGTACACATGGGGAGCCAGCTTAAAAGCCAGCTCCCCATGTGCACTGGCTCTGGGGGAGCTACCTGCTGCCCCATGTGTAACCCTGTAACCAATGACATTTTCAACAGTTACACAGTTAAATAAATTTTAACATCCCTAGTTGAGTCAATATATAAATTTTGATAACTAAAATATTTGTGCTGTATATTAATGTTCCCGCTAATCTTTTCCATCCATTGTGCGGAATACATTTTGTGATTGCACCAAGGCAGGTGCAAATATAAAAAACACAAAACCTAGCTATGGGTACTCTGCTAATCAGTTGTGAGGCATATGAATCTCTCCTGCATGGCTGCACTAACACTTGACTTACAAGGAACACTGATTGTATATCAAAATGATCACTAGTGCACAGAACTCATCTCTTGGATCCTCGTGTGAAGCTCTGAAGTACCCCTGTGTAAAGGCCTGAAGGCTTCTTTCACTTATTAGCCATCCCCTATGGAGCCTCTTCACTCAGGAATTTTAGGCACAAACACCGACATTCTATCATGTCGCAGATTCTGCATGTTTTGTGTCAGAAGCGAACATTCAGCTGACATTTAGTTCTCTTTAAATAATGGACTCTCAGATTTATTGAGCTGACATCAACAATCTGGGTTGGAAAAGTCAAACTCGTGCTCATTTACCCATTTCTAATTAAAGCACTGATAATACATCCCTCACTTCACTTGATACTGCTATGGCATGAAAAACATACCTCTGGCACTCAAAGATTTCAACTGCTGCAAGACTACAATCATTTAATGTTCTTTATAATACTACACTCTGAGTTGTATTCCATATTCATTTCCGTCACTTTGCATTTAGCATCTGCAGCAGGAAAAAGACCAGACTTTTAGCAAACTGTTGAGGCAAAAGGATGGCTACCCTAACAAATATTTTGCCAGATTACTTTTAAGCATGGCTGCCACATGCAGCTGTGCATTTTCAGACGATACAGCAGATTAACATGGAGTCACTTAATGTTTTTTTTATTCTCCCAGTAATCTCTCACATGCTTCAGTCAATTAAACTTAAAAACACATGAAACAAGTAGATTAGGTCCTGAACACTGTGGATCTCTACTTTCATATCCTTTACCTTGGCCTCCCCTGTTTTGGTATGACTGAGCGGCATGCAGCAACGAGGGGCAGAGACAGTATTATTTATACAGGACCATCAAGGTGCTAGGTTTACACGAAAGATAACAGAAAATACAAACAATATTGTATTTAAAAAAGACAACTGGAAAACACCCAATGCAGCTGGCAAGCAAGTTACACTGCTGAACTTGAGCAATGGCAGTATGTCCCTCTGTGGAACACTACTATGCAATAAGGGGATAGGGAGTGCGGGATCAAGAACTTCACTGCAGGGTTCCTATATGCCCACTGAGACCTAGGGACCCCATCTGTAAAGAGTAAACTGAATCTTACCATATACTCTGAACCAGGAATCAACCAACCATAAGCTGGCTAGTCACCCATAGCAAATGGAACCATCTCATCACATTGCAATAAAAATAAGCGGGGGAAGAGGAGGGACGATCACCTTGGTTCCTTCTGACTTTAGGACACCAGTGCAAAATCATTGCAGTGCTGAACTGGAAAGTAAGATCACGCCAAAGGTGCTTCTCCTACCACAAGGTACTGCCTAGACTACTTCTTTCACATGGCTATTGAAGCAGTAGGCAGGTGCAGAAAGCAAGATGGGATTCCCTCTATTCCTGCAATTGCTTTTTTGGCCAAATCATAGCATCCTGGCTCTGCTCAGTCTCTTTCCCCCCCAGTCCAGCCCATCAGCTGGGCATCTTTGTCAGATGTGATTACTAGCTGGTCCCAAATAGGCCTTCCACATGCTGCTCAGGAGCACAATCAGAAGCTAGCCCCTCCCCTACTCTAGTGCACATCTTGGCTACAGTGTTGAGTAGGTCAGGGCAGATTATGGCTGCTATATGTAGTGGGACCCTATAGACAGACTACCATGTAACTCTCAAAACAAGAACATGTGGGCACCCAAGCCCACTGAATGACAACACATTAGAGCGGATAACAGAAAGTATCATGATTTACCATAGCACTGGCTGCATCTCCTCCAGGGTAAAGATGAAAACTGAGTTTGACAGTACAATCTTGCCATCAACCTGCTGAAACTGCTGTAGCTAAAAGCTCTGAATACAATACAATTTCTTCCAGGCTCCCCGAGTTTCCGTTAAGTATTCCTGGGACAGCTCCCTTTTCTCCCTACACTCAGTGCCTCTCCTTTGAGTGAATTCCTTCTCCCACAAGGAGAGGGCTCTTCTGCCTTCAGGTGTTCTCTCTTTGTCTCCTCTACTTCCATATTTAACAGAGATCTATCTGAGCAAACATGACAGTAAAATAGCTATTAGGGATGTAAAATCCCATTTAAATGTTAACCGGTTATGTTTAACCAGCCCACCGCATAACAATGCAGTGAGCCCAGACAGGCAAAAGCAGCCCCTCACCCACGGCAGGCAGGGCCCGCCATACCATGGCACAGGTTGCTCTGACTGGGTGGGCACCAGTTAACCACTTACCCTCATAAGGCAATGCTTACAGGTAACCAGTTAACAAATTACCCTTTTGCAGCCCTAATAGCTATGTCCTCAGGAAGGTTAAGATACTTTACCAGCAGATATATTTTCACTGTAAAAGCGTACAGCATATGATTAGTATTACCTCAAAAATCTGAAATAGGAGATTTTTTAATTTACTGTGATATTGGAAGAGTTAGATGTGTAAGTTTACTGTGGAGGTGAAGAGTCACTGTGTGTGTGGAAGCAGTAGGGTATTTGAATGTCAGTGTAGGTTTATTTACTTTAAGTTGCAATGATTGTATGGTTAGGGAATGTATCAGACTAATCTAAAATCACAGGATTTTGCATGGAAATTGTGAGGAGCAATCCATTCCCTGGCAAACATGATTTTGAGCGACAGAGCTCCCTCTGTGTTTAACAAAACTTCCCAAAATTCAGCAGGGAGAGCACTGCTCCAATAAATCACAGAAAGTTTGTCAAACAGTCTGCACTGGCCTTTTTCAGGCATCTCAAAGAGTGGTGGGAAAGGGAGGGAAGAATGAGGAATGCCAGGCTGAGGGGAAGGAAAAGTAGTATGGTAGGGATGTAGGTATCTGGCCAACGGGGAAACATACCCCTAATGCGACCTGGATTATTGACGCATCAGTCCCTGATCCTCCAACTCCTCAGTTTCCTAGTGCCCACACTCCTACTGGCTCAGTCCCTTTGGCCTCATGGTTCCTCTGCAGTCCCTGGTTCCCACAAATGGAAGATGCTTACTGACCCACATTAGTATTTGTGGCGCTAGACTCAGATCCACAAAGGTGTTTAGGCTCCTAATATCCATTGACTTCCATGTAGATCAGGGTATTAGTGGCCAGCTCAGTTACACAGGAGCACAGCTCCTACTGCAGCATACTGATCCTGGCTCAGTATGCTTGGTGAGCCCTAACAGAGCTGCCCTTTTGCCTTTTCCTCCAACAGAGACCTTACATGCCTATCCATAGCCTCATTCAGCCTGAAGTCACCACCTCACACACCACCATAACTGCATTCGTGTTCATGCCCCTGAATTCTGCACCCCATGCACAAAATTCCCTGCTGCCCAAAGCCCTGTGCCCTCCTCCAGTAAGCTCCATGTGTATAATTTGTGTCTGTTTAGCAATCATGAGCTGATAGACATGAGAGATTATGAATCTGATTTTTAAAATCTGTTTTCACCAAAATAACTTTTAAATGTTAATGTCACAGCAGAGATATTGTAAAGATGAATTACTGGGTATAAATTGAAATGTGCACAATGTTTACTTTCGAAGTTAAAAGAATCCAAGGAAAGGACTGAAAATAGGGTTTTTTTAAAGGTTTTCTGACTTTTCTTTGCAAAACTTAGTAAATAATTACTAAAGATTACACAGTTAAATTGTGACTGTCTCTTCAAGAATTATTGCGACAAATTTGGAGAGTAAATTCAATCATTAAAATATAAAACAGAGATTTTAATCTTGTTTTAGGTGGAAATTTCAAGGCAACATTAACTATGGCTACATTATCAATATCTCCAGAATAAATGTATGTACCTATGTGTATGTTTGAAAGAATTAATCTGAAGAATTGATCATTTTATGCTTCTCTGAGATTTGACAGCAGAACAGAACGCATTGCGGACAACTACAGCACTAGTCAATACAAATAATTTTGTTTGCTGCACTTGTCTTTTCCCCGTACATTTAGGACTAAAAGCAATAGAGAAGGAATTATTTTCATGGCGATATACACAAGCACATGGTCAAACCATGCAAGTGCTCTCACTGTGAAAAATAACTTTACTTGAGCAGTCTTGAAAAATACTAATTCTGCCGTAAATACAAACCTTGTGAGTACATACACCTCCTAAAATTTCAGTCATTCCACAGGGCTATTTTCTCAAAAAGCATTTCTCACTTCCCTGCTTATCCCAGCCCAAAATAAGGCGTCATCGCGCATTAAATGACCAGAGCAGTCAACACCCTGGTTATACATCAAAAAATCCCTACCCCCTCTCAAGTCGAGCAATGCATCCTAAAGGGCATATCAGAGAGCATTAAGGCATACAGCTCACACATTAGATACACATATTAAAAGGTCAGATTAAAAGCAACCCTTTACATTGTTAATATCTGTTCAATACCACCCACATATTAATGCACTTCTTCCCTTCTTACATGATTTGTCTATTTCTGACTGCTCCTTTATTCCCTCATTACTACTGGCCTGTGATATTAGATTAAAAGTTCTCTTAGGCAGGAACCATCTTTTCCATCGGGTGTATTAAAGTAGCTAGCACAATGGGGCTTTGATTCCTGAGCGGGACAACTGAGTGCTACCACAATACAATAAAAACAATAATTAATCCAAACTTTTCCTGACTTTGAGGTGATGAAACTCCAAATACCACTTATATGTTTTCCTCTCAGTTTTAAGTGCCATCTGCTTCATTGCCAACACATAAAATATGAAAATACTCAACAAAACAAAACATTTTGGAAACAGACAAAGCAATACATGCTCATCAGACCATCTATGGTAAACAAGAGGAAATTACTGCCTTTGATAAGTGGGATTCTGGTCATGCATCTGCTTCTTTGTTACTGTAGTAGTAAACGACAAGTTAATGCCATCTCCAAGTCAAAATAGCACCAAGTCACTACATTTTGAGACAAAAATATAAGGAAAATAATGGGCAAATGTGGGGGGGGGGGCATTTAAACTTGGAAGAGGAGGGTGATAAACACGGCCTGGATCTATGACAAGGAGGGATATGTGGGTGCAATAAGTAGAAGAGTGTGGGAGAAGGATTATCACAGATGGGCAAAAGATGGTGTGGAAGAAACAAAATTTGTTGCAATGGGTGAAACAACTGGAAGAAGAGTATAGTGGGTGAAGGGGTGCTAAAGAGTTTGTTAAGAACAGGGAGAACATGAGTGCCAAGGCAGACAAGGGAGGGAATGGACAGATGCAGCATATGGAAAAGGAAGAAAGAATAAAGGACTGGAGTAGGAAGGTGAGGATGAAAAGCGAAAGATCATGGATGAGTGCAGACAGGGAGGGGAGAAGGAAAGAGAAACTGCAGTAAACTGATGGATGAAGATGGGGAATAAGAAGTTGTAACCTGTGCAGGAGCAAAAGAAGGTACAGAGATGCACTATGTGGATGGACATAGTGATGATAGCGAAAAGGGTACAGTTAAGGAATGCTCCTGGAGGACAGGCATGAAAAACATGAGAATGCAGCAAGTGGAGGGATTAGATAATTTGATGCAGAGTGTGTAAGGTTCAGCACACTGCCACCATAAATGCTGGAACTAAGGGTGCTGGGGGTGCTGCTGCACCGACAGCTTGAATAGATTATCATATACAGGGAGGGGGCAATGGGTGGGGATGCTGCTGAGGCCCTAGGGGTGCAGAAGGAGGGCAATGGGTAGGGGTGCAGAGGGCTCAGGGGCACTGAGGGCAGGGGAGACAATGGGTGGAGGTGCAGAGGATCCAGGAGACCCCAGAAGGTGGGGGCAATCAGTGGGGGCAAAGAGGGCCCAAGAGGCACAGAGGGGCAATGTGTGAGGGCACAGAGGTGTCAGGGGAGCAAAGGGCAGGGGGTGCAGCAGACCCAGAGGTGATGGGTGGGGATATAGTCGGCCCAGGGGCACATTTGGGAGGGGTAACGGGTGGGGGCGCAGAGGGTGGGGGCCCAAAGAGCAGAGGTGATGGGTGGGGATGCAGGGAGGGAGGCAAAGAGGGTCCAGAGGGTGGAGGCGCACGGGCGGGTGGGTCAGAGGCACCAGGGGCAAAGGGTGGGGGGCAGGGGCAATGGGAGGGGGTAGGGGGGAGCCGAGCTGGGGTGCTGCGGCGCGGGCGGGCTCACCCCGTTGGCCGCCGCCATCTGCACGACGATCTCGGTGGCCGTCCGGCTGAAGTACCTGCCGTCGCTGCCCACCACCATGGTGCAGCCCTGGCGGTCGCGCAGGTCGATGGAGGAGAGCAGGCTCTGCACGAAGTTGGGCAGGTAGTTGCGCTGGCTCTCGAAGAGCCCCGTGGGCCGCCGCAGCCCCCCGCCGCCCGTCGGCTTCTGGTCCGGGTAGGGGGCGGTCTGCACGGTCAGCACGGGGATGGGGCTCCCCTCCATGGCGCCGCCGCCGGGACCTGGGCTCCCCACCGCTCCCCGCGGCCTCTGAGCCGCGCCGGCCGCGGCGGGGGGGCTTAATCCGGCCCCCGCCTCCCGCGCGGGGCTCGCCCGGCTCCAGCGCCCCGCCCCGAGCCCGCCGGGCGCTCGCCTCCCCAGCGCCCCGGGGGCAGGAGCAGCCCGCTCGCGCCTCTCCCGGGAGCAAGGACACGGGCGCCGCGTGCCAGCGCCGAGCCGCAGCCCCAGCCCGAAATAGCCCTGGCGCGGCTGCGAATTGTTTCCCCGGCCGGGCTGGCACGGGGGCGGGGGGGGGGGGGTTGGGGGGGGGGGTGTTTCTGAGCGTCACGCATTTGTTCCAGGGGATCACGGGCTGTCAGGCTGGGGCAGGGCAGGACAGCGCCAGAGACTTTTCGCTTGGGCGGCACCAGCTCCCCGGGCGTCCCAAGCAGGAGGGAATCCCCCCCCCTCCCCTCCCCTTGAGCTAGGGCAGCAGCGTCCCCATTTCACACAGCGCGAACCTGGGGGGGTCCCCCCAAGGAAACCCCCGGGAGATTCAACAATGTAACGCGCAGAGGAGAAAGGACGCGGGAGCGGGCTGAGCTGCGGCAAAAGCCAGCAGGGGGCTATTGAAAGAGCTGGCAGCACCCGGGTTGCAATAGGCCAGTGCCTCAGCCTGTAAGAAATTGTTAAGTTAGTTCCACCGCTGGTAAGGAGTAACGTGAAATCAAACCCTGCTTCCCCCCCCCCCCCCCACGCTTAATTCGTGCTCAAGCAATTTTTTCCTCTCTCTCTCATGCATCCAGGCCAGAGGCTGATGCAGCAAGCAAAGGAGCCAGGGCGATGAGTTGCCAGCCTAAAGAAACAGCAAGCCTTGGCACAAATTAAGCACTGCCCTTAGCTTTTCCCAACATAGCCTGCTGGCACACAGATGTTCTCAAAGGGCAGCATGTCAGAGAGCTCTGCCCCACTGCAATTCCTCATTAAACTCATGGCCAGGTTAATGGATTTCAATTCTAATCATTCCATTGCCCAGGAATAGTTTGAACAAGAGCTCTAGCCAGGAGCTGAATGCCAACTGGTCTGGACATAGGAGTGGTAGCCGCTTGGTTTCCCTCCAAGCTTTGCCTCCTTCTGTAGATCAAGGGACAACCCCTTGATCTACCTGCCTGAGGTTTCCCAATTAGAAAATTAAAATCTTTTCCTCACTTGAGTCCTCGCAACATCTCTGTGAATTGAGAATTAACAGGTATAGAGGTACTTGTAAGTGTAAAACCCTTCAAGCTGTGTCTAGACTGGCAAGTTTTTCCGCAGCTTGCCAGCTGTCTACACTGTCCGCTTGAATTTCCACAAGAATACTGACGATGTCATGTAAGAAATCAGTGCTTCTTGCGGAAATACTATGCTGCTCCTGTTCAGGCAAAAGTCCTTTTGTGCAAAAGCTTTTGCGCAAAAGGGCCAGTGTAGACAGCTCAGATTTGTTTTGCGCAAATGGCGATCGGGGCTTTTTTGCACAAAAGTGCGTCTAGATTAGCACGGACGCTTTTCTGCAAAAAGTGCTTTTGCGGAAAAGCATCCGTGCCAATCTAGATGCTCTTTTCTGCAAATGCTTATAACGGAAAACTTTTCCGTTAAAAGCATTTGCGGAAAATCATGCCAGTCTAGATGTAGCCTTCAGTGTTTTTATTCTTATTGATTACAGGCTAGGCAGCGCTGGTAGCCTACAGTAAAATAGATGAAAGTTAAGGCAAGGAGACCCATTTCCAATTGCTTATGACCCCAGCAAACTTTAATTATTTGTGCTGAAAACTTCCATGCCAGCTGCTTGGCTTGGGCAAAAATTATATATTTACTTACTTATTTTTAAATTTCAGATTAAATGATTCAGCTATTTTTGAGAGTGAAATTGGCAAAACAACAGTTTCCCCTATGTTAAAACACGCTTACATTTGGTTAGGAAGCTCTAGCCCCTCTACTTTGGAGCAGGAACTTGCAGTTTGTAAAATAGTCATCTTGGTGTCAGGGATGTGTCTTTTGGGGTTCCCATTAAAATCTGACCAAAGCTAAACAAGTTATAGGCCCTTGAAAAACCTTTAAAAAACCTCAGTGTGCACATGGTCAGTAGACACTTGTGAGATTTTTGCTGATTAAATTATCCAAAGAGTCCATCTATAAGGATCAAACAATAACCTGGGACTGTAGAGACTGAGCAGGATTTATTCTGTAATTACTGCTCCTGGCTGTTGAGACCTCCTCTTGCACTGGAGGCTGCCTATATCACTCCCTCTCCCCTGCAGCAGAACCGAGGCCACTGTGGGGGAACCGACGGGGTTTCACTAGTTGCATGTTTAAAGAATATAAATTAGCCTTGGATTGATATGTGAATTGGAAACCGGAAAAGATTTTTACAATTGTTTTGTGCAAAGTGTATTTTCAATGAAAACATGGACAACACTAGCCAACTAATTCTTATTGTGACATATTTTGTGGTCACAGTCTCACTTCACCACGGAACTGGGGTTACCAATTGCTTCAATGGTGGAAACAAGTAATAAGATAAAAGAATTATTGATTAGAGCTGGTCAAGAACTTTTAACAAAGTGTTTTTCATCTGAAATTAGCAATTAATCAAAGCCAAAACTATTTGTAGGAAAGGGATGGTATTAACTAATCTCTTGATTTGTTTAAAAGTTGATTTAAAAAAAATGGTTGAAACATCCTTTTCTCAAATGTTTTAAAACAGGTCAAAATTACTTTTGTTTTGAAATTTGTTAGTTTATATGTTTTTAAACATTTGAAAAAACATAAAAGATCAAAATGAAATAGTTTGTAATTGAAACAAAAACATCTTGATTCACCAGATCAGATTCCCCCACTCCCATATAATCTCAGTCTGTGAAAGTTTTTAAGGGTTCAACTTCCACTCCAGGATGGAAAAATTTTCTAAAATCTTGAAAATTCTCATGTAACAGGAAAACCATTTTCCTCCAGCTCTATTAAAGAATAGGAAAAGCAGGCTAAACATTGTTTTGTCTGAGAGTAAGGTTTAGAACATTGGCTTGGCAACAAAACTTTATCAAGAGCAAGTATTTATGATCTGCTGAGAATTGTAATCCTGAAGAGTTGTTTTCTCAAATACTTCCAAAAAAGAGCTATTTTCCACACAGCTGTGTGGGTTTCTATTATTGAAACACAGCCATTTCAGTGTATTAAGGAATACTTTCACACAGATCTGAATTCAGATTGGCTTGTAAAAGCCAAGCTACAGATTGGAACAATAATAATTCTTTAAGAATATAATTGTCATATCTACAACTGATTTATTAAAGCTGCAGCCACTGTTAATCTTATATAGTATTAAAATAGGTGATACTGATGCCTACCACTGGATGTTAAACTAACAAAAAATCCACTGAGTATTAAACAAATCAGAAAAACATGTGACAATAATATTCAGCCCTAAACATTCATATTAAACCACACAATCCTGTACATTTTTGGAAGTTTAAGATTAAATGTCTAACTCAACCCCCCTAAAAGCAATGAGGTGCAAATTAAGACTTGTATTCTGTGGGCAACTTAGAATTAAGTTTTTATTTGCAACTTTTCATTTCTGGATATACTTACTGGCTGTCTAGACTGGCATGATTTTCTGCAAATGCTTTTAATGGAAAAGTTTTCCGTTAAAAGCATTTGCGGAAAAGAGCGTCTAGATTTTTTTGCAGTAAAGTCCATGCCAATCTAGACGCGTTTTTGCGCAAAACAAATCTGAGCTGTCTACACTGGCCCTTTTGCACAAAAGCTTTGCGCAAAAGGACTTTTGCCCGAACGGGAGCAGCATAGTATTTCCACAAGAAGCACTGATTTCAGACAGTAGGAAGTCAGTGTTCTTGCAGAAATTCAAGCGGCCAGTGTAAACAGCTGGCAAGTATTTCCGCAAAAGCAATTTGCCAGTCTAGACACAACTCCTGGATGTAGTTCTGCCACTCTTATTTACATTAGATTGTTCCATAGGAAAACCTCAGGAATGCTCATGAAGTAAGAGACTACCCAGTCTGAGTAAAGGTGCTAGAATCAGGCCCTGTCTGAACAACAACATCATTGAACATCTCCTGCCAGCGTAGGGAGGTAACAGAATTGAGCGCAAGCAACTAATTTCTCTCTGACCCCACTAAGTCTTGTGGCAATTCAGCAACACACATGTTGGCTAAACTACCTTCCCAAACAGTGTGACCAACATTTCTCCTGCCTCCTTAACTGGAGCTTGAAATTTGCTCATATGAAGGTCAACAGTGGTGAGGAATCAAACTATAGTCTTATATAGCCACAGTAAGCCCTCCTGGGAAAAGAGCAGTCATTATTGCAATATTTCCATGTGCAAACAGGCTATTAAATGGACGACTGACTACTCCATCTGTTTCAAGGTTTCTTAGATCTGGTTCACCTGTTACTCATTGCTTACCTAGCAGGAAAAGGAAGTACATTGGGAATCAGAACAGATGTGTCAGGGCTCAAACCCATTTATTCCACATGCTGGATTTGCAAAATGGCTGTTTAGACAGGAGAAAGGATTAGTACCGTAAGGACTTCTGAGGGAGGTCTGAAATCAGATAATGTAATGGCTATGCCCTTATATATTACAGCTGCAGATTTGTCAGTCTGCCTACACTGGCCTTGTGGCAATAAGGGGTGGAGTGAATATTACTTGGGCTCCATTGTTTTAGCTGTTATATGATCTAGGTTTTCTTTCTGCTGTTTGGTCTATCTTTTTTTTAACCAGGTGTTAGGAATAAAAATGGCAGGTAATAGTTAAAATAACCCATAAACTGTATATAAAATCTGAGGCATTTGCAAGCTACCAGTGTCAAAGCTATAAAAGTGAAGCATGCTCTCCCTCACTGCTAGAAAAATCCTTCCACAGGTATTCAGTATTTAAACAAACAGGCTACAGCTACACTGGCATGATTTTCCGGAAATGCTTTTAACGGAAAAGTTTTCCGTGAAAAGCATTTTTGGAAAAGCGCATCTAGATTGGCAGGACGCTTTTCCGCAAAAGCACTTTTTACGGAAAAGCGTCCGTGGCCAATCTAGACGCGCTTTTCCGCAAAAAAGCCCCCATCGCCATGTTTCGCCAAATCTCTTGCTGTCTACACTGGCCCTTTTGCGCAAAAGCTTTTCGGAAAAAACTTTTGCCCGAACGGGAGCAGCATAGTATTTCCGCAAAAGCAATGACAATCTTACATGAGATCGTCAGTGCTTTTGCGGAAATTCAAGCGGCCAGTGTAGACAGCTGGCAAGTTTTTCCGCAAAAGCAGATGATTTTGCAGAAAAACTTGCCAATCTAGATACAGCCACAAAGAGTGTCCCGGTTGGGATTTACGTCTCTGTGCAAGATTTCTCCTGTGCATAGAAATTATTCCAACCATTTCTGGAAAGCGCAGGAGGAGAAATAGACCCCTCATTAATTATACTTGGTACAGCAACAAAGTAAGGGTACATCTTCACAACAGCATTATTTCAGAATAATTGACATTCCAAAATATCAAAGAGCACATCTACACTACAAGCCTTTATTGTGAAATAATGTTGATCTGGAGGACTTCGTACTCTGATTCCTGCAACTCTCATTTTATGAGGAGTAAGGGAAGTCGAAGGAAGAGTGTGCTGGGTAGACAGTGGCTAAAGCTGAGATAAGCTATTTCGACTTAAGCTATGCTATTGACATAGGAGTTGTATAGTTTAATTTGACTTTAGCCCTGCTGTGCAGACATACCCATGTGAGGAAAAGTGGACAGGCAAGGTGCTAGAATAGAGTCATGTGGCTAAGGCTTAGAGCAGATGATGTGCAGATACAGCTAAAATACAACAGAGATGTTGAAAGTGGGTCTTACACAGATCGTTCACCAGCAAGAAGGGTGCATTATAAGTATATTTAAACAATCTGTTCAAACTAATGAACTAATTAAATTCCATGGGTGAACCACAACAGTCTGAGTGCACTTAGATCTTCTTGCATGTACTTTTGTTGGAACTTTCCTGCTTGTGTGACAGGGCATGATCCTAAGTGAGGTAGAACGCCCATATCTCCCATTGAAGTCAAGCAATTTACACCCAGTTTCCTGATACAGATGTACAACACATGAAATGCTATCATGTGTGAAATCTCATGTATACTCTCCACCCTCTGTCTCTGCTGTGCAGCAGAGGCACATTCTGTGTGAGAACCTGTTCAAGCTGCCAAGAATCAACATGTTGCCAAATGGAGATTTAGCGAGAGATTTCCCCATATAATCTACAAGTCATATGCTTCCAGTTATGGCTATCCTGTCTCATGGATTAAAGGAATACTGGAAAGCTTCATTCATTTGAACGGAGTTCTGACAGTATATATATTTTTTAAATCCTGTGTGGAAACAGCCACAATTAAAGGTTTAATTTTGAGAGGCGATGCAAGAGAAAGCACTGCTCTAGCTCAAGTCAGAAAGAGCAGCACATGCTCTAGAAAAAAATCAGCCCCTCAAGGCTATTATGCTCAGATAATATCATGCTCTATAACCGTGACAAACTATGCCTTATGGATGGTGCCAACTGAATGGCCTTCTCCAAATGGTCTCCTACTGGTATGCCTTAGAAGCCTGGCAGATATATTATTTCATAGTCTAAATTTCACTCCTCCAAGCTGGCATTAAATTAGCAATTCACTGCATAGCTTAAATCCTTCCAAATTTTAATTTGTTTAATCCCATATCAAATAAAACTGGAAAACCCCCCTCAACGATAGCTTGAATATAAGAACTGTACAATAGTAATACAGTAGTGGAACTTAATCCTTAAAAATGTCCTGGTTGTTTCTTTTAGCTGCCAGCTTCTGGGACGCTTGTTAATTATGGCCACCAAAGAGGGCTATATTTCTAAACATCATAACAGGTGATCGCATAAAACAAAGGCTGAGATTGTAGTACACAACTACAGCATGTCCTATAGTAGGCTCTGTATTTGATTAAATTAAAGAGAATATTAAGTTTAAAGTATGCAAATGAAAACACCATCCCCTTGAAATTAACACATTCGAAAAATCTGGCAAATATCAATGTTTAATTGTCTAGTATAGTGATTCTCACTTTTTTCCATATTAGAACCCTCGTGCCATTTACCTGGATGGAAAGGTCCAGGTCACAGACATCCAATTGTAACCTCTCCATTCCTTACACTGGGATTAATGACCTCCAGGTTTTTCCAGCCAAGGACATAACAGGAAGCAGCACTGTGCTGTGTGTAGGGCAGCAGAGTGGATCTTGAGAAGCCTGGGATCTAGCCACAGCTCTACCATCAATCTGTGCCTTGAGCAAGTACAGTAATAGTGTTTCTTTTTCCCCATCTGTAAAAATGATTATAATGGTATAGCCTGTCCTTGGCAAAACAGTTTGGGTGTGTCTATACTACAGGGCTTAACTCAAAATAAGCTACGCAAATTGAGCTTTGTCAGTTGCATAGCTTATTTTGAAATTGGGAGCGTCAACACAGCACTTATTTTGAAATAGAGCACTCTTCCTCTGACTTCCCGTACTCCTCATACAAGGATGCGGACGCATTGGAGAGGGTCCAGCGGAGGGCAACCAAAATGATTAGAGGACTAGACCATATGACTTATGAGGAGAGGCTGAGGGACTTGGGTCTGTTTAGTCTGCAGAAGTGAAGAGTGAGGGGGGATTTGATAGCAGCCTTCAACTTCCTGAAGGGAGGTTCCAAAGAGGATGGAGAGAGGCTGTTCTCAGTAGTGACAGATGGCAAAACAAGGAGCAATGGTCTCAAGTTGTGGTGGGAGAGGTCCAGGTTGGATATTAGGAAAAACTATTTCACTAGGAGGGTAGTGAAGCACTGGAATGGGTTACCTAGGGAAGCAGTGGAGTCTCCATCCCTAGAGGTGTTTAAGTCTCGGCTTGACAAAGCCCTGGCCGGGTTAATTTAGATGGGATTGGTCCTGCCTAGAGCAGGGGGCTGGACTTGATGACCTTCTGGTGTCTCTTCCAGTTCTGTTTTTCATGAGATAACATGATCTTGGTAACTAATTGACCGTTCATTATCAGTGGGAAATAGGTCAATGGAGGGATGATAGGAGTTACTATAGAGAACTTTCTGGGTGTCTGGCTGGTGAGGCTTTCCCACATGCTCAGGGTTTAGCTGATCGCCATATTTGGGGTCAGGAAGGAATTTTCCTCCAGGGTAGATTGGCAGAGGCCCTGAAGGTTTTTCGCCTTCCTCTGTAGCATGGGGCACAGATCACAGCTGGAGGATTCTCTGCAACTTGGGGCCTTCAAATTATTTGAAGGCTTCAATATCTGAGATATTGGTGAGAGGATTATTCTGGGAGGGGTGGGTGAGATTCTGTGGCCTGCACTGTGCAGGGGGTCAGACTAGATGATCATAATAGTCCCTTCTGACCTTAAAGTCTATGAGTCTATGAGAGGGTTACAGGAGTCGAAGTAAGAAGTCCTCCAGCTTGACAGTATTTCAACATTATTTCGAAATAACTGTCTGCTGGGTAGACATCGTCCAAGTTGTTTAGAAATAATGTTAGTTATTTTGAAATAACGCTGTGTAGACATACAATCTCTTTAACTTCCTGTTCCTGGCTCTGCACCTCTCCTTGCCCTTCCAACTTAGTTCTTAGTGATTCTCTTCCCCCACCCCTCTTTTTCCTCCTTGCCCCAATTCCTCATTGTTTGAGCTCTTCACCTGTCCTCACTTCTGTTTCCGCCCCTCTCCTTATTGAGGCCGCTAATTATCCGGCCATTTCTCCATTCTGCTAGTCCTCTGGCATTACAGCACGAGGCAGCTCCTGATTCTTTTCTCTACAGCCATGGTGTCCAACATGCTAGCCACAAGCCACTGGTGGCTGTTTGGCCAGTTGAGTGTGGCTAGTTGGCTTAAACAGTATGGCTAGTTCACTTCAGAACTGTATGGACACCCCAGCTCTCTGGGAGCAGTGACTACTTCAGGACCCCAAGCAATGCTAGGGTAGGATTTACAAACTGAGTCTATAAAAACAGAGGTTACGAACATTTAATGTAAATATGATAGTAGCATGTCCTTGGTATACAATAAGGTAATTTATTATGGCACTTGTTTTAGGGATGTTAAATTGAGGTTATTTTTAGTAATCAAGTAGTCAATCAAATTTTTATTGACTACTCGATTACTCAGTAGGGGAAAGCAGCCCCGCTCAGTCCTGGCTCACGTTGGGAGCAAACCCCAATGTGGCTCTGCAATTTAAAAGGCAGTAGGAGCTGGGCAGCCTGCTCCCCAGGTCCTGCTGTGTTTTAAATTGCAGAGTCACAGCGGGCTTTGGTCCCCGACCCTGTGTGAGCAGGGACTGAGCGGGGCTGTCTGCCTAGCCAGTAGCAACCCCTGTCTGCTTGGGGTTCCAGCAGGAAATTGGGACCCTGCCAGGTGAGGGGCTGCTGCCCACAAAGCAGTGCCTGGCGGTAGACAGGGGCCGCTTTGCAGGCAGCAGCCCCTGGCCGTGGGGGAGGGGGTGTCAACTTCCTGCTGGGACCCCCTGTGGCCAGGGGCTGCTGTCTGAACAGCCTGTCTCCCCCCCCCCCCCCCATCTTCCCCTCTGCTTCTGATAGAGGCGGAGTGGGAGAGAGGAGACAGTGCTGGAGGGAACCAGCTTCTAAGCTTATCAGGTAGTCGAATAATCAATTACTCTCTTACATCCCTAATTTGTTTATGGAATTCTGTCAGGCAAAACATTTGGGATTTTTCTTGTTTAGTAGGTTTTCCCCCTCTCACTGATGCATCAATGATGAAAAATAATCTTTCATTGACTAATCAAAATATCTAACACATTTAAGAATTTATTTCTTTAGCCAGCAAATTTGTTTTCTGGCTCAATTATAAGTCAAGCACTAACAGCAATACCCCATTTATCAAAATAAACCTTTGTATCTGTTAATAATTGTCTTAATATTTTAAATGCCTTTGATTTCTTCTTTGGCTATTAATAGAAACAAATATTATCTAAAAGCAATTATTGCTTCATTCTTATTGTTTGAATATTGTTAAATTACACAGATGAAGGAATTTAAATATTGCAATAACGGTTTTATAAAGCTTATGCCTTAGACAAAAGCAATATTAAATGAAGGCTATGATTCTGTTAATCAAAAGGAATGGTTTCAAATAGCATCAGAAATGCAAAATGGATTCGAGTAATCCTCTGACTCTTATATTATCATTTTAAACATTAATCATTAACTGTAGAAGCAATGTAGAAAGTAGTCAAACAGCACCACCTGCAGCAAGAATATTTAACACAGCCTATGCCAATGTCTGCACTGATCTTCCTTCTCTCCCTGTGAAAAACAGGCTTCATTTGTCTCTTTGTTATGTTGCTCCCTCTGGTGTGCAGAGGTGAGAAAGCATTGACACCGCTCATGCTAATTCTGGTATCATTTCCCCCGTGCCTTTATTTTGGGTGTGCAATTGACAATAGCTTGGGTGAAAATTACCTCTGGTACATAGAACCAGAATAAAGCTTTTGTAAGAGCTGCATGGGATGGGGGAGGGGGGGCAGAGGAAGAGTATATGGAGCAATCTCATAGGACTGCTTAGTGATAGAAATGTAGCCGTGTTAGTCTGGGGTAGCTGAAGCAAAATGCAGGACAATGTAGCACTTTAAAGACTAACAAGATGGTTTATTAGATGATGAGCTTTCGTGGGCCAGACCCACTTCCTCAGATCAAATAGTGGAAGAAAGTAGTCACAACCATATATACCAAAGGATACAATTAAAAAAAATGAACAAATATGAAAAGGACTGCTTAAGCATCCCATAAAAGTTGTAGGTGTGGACACTGACCTGTGTCCACCTTGCATAGGCAGGCAGGTGTGGATGGCTGCAGGAAACATGAACTATGAGACTGGTTTTAAGGCAGATAAGTTGTCCCAACGTCATGCACAAATGGTGCAACAAAAGTTGCTGCTCCTCTGCAACACAAACTACAAGATTCATATTCAGTGCAACAGCTTGGCCACAATTGGTCTTTCTCCTTGTGCACCACTGCAGCAGCTGGAAGGAGGATGGGTTGTGAAATCTACATGGAAAGTCGGCATGGGTTCCTAGGGGTACTGCTGAGAGGCACAAGCAAGGACCTCTCCTTGCAGAAGCAGCAGCTGCATTTGGTGTGACAAGAGCCATACTCTGAAAGAATGGAAATTATTCACAAGCACAGCAGACCTTACCATCTGGGGCATATTGTACAATGTATCATCTGTCCCCTAAATGTAACCACTCTCAGTCCAGGGCAGACACACCACTGTGCACAGCACCATCTGCGGACAAATCTGAGTCCTATTCCAAAGGGATTCATTCAGTGTGTAGGTGGGAATTTTGCATTTCCTGCAGCCTGGTGCTACAGTCCATCTGCATGTCCTTTCTAATCTCAGCACAGCACTCTATTTACATCAGTTTACAAGCCATTTACACAAGGAAAAGGGTGTGAGTCTTATTTTTACAAAATAGGAAATCTTGGCACTCTCTTTTACAGGACTTAAAGGACTGTTCTCTTTAAAAAGGGCTCCCCTCTACTGCCAAGCTCAGGGTTGTAACCAGGGCAGCCACCCAAGGGCACAAAGCCATGGAGGCAGCAAAATGACAAACAAAAGTGATAGGCTGCAGAGGGAGTAATTTGCACACGCTTGCCCCGGGTGCTAAAAAGCCTAGTTATGACACGGGATAAACTCACCAATATGTTTCCTTCTTCGAGGCTATGTGTCCCCTTTATAACTGCAGTATATCCCAAGCACAAATACGTTGTAGCACAGTCACATTTCCCTCCTTTATTGTCCTTTTATAAGAATGGAGGCTGTGTTTGTCAGAATACAGCTAATAATAAAATGACCCATAGCTTCCATTGCTCAGCATGGAGTGGAACAGAGTGCAGCAACCTGCTAATCTGAAAATTAAATTCACGCTATTTTCTTTCTTCATTGTTGCAACCCTTTTACTATAGCAGATGGCTCCAAACAATTTTCAATAGTTTGGCAGAGTAAATAGTTTAACGACACAGAGTAAAGATTTCCGAAAGCAGATGAATTAAAGAAAGTGGACTAGCTCCCTCGGTGATATAAATCAGTACAGTTCCATTAATGTCCACAGAGCAATACTAATTTACAACAGCCCAGAATCTGACTCTTTGTGTATTGCATACATTGGATATGAATGTTACATGAAGATTTTATTTCCACATAATGTCATCTGACATGGTAGCGATTTTTTAGCAAGCATATTGCTTGGGAAGCTTCTGGAAGGACTAGTGTATTTTGAAATATTTGTAATTGTTAATGCAGTAAGGCACAGCTTAATGGTTCTACATATTTTTTAACATCTAGAAGTGAAACACCATGTGTACTATGGCATGGTATAAAAAAAATGCCTGCCAGTCTATTAAAAACCCCCACACACAATATTCTGCTTTTCTGAAATTATTTATACAAATGCTCTTGCTGTTGATTAGGGGTGGGGAGAACTGAAGCTTGGTTTTTGAGTCATGTTTGATGGCATCATCAAACCTTGCAGTGACTGATTTTGGTAAAGTTCTCCAGCCAAGAGATGGAAGCCAAAATATTCTGGTTGGTGTCTGATGTAAAACACAATCACATAAACCATCAAATTAAAAAAAACTGAATGGAATTCCCCCCATCATTGTTCATTTTTAAAGCATGGAAAGGAGCCAGCTAATAAAACTCATATATATATATATATATATATATACACACACACACACACTATATATATATATATATATATATATAAAATATTTGCTATGAGAAAACAAGCAATGTATTTTATTCTTATTAGTACTATCAAAGTAATGTTCCCTTCAAAATGATCATGTTTTATGTACAGTTGCTACCTCTTATTACTATAAAGTTGTGAATATAATTAACACATAAAATATGCAGTGATTTAGAAACAGAGTGCCATTAGTCATAGGGTTCCATTGTGCACATATTGAAAATTGAACCTCTTTCAGCTTACTGCACCATTCCTTTAGGTAAAGCTCCTCACTGATTTATATGAAGACTTTGCATAAAGATCTCAGTTCAGCAAAGCACTTTAGGACTGATCCAAAGCCCATCGAAGTCAGTGTCAATGTTAAAGTTAAGCATGTTAAATGCTTTGCTAGATCAGGACAAAACTAACACTTATAATAATAAACAGGAGTATGTAGCACTTTAATGACTAACAAGATGGTTTATTAGGTGATGAGCTTTCGTGGGCCAGACCCACTTCCTCAGATCAAATAGTGGTCTGGCCCACGAAAGCTCATCACCTAATAAACCATCTTGTTAGTCTTTGAAGTGCTACGTAGTCCTGTTTTTGTTTCAGCTACACCAGACTAACATGGCTACATTTATATCACTACTTATAATAATTACATTGAGAAGATCATCAAATTAATATTACCACTGGAGGTTAGCAAATGCTGGTTTGTTGTGATGTTTTCTACCTCAGTCAGGAAAGTGAATACCAAACAAAAGCAGGCTAGGAAATCTCAAGCCAACACAGTAGGTGGAGTAGATAGCCAGTTAGGCCAGATCCTGCTCCATTGAAGAGAACCAAAAGCTCTCATTGAGAAAGAGCACACCTGTTGTGTTTTGAGAGTCCTTTTCTGTCTTAATGTCAGTAACACTGCTATGATGCACATTAGAGCTGTTGAGTTCTACAGGTTGAACTTCTCTCAACTGTCTGGTCTGGCAACATCCGTACAGGTGCAGATGAGGATTTTGCGGGGCCCAGGGCAGCACAATTTTGCAGGCCCCCCCTTGACACGGCACATGCGCGGGCTTCTTGAAGTGCGGGGCCCAGGGCGGCCGCCCCACTCGCCCTGCCCTATATCCGCCACTGCGTCTGTGGTCCAGCAGGACCACAGATGTTGCTAGACCAGAGATCCCTGGCTGCAGAGGTAGAGTGGCTGGAAGTGGAGCCAGTCTTGTTGGCAGCAGCCCAGAGGACCAATGACCTAGGGATAGAGAGCCCTGGGAGCAGAGGGCGGGGAGCAGAGCCACCACAAGTGGAAGCAGCAGAGCCAGGCAGCTAGGCCGTAGAAGGACAGGCCTCCATGTTGTCCTCAGGCAGCAGCCAGGAGGGGAGCCCCAGGAGAGCCTGGATGTCTGACCTCCCCATGTCAAGCAAATTCCCTTGTTCAAGACCACTCAGGTCCTGAGGGTGCCGGACCAGGGAGGTTAAACCCGTGCAAACTGCTTTCAAATTAGATAAATGTCAGTCTTGCACAAAGTTTAGTAATAAAGCAGAATAAATTATTTTCAGAGGTCTTAGATTTAATTTAAAAAAAATTAAAATACTGATGTTTTTCAAAGATACAATAAGTTAGCATGACTCGCTCACTGGGCTAGAATAAAAGGACCAAAAATTGTGTTGGATTTGTACAAGTAGGTATCTAGGCAAGGATTTAATGGTATATTGGTCTGCATTAGTAAGAGCATTGCCAGCAGATCAAAGGAAAGGATTATTCCCCCTCTATTTGGCACTGCTGAGGCCACATTTGGAGAACTGTGTCCAGTTTTCAGGCCCCTCTACAGAAAGGATGTGGACAAACTGGAAAGAGTCCAGTGAAGGGCAACAACAATGATTAGGGAGCTGGGACATATGACTTATGAGGAGAAGCGGAGGGGAATGGTCTTATTTAATCTACAGAAGAGAAGAATGGATGGTCAGGATCAATAGCAGTCTTCAACTACCTGAAGGTGGATTCCAAAACAGATGGAACCAGGCTATTCTCAGTGGCGGCAGATGACAGAACAAGCAGCAATGGTCTCAAGTTGCAGTGGGGAAAGTTTGGGTTGGATATTAGGAAAATTATTTCAGTAGGAGGGTAGAGAAGCACTGGAATGGGTCGCATCAGGCGGGGATGGAATCTCCATTCTTAGAGGCCATGCTTGACAAAGCCCTAGCTGGAGTGATTTAATTGGGGCTGCACAAGGGCAGCCCATGAGTATAGGGAGACTCGGTGGTTGCCTAGGGCACTGCCTTCAATGGGGCACCCAAGGCACCCAATGATGACATCACAGGGTGTCCGATGATGACATCACGGCCATTGACAGCTGTGCAGGCGGGGGCGCCAATTGCGCATTCCGCTTGGGGCACCAGCTGCTGCAGCCAGCCTCAAGCCACTCCTGGGGCTGGTCCTGCTTTGAGCAGAGGCTTGGACTAGATGACCTCCTGAGATCTCTTCCAACCCTAATCTTCTACCAGTCTATGATAAAAGCTAGTAAGTCTCCAGTTTGCCTGAGTTAAAAATAACAGATTTTGGCCCACAAGGGATTTTTTTTCCTGACAGTTTTCTTTTGCCGAAACAATAGGAGTTTTTTTAAAGCATTATGTGGGACACTTTTCTTACTGCTCTATAGTGACAGAGTCAAGACCACTTGATTTCCATATGGCTGAAAGTACAGGCCCTAGGAACTAGCTTTTGTTCATACCTCAACAGCTCTGCCAAAAATGACACCTGGTTGAGGCAGGGATTTATGAAGCAGTTGGTCTTGCTCTCTCTTTCATTTGTATGGAAGTGCCTGACTGGAAGGAACTAAAGGCCTATATATAAGAAAGGGGGGGGGGGGGAGAAGGGAGGGAGTAAAAACAAGTGTAACTGCTTATAAATAAATCAGACAGCCTGCCAGAAACTGAGCTGAGACGATCCAATCCACTGTTATTTTGAAGGGGGCTGAAACTTGTTGCAAACTGCAGCAGTTTTTTGCATAGAAGTAAACATAGAGGCTGAGTCTAGACTGGCATGATTTTGCGGAAATACTTTTAATGGCAAAGTTTTTCCATTGAAAGTATTTCTGCAAAAGAGCGTCTACATTGGCACAGATGCTTTTGTACAAAAAGTGCTTTTGCGCAAAAGCATCTGTGGTCAGTCTAGATGCGATTTTGCGCAAAAAGGCCTCGATCGCCATTTTAGCCATCGGGGCTTTTTTGAGCAAAACAGTTCTTCCCTGTCTACACTGGCCTTCTTGCTCAAGTATTCTTGCACAAAAAAGGCTTTTTCCCAAGCGTGAAAGTATTTGTGCAAGAAGCACTGATTTTGTACATTTCTAAGTCAGTGCTCTTGCACAAATTCAAGGGCCAGCGTAGACAGCTGGCAAGTTTTTGCGCAAAATCAGCCACTTTTGCGCAAAAACTTGCCAGTCTAGACGCACCCAGAGGGTTTGAGTCTGATTTCACTCTTTTATGTCAAGGTAATAGCTGTAATGACTTCAGTAGTTATTCTGGTAATCACTCCATCTCCCCCTGGATGCTAAGCCCATGCCCCAAGACACAACCCAAACCCTCTGCACCCCACCCTGCACCTGGTCACTACTCCCTCCTAGATCCTGCACCCCCTCCTACACCACTCCGCCCAGGTCAGCTCCTCTGCACCACAATCCTCTGCCTTGAACCGCTCTTAACTCACAACCTCTTCTCTTGCACTAATAGAAAAGTGCAACCCATGACCACTTACCAAATTCATGGAGTGGCTGCTCATCAAAAGATATTTGCCCACCTTTGCTCAACGCAGATCTGAGTGCATGGCTGAGGTTTTATATGGAGGTAACAGAGAGTAGAATCTTGCATCCAAGAATATATCAATCAAGTAGTGAACAATATTTTGAGCATCCCCCAAGTTCCTACCAGGATGAGAGTGGATACCTATGAATTAAAGCAGTGGTTCTCAGCCTCTTTCCTACTGGGAGTCCATGCGGTAATGTTCAGACCCCCTTTAGCATATGCCAAAAAAGAGGGGGATCACAGCCCTCAGCTTGAGATCCCATTGGACAGGGCTGAAACCTTGGCTTCATTGAACTCAAGGAAAAACAACATCTGCAAGCCCTTCAAATAACATGCTGGCCTCACAGATGCATGGTTCTGCTGCTGCTTTTAGTGACTTAACAGAGTATTTTGCTTAGTACTTTACCCAGCTGAGTACAATATCAGTATACCAACAAAACAAAGATGGGGATAAAGGGTTGAGTGGAAAAGGGTCTAGATTTTATCAATTTTCTTTTCTACTACGCCACTGGATTGAAGATGGTGCAGGAGATTTAAATGCCATATTATGCCCTTTTCCATGGGCCATAATTAGAAATCACAAAAGTGACACATCAGTTAAACATCCCTAGCCATAAAGAAGGATATGATCCTGACCACAAACAACTAGATAAAGAATTGCAAGAATTTGAGGTGCTAGTAGAAAAAAAAAAACCAAAGAAACAGGGGAAGTGGATCCATTCATAAAATGGTTGCATGAATGCACAGGCCACTTTGGGATACAAAAGGAAGGAGAATGGATTAGACAATATACAGGAGGAGAATCAATAACTGGAGTAAAAGAACATAAAGAAATACATAAAGCCTGTAAAATCTATCACAATACTAAACACATGAATCTGCTAAAATATGCCTATGGAGCATATATCCCAAAATATTATAAACCAGGAAACCATTGCCAAATAGATTTAATAGGACCATTATCAAGTGCTAAACAATACCCAAAGGGAGTAGTTGTAGTAGATTTGGGGAGTTGGAGTACTACAGTAATTCCTGTGGGGAAAAAAAAAAAAAAAAAAAAAAAAAAGCAGAACACATACTAAAAGCCTTAGAAAAAATAATGGCAGCTTGGGGACGCCCACAAATAATACAATCAGATGGAGGCCCACCATTTGGAAGTAAAAAACTAGTACAATGGTCCATGGAAAAGGGCATAACATAGCATTTAAATCTCCCGTACCATCCTCAATCCAGTGGAGTAGTAGAAAAGAAAATTGATACCTTAAAACCACATTTAAAAATGGCAACCAAGGATGGCACCTAGTATTGGATACAGTTTCATTAAACGTGAATGAACATACAAGCCGGTGGCCAGATATAAAACCCAAGGAGCAACCAAATTGGGAGCCCTCTAAGCAAGGAGAAAAAAATAGAGGTTATAAACCTGGATGTGGAGAAATGAAATTGGAAAATGTATTGAGCTAGCAATCAAGAATCAAACTGTAAGGAATGTGGATAAATCACCCATAACAATTGTGGACATATTAAATGATTTGGATGAAACAATTAATGAGGGTATAGAAAGTGCAATAGGATGGGGAGCAAGTGTTTGGTACTTTTTATCCATGTTGATATCAGAAAAATGGTTTTGGATTGTTTGTGCAATAATAGTGTTAATAATTGTGATAAGAATATTATATATGTGTGGAATTTTTTCCCAAAAACAAACAGTAAAATATATGAAAATAAAACAAATAGAAAATGAGCAAATAGATGCACAAACACAACAAGAAATAGAATTATTGTAATTAAAGTGTTTCATTTGACACTGGAGGATGTGAAGGGAAGGTGTTGAGGCCTACCCAGAATATGTCAAATGGGCACCAGTTTAATTGTAAGTGTAAAGGAAAGGCAGCATTGTGAGATACAGGAGACATAAGATTAAAAAAAAAATTTGATTGGATGACCAACAGTAACCCGGTATTAGGGAAGTAAAGTAACACAGACTGCAATATGTAACAAAGTGCTGATAAACCCCAAATGGAGCACACGAAAGTTTTGAAAGGGCAAAATGAGACAACAAAAATCTAACGTCAGCAATTGTCAGGCGAGTGGAGGAATACCGAAATACTGAAACAGACCAAGAGCAGACAAGTCTTGGCAACACCCACGTCTGATCAACCAGGGCTCCCTCCCCGGCGCTGAATCTCGCTGCCACACATAAGCTCCAAAAAGGGAACACCGTTCGTAAATTGCAACGAAAAATCCAAAAAAGGAGAGACAAAGAAAAGAATACCTCCTGAATCTAAACAATGCTTCTGTTTGTCTTAATGTGAGTATTATATAGTTGATAACTCCTCCTACAACTATACCCTCCAGATTTACCTTTGAGTAGTTTGTGGAGTTATTTTGTTTTTTATCTGTATTGTTCTTCTACTTTTTATTTGTATGTTATGCTATCTTAAAAGAATCAAAGATAGTGAATTGATTTAAATGAAAATTATAACAGTTAATAGAAAAATTAAAATATTTGTTTGACTCTAAAAAGAAGTATTCCTCTGTCTGTGGTTTCAAATCCTTTAAAGAACTAAACTCGGTTACTGAAAAATTTAAGAGGTGAAAGAAATACATGTTTGTTTTATATACTAGTGGTAGGGCTTTGGTTGGGTTTGTTTTTTCTTCTGTGGAACTCTGGCTAGTCCCTTCTTTGGGAGATGTGATTCTCTTTAGTTTCCATTTTAAGGAGTTAAGCTCTAGGTTAATTAATTTGTGGGTGTTTGGGGGAGCGTAAGAAGGGAATTGCCTCTGTTCTTCAAGGTGAAATAGGTTGCTGTGTAAAGAATGCTCCCCATAACCTCTTACCTTTGAGTAAGATCAGAAACGTACTGCCAGCCACCCCGGGAACACGATCAACCTGCTAACCTAACCCTTGGTAGGAAGTTGCACTGTCACGTCTCTCGCTAGGTAATTAGGGATGAGCCTTAACTATCACTCGTGCCTGCGAACATTTTCTTCCCTTTTGAAAAGCAGGTGCCACGAGTTAAAAAGACTTCACCTGATTAGCGAGCACGGTCTGAAGTGTTTTTTCTGGCAGCAACGCAGTAATTTAGGCCACTAGCCATGCCCTATGCAGTAAGGGCGGATCCGCCCCTCTTTAATGACCGTGGGAATCTTTCCCTTCGCTTTACTGAGCGTTGACGATCACATGGTACTGAGTGCAAAGAAAGATTTGAGGTAGGACGTGGAGCTGGTTTTGTGTCATTGGCAGTGCAGGGTTGGAATCAATGCTGATTACCCTGGCTGTAGCCCGGAGACTTTTAGAAGTCTTTCACGCCACCCAAGGCTATTTTCTTGCTATTTCGGGGCCCGATCCCTCAGTCCAAAGAGTTTTGCGTGCGTTAAACATCACTCAGGACTACTTTGGACTCTTGTATTTTTAATACCCTACACAATATTAATGCTGAACTATTCCAGGTTTTCCAGAGTTACTTCTCTGGCAGTCGGAGGTTGTGTCATGATACACACTCACACAGGAGAGGAATACTGCAAAGGTGTAACCCCAGTGCACATCGTCTTTACAACGGGATGTTGTCTCATTCGGAATATGTCTCATATATGCCGGAGTTGGGGATTAAAGAGGACACTTGTCTCGGTTTCTTGTCTTTGCCTTAGTCAAACGTGAACCCCCTTAAATATTATACAACTATGCCCGTTTATTTTTTTTTTAAGATATATGCTTTCAAAAAGGTCAAGAAAAATGTGATCAGCAATAACACGTACCTCTCTGTATTAACCCGATGAGTCATATCATAAAAGCAACCTAATAATTTGTTTGTTTCCTCTGGGGAGGTGTTATAATTATTAAAACCAAAAAGGAGTCCGGGGGTGGCACTTTGAAGATGAACATGTGTTAGTCTTCAAAGTGCCACCGGATTCCTTGTTGGTTTGGCTGAAACAGACTAACCTCTCTGAAACACAGCTGTCAAGTAAACAGGCGGCGTGACAAGTTTTTCATTGCCTGCGTACTATCCTTTTTAGGCTTTATTATTTACATTGCAGCACCCATGCAAAAGAGGCCCAGCTCAAGACCACCCCCTCTCCCGCGGAATTTAAGCACAAGGAGGTGGGTTATAAATAGATTTTTCAAGGGAGAGCAAAATGAATTTCTGCCTTTTGGCTGCAGCCTCCCACGTGAGATAACAACAGGAGGTTTCGGGGGATATTTGATTTTTAAATAGGAAGAAAAGTGTATTTAGGTGAAACTTCAGATGTGTACAATTTGCAGGGGACGGCTCATTTTTAACTGTTAAAAAGTGACGGATCAAAACGACTAGTCATTTACTGGTCACCGGAGAGAAAGGCACTAGTCAGTGACAGGTTGAAATAGCCAAAGCAAAGTAGTGACTGCTGATAGTTTCTAATGGCACGGCAAACTTTTAATCTCTTGATCATTTTGAAATGCCTCACAACTTGACTGCAAACCACTTTCCTTTGCAATTTGCCCTCACCCACCGAAGTCTGCAGACTCAATAGATTTTTGGATCAGGACCAGAGATCGCTGTTTTCTCCAGTTATATCCGATCGTCCAGATTTCTCTGTGCTTAATTTGGAGGAAATGTCCTTTTGATCGTTTTAAAGAAATATGCAGCTTCCTCCTCGTTTTATACACTGTATATATTTTTAATTCATGGGCTAACGAATCAGGACAAAGAGGAGCGTTTATGCAATTATTACGGAGTCCAAACTGGCTTGATTTTTTAAAATTCCTTCTACTACCCCTTTCCCCAAAAATCAATGGAAGAAGACAAAATTCAGATCAATGATCTGATCAAGCCAGGGACTGACCCGCTGGGAGAGTTTGTTCCTCTTGACTTCAGAGGGAAGAAACTTTCCTTTCGTTGGGTAGTTAGAAATTCTCTGAAATAGCATACCCCATTAATTAGCTTCGTTGCGTACTGCGGGGCCGATCCTGCATCTAGTATAAATCAAATTTAAATGCGCAAATGAGATTCAAGAATTGGCCTTATAATCTTCAACCTAGCCTAGACAAAACTACTTCCAGAAGTTTATCTTTCCGAATTCAAGATTGATCTCGCTTCTGCTATAATGAATGGGAGCAGAATCGAGTCCTCGGCTGATTACTGCTTATTTGCTCCATTTAAAGCGCCTTGGTTCCCTCTGTGCAGTCTGTTAGGGCTGATTATTAGCCGCTGGGCCATTTATCATCTGATCCGAAAGCCTAGGAAGCATGGTGCAAAGGGACTCTTGCACTGGCTGGGTCCGGTTTCAGTGCAAATCATGGAAAAAGGAGCGGGCGGGAACAGGTTCAGGAGTTCGTCAGTTTTCGTTTCCTGGCGGAAGGTGACAACGTGGTGCAAAGCGAGTCCAACACCTCCACGCCACGCAAAGCTACAAAGACAGGCGCAGGCAGCCACATTTTTCGCGCCCGGAGTAGAATCTTGTATCTCCCCAGGTCTCTAGTTCCAGGGCAACACCAGCGAACAAGCTGGGGGGGATCAGACACCTTTTAATCTCCGCGCTTTGCGGCAATCGCTAGCAGACTTAACGCGTAAGAAGTGTTGCCTATAAGGCGAGAAAGGGACTAAGGGCTTTGCAATGCTACAGGCCAGGTACCTTCCCTGGGACCTGTAATTACGAATCCTTCGGGACTCTGGAAAGCCTGCCCAACGTCTTGGCTTCTACCCTCTTTCCTTTCAAGCTATTAGTCATGCACTTAAACACCCGTGAGCTTCGCAGGAATGTACTTTCCAGGGCTGTCCCTCTTTGCGGATTGAGCGTCGGAAATCACACATTTAACTGTAGATTTAAAAAAAAACACAACCACCACAATCACCTACCGCTAAGAAATGGAGAAACCCGTGGCGCACACTGACATTTCTTTTCCATCACCTCTCTTGTTTTCATTGATTTCTCAGGTCGGGTTGTACTAGTACAGTTCTGCAGTTTTCATTGTATTTTGGGGAGAGGAAGGTGACACTTGCTATTGCAGTGGACGGATCCGATTCTGCTCTTATTGAAATAAGTAACAGCAGTTGTGCTATCAATTTAAGTGAGTTTCTTCAGGGACTTGAGAAATACGGCTCTAGTTTATGTGCAGTCTAATAATATATATAGAAAGGAACCCTAAATCAACATGCACGAAACACTCGGAAATACCCTACAAATCCTCGCAAAGTGATTTCGAAATTACAGGTTTTGCTCACTTTAAAAACATAAAATTGAAACTTTTTTTGAGGGGCGGGGGTTGGAATGTTAGCTAGCAGGATTAAATCTCATATACATAGATATGAGTAATCGCTTAACTGTGTTATCACGGTAGCTGATCAGAAAAAGGAAAGACCGTTTATTGTTTTTTATTTAGGCCATACACAACTTCGTGTTAACATTTCCCCCACGGAAGCTGCAAATACAGATCACAGGTAATAAATATTCAGCTGACATGACTAGTTCTATTGCAAAACCGCTACCAGAGGAAAAAGAGGATACATAAATATTGTACGCGTGACATCTTTAAAAGTCTGTGGTCCAGAGGAGGAGAAAAGGAAACGCACGCCAAGAGAAGTTGCCCTGCGTTTGAAATTTCTGCTTGACTGCCCCAAGAAGAATTTAGTTCATTTATCTCTCGGTTAAGGCAGCCCGGATGCGCTTGAGACGCTGCCCAGGGTGAAAATCAGCGACGCTCACTCTAGTGCCCGGGGACCGGTTCCTTCCATGGACAGTCTGTGGCTTTGTAAACATTGGACAGACGCGACGCGAACACACGTGTCTCCCAGCGCCCGAGCTGCTGCAAGCCCAGCGGAGTCGGTCAGTTTCAGCTCGCAGCATAAAGTCAGTCGCTCCACGACGATCGCCACCAGGAGCCGGACGGTGCAGAAGCCGCCCCAGCCCCGGCCCCGGCCAGGCCGTCGAATGCGGAGCCAGTGCCCGGGGCAGTTGCAGAGGGGAGCCTGGAGTGGCTTGAGACACGAGCGCCACCCGCGCAACGTGGCCGGAGCTTGGGACGGGGCGGCGGTGCCAGGCCGGTCCCCTCTGGCGCTAGAAGGCGGCTGAGGCGCCCACGGCAGCCGGGGCCGCCCCGAGGGGCAGCAGCCCGGTGGGGAGCGGCCCGGGCTGGCCGCCCAGCAACACCGCCGCGCCAGCGCTGGGCCGGAGGAGGCGGGCGCCCTTCCCGGCCCCCGGGGCGCAGCAGGCGGCCTCCCGCTGCCAGCGGGGGGCGGCCACGCCGAGCAGGGCGGCGGGCAGCAGGCAGGGGGCGCGGGGCAGCAGCGGGGGGCCGCAAGCCCAGGCAGGGGGCGGCGGCGGGGGCCGCGGGGCCGGCTCGCTGCCCATCAGGATGCGCTCGATGCTGAAGGCGCCGCCGCGGCCCGAGGGAGCGGCCGCCTCCCGCTCCCGCAGCAGCAGCAGCCCCAGCTGCAGGGCGCCGCCGCCGGCCGCCTTCCGCCGCGCCAGGGAGCAGGAGGCGGCGGCGGGCCCGGGCAGGGGCGGCTGGGCGGGCAGCAGGGCGCAGAGCGGGGCCGGGCGCTTGAAGCGCTTCCTGCGGCGGAGGAAGCTGCCGTTGTCGAACATGCCCTGCGAGGCCGGGTCCAGCCCCCAGTCGCTGCCCTTGCCCGGGCTGCCCGGCTCCCGCGGCAGCTTGACGAAGCAGTCGTTGAGCGAGAGGTTGTGGCGGATGCTGTTCTGCCAGGCGGGGAAGCGGCGCCGGTAGTAGGGGAAGCGGCCGCGGATGAAGGCGCAGATGCCGCTCAGCGGCAGGCGCTGCTGCGGGCTCTGCAGGATGGCCATGGTGATGAGCGCGATGTAGGAGTAGGGCGGCTTGCCCTCGGGCGCCCCCTGCCGGCGGGGCCGCGCCCGGCCGCCCCCCGCCCCGTCCTCCTCCTCCTCGTCCTCCCCCTCCGAGCCCCGCGCGCCCGGCTGCAGGCCCGGCAAGGCTGGCTCGGCCGCCGGCCGCCGCATGGAGCCGCTCGCCCACTGACGCGGGAGTGGGGTGGGGGAGTGGGGTGCAGCTCTGGCCGCCGCTCGCCGTGTGGCTGGGAAAGCCCGGGCCCCGGCCCTTCTTATACCCCTCCCGCGTAAGGAGGGGGGGGGGGTGTTGGTCCTTGCTCCAGCCCAATGGTTTCACTGCTGGAGTGAAATCCCAGGGCCCTGCCCACCGCCGCGGAGCGGGATGCGGAGCCCTCGGGAAGCAGCGCGGGTGGGGGAGGATCACTGAGCTCCAGCTCCCGGGCGCTTCAGCCGCCTCTCGGTCCGCTGGGCTCGGGCTAGAGGCAGGTGGTGGTCGAGAAAGCGCGTTTGCAGCCTGTAGCCAGGGAAAGCTGCATCCTCTGCTACTCTAGATCTGAATTAGCAAAGTTACAATCGTAGTAAATTTCGCCCCGTTCGTCGGGCATCTATTGACTCACTCCTGCTTTCGGCTCTCCGCTGCGATTTGCCGCGCGGAAGAATGAACCCTCAGCGAGGACAGATGCAAAGTTATTTTGCTGCGATCGCTTCAAAGCGCTACGGAACTGTAATCAGCTGGAGATTAAAATCCTTAGGATTTCAGAGAATTTTAACAGTGCCGGTATTAAGAATCAGCACGTGGTGGGTTTCCCTCCTTCTAAAGCTTAGCCGCCCAAAATGAAACCTCACACTTTACACGGAAAGCCAGAAAACTTTTGCAGTCAAATCGTTCCAGATTATTGTATTTCCTCTCGCTAAAAAGCTCCCAACAGCCGATCTTCACGCCCTAGGGTTTGTACTGGAGAAACACGTGAACGTAACGCAAATGTTCAAATCTTCAAATTAGAGACAAGAGAAAACGCTTTATTTGAAATACCTGACACTAAAGTGAAGTTGTAAGTGCACAGCAGCAGTCAGATCGGGCGTGGTATCAGTCAAACTTCACGGCTTTGTTTGAAGAGTTAAAATAAGGAATAACCAATTTGGAGCATGAAGTAAACAGAGCACAGCGCCGAGTTTGCTTGGGGAAAGGCATTTTTATTAACCGTGGAGGCTATTTCCTATGGCACTTATGAAAGATTTCCCACTCCCCTCGCTCTTCTACAGTGACGGTACCTTCTGCTAATAGTGTACACACACACAAGAAATTACGTCCGGCCTTAATCAGCTATTCACCTCGGTTGCAGGCAGATTTGGCCATGAGAATGGCAAGTGATGGAAAAGACACCGCACCTGGGGACATTAGAAGTTACTGCAACCCCCCAGATCTGCACATAGAAACACTAGGAAATAGCACAGCAGAAGTGGGATTAGAGACGAAAAATCAGTTCAAACCGTATTCACCGTGTATTTATCTTCCGCTCGGGACCCAGGTGCATGCTGAGCCTAGCTTTTGAGAGAGAATTCGCAGTAAGAACATTTTCACCCTCTTCTCGCAGACCAGGAACCCCTCCCCCGGGCAAACTGAGGTTTATTTGGGGAAGCAGAAGCCAACTTGCATTTCAATGCTTTCTTCTTGCCAGCATTTCCATGAACAAACAAACCTTCCATGCCGTTACAGGGTAGTCATTCAAGCGTTTACTCTCTCTCCCTTAATAGCTGCTACATTTTATTTACACATACAGCTGTTTACTTGTTCGCAAGAATCTTAGTGCTCTTTCATTGGACCGGTAGCAAAGTTCCTTATATCCAAAGATTACTTTACACCTACTGGATTCCACACAACTCTAGAAAATATTCAAAGTGCAAAAAGGAAATAGATTCATCTAAGCTAAGTGATTCATAAATATGAACAGAGCCATTTCTCTTTGGAGGAAATATAGACATGTAAGGAATAACAGAATGAATTTACTATTAGTTTGTTGAGCCATAGCTTTTCACTGAGAGGTTAGCATGCTCAATAACACCACTTGTAAGAAATTAAAACTACATGAGGTAGAATTTTCCAATCGTTCATTAGTTCTAAAAGGTCTTTAGACATGTACATCACTGTGCAATTGCAGTATATCCAGAATAATTTAAAGGGAGGAAAAATCAAGCTGATCAGTTAGACTGCTGGAACTATTTAAACCACCACACTGCGGGGGGGATGGGAGTGGGGGGGTTGCACAGCATCCACTAATGAAATGTAAGTTTGTTTTTCAGCCAGTTTACCATCAGAAAATAAAGCTTTAATTCTAGTTGAGAGGATAGCTCTGCCTCCTCCTCCCCTAACTTCGCAAAACACAAGTAAGCCCCACATATAAAAAGATAATCAGCTGTTAAATCAGTGGCATAGGTGGAAAACAACATTGCTTAGCAGCAAAACAGAGGCATAGAAGCAACCTTTTCAGGCTGGGTTTTCTTGCTTTAAAGTTTTACCCTTATCTTTTTGAGGATAATGCAACAAATGAAGTAGAATATAAGGAGCACATTATTCATTTTCTTTCTGCCAGGTATAATTAACCATCCCTCTTCCTGGATCATCTTCCTATGAATTAGACTCTCTGAGCAGTGTCTCATGGGAAGCCGCTAATCCACGCAGTGTCTAGGGAATGAGAACATTCACCGCTTTACTTACTGTGGGATCTGGGCACAAACTGATTCTTGGGGCTGTAGGGCAAATTTGTTCTCACTGAAGAATTACAAACTTCTGCCTTGCCAACTCGGAGGCTAAATTCTATTTTAAATTACATGCAATCTCATTTCAAAAGTATCAACTCTCAACAACCTGAACATTTCTTTACCCTACAGAGATGATCATCAGAGTTAAGGTCAAGTAGGTTTTCTGTGCCTTCCAGGGTTGGTTTTAGAAGAAGGTACAAGAAGGCAAAATAGATTTTTCTTTAGCTATGGAAGAAATTTTTGCCCACTAATATAGGAGACTCTGTTTTGGTCACCAGCCCCAGAAGACTTGATCCAAATTGATGCTGAATACTTTGCAGGATGAGAAAAAAGGAATATTAATGACATAAAATACATACCAAAAATAGGGGAAATCCCTTTCTTTTTTGTTTCCACATGACAAGAGGAGAGGCAGGAGAAGTGGCCCATAATGCCACTGTGGGGAAAGGCTACCAACAGTCTCTGAATAAATATCTCATTTAAATCCACTGGCATCTTGTTGCTCTACTTGGAAATAAGAGTAAAAAGGGAATATCATCATCTGCTGTTGCCACCGTCATATGAGCAAATGCAAAAGGGTGCAGGGATTGAAGCCAGGGGCTGAGAAAGGGAGACAGAATACAACAACTTTTCCCTACATCAAGAACTGAAAAAGGCCAGCTCATGGCAGGCTGACAAACTCGCACTCCAGAGGAGCCAAGTACAATCACCCCCACAATGTAGATCTGGTCCAAGAGGGGTTGAGAAGTAGAAAGAACTGCAAGTGGGTTAGATTAGGCTGCACACATTTATGAACTGTTTACTTTACTTACTCTGGTGGACCCTGCTGAAAAGTGCTGTTTGTGCCACTATTTCTGGGATGTCCTTTAGAGCTACCATAAGGCGCCATGTGCCCGGGGATACATGGTGCCCCTTAGAGCTGTAATCAGGCACCACATGCCTGTAAGGTGCACAGTGCGCTGGGGGGGGGGCATGCATGAATGGCTCGAGCTGGACCTGCCGCGCGCCTGGGCGCAAGAATGGCTTGGGCTGGCCCTGGTCACTCGGAGGACGCACATAAATGCCCTGGCGGGCGCCATGGCGCCCACAGGCACTGCATTGGGGACCACTGCTCTCGGTCCTAGTGGCTGCCTCAGTTCACCTCATGGTAAGGCCAGCCCTGCTTCCACACTATCCTGAGGCAAACCAGGTGAAGGTTATTGTAAATGAAAGACTAATAAGCAAGTTTCTCCTTACTATACTTAATTCCTTGGAAATGAACTGTGTTTCCTTAAAATTATTTTATTTCATTACATACAAAGAGAAGACACTTATTTATTATCATAAGGTTGTTGTTTTCAATGGATGATTCTATCTCATTTTTAACTGAGTATTAATACCTCACTTTCATTTTAAAATGAATGTAGCATTTGTGAAAAATGTCATATCCATAGTATTGAAAAATGAAGTCCTATTTGTCAACAGGCATATATCACACAGGAAAATGCAGGACAAATTTCCTATGGTGACCATTCAATGTATCTTAATACTGACCAAGGATCTATTTATTCAGGTGACAGGGATGTTACATTTCCATATTCATTCAATCTTTTAATTATGTGGCTTCCTCACCGTTCTGGAAACTTGTGAAAATGGTTGGTGAATATAAACAGCTTTCCATTAGGAAGTGGACTGATACCACCAATTTGTTCCATATATATCACTGAACAACTGCACCAAAACTTCCATATCTTATTACAAGTCCTCTGAACTATCCAGTCTCAGAATTTGTTTTGGGGGAAATTAGATGACAAAAAGAATGGAATTTGAAAACAGATACAATATAACAAAACTGGTAAAATGTTAGACTTACCTAAAGTATTATTAATGCTCACTGCTAGGAAATTCAATGAACACTTTTCTGTTCTGTTAAAAAGAAGCATGTTGTTTTTGGAGTTTGAAGCATGAAAGCTTTCATTTTGTAATCTGTAAAAATCCCAGAAGCTTTAACATTCATAAAACCACAAATGATGCACTAAACCAAAAGCTTCAATTTTACAGATTATATACTGGATGAAAAATAACCTAATGAAAGTTAAACATTTTTACACACTCTTAACTGCATGTATTTTCTTCTGCATATTTACCTATCCAATTATATTTTATATATCCTCCTGAAACTAATAAATATAGTTGTTCTTAGGAGTCATATAAAGCTGGAGGAAGAATCTAGATTTTTTAAGATCCTTTTATGGCAACAATATGCACTGCTAAGAGAGAAAAAAGTCCAACTCTTAAAAAAAAAAAAAAAAAAAGCAAGAAATTGCACGGAACATCTTGGACAATAAACAGAAAATACCCTGTATAGAAGACTCCAACACTAACAGGGTCATAACCTTGAGGATTTAAGAGGTCATTTACAGGTCTCAATTCTATGAAAAGGTGATTGAGAGCTGTAGTTATGAAAATGTTGACATTATCCTTTATCCAGGGCTGTACATTTGCCATTAAGGTGTTTTTAGCTATACAATCATTTAAAATAATTGTAAATGGTGACTGATCATCTTTATTTTTAGAGAATCTAAAAAGGGCTGGGAACAAGAGCTAAACAACATGTTTACCTGACTGTTTTTACTATGATTTTACTATGAATAATCAGTGATGGATTTTAATTATTAATGTCCCATTCGGAGTTTAATAGTTGAATAAAAATTTCAAGAGCAAAATGAAGCTATTGTACTGCATGTTATTCAGTCTTTATTATAAAATTAGCAGTATTGAGAACAGATTTTTCTTTTTCTTTGTGGTATGATGTCAACTGTTTTCCTGTTTCTCTGTCATGGTAGCTATAAATACTTGTTTAAGGATATCCTTATCCAAGTTCCTGCCTGTAAAGAGAACAAAATTCATTAAGAGTATTTCCCAGCATATCACTACAAAAATCCATAGATCAATGAAAACCTACATCTATACAAACACCTGTTACATACTAATGAGTTAAAACATGGGTTTATTATAATAATCTCATGTTGCAAATTTAAGATGTAGATTTCCAAACAGGCTACAATAAAGTAGAAAATAAGAGAAATGGGTAAGAAATGCTAGGTTAATCTTCATAATATTTTAGAGTCAAAATGGAGTTTAGATTAAAAAAAAAACAAGCATGGGATTTCAACATTAATTATGAACATTTCTGAAAGAAAACATTAGATCAGCCTTTAAGATTACATACATCTAAAAGATAACAACACTTTTTCCTTATGGGGACTTAACAAACCTTTGATTATAATCATTCCCACAATCATATTTTTAGTTGTAGATTTTTTAAAAGTTACATATATACAGGCTTGGAAGGATTCAATTTTTTAAATTGGTGAATGTTGGTAAATGTCAATGCTATTGTACACACAAACCAACAAAATATTTCCATCAATAATCACAATTTACAGGTAGGCAAAGGAAAATAGTGCCACTTGAGAACTGAAGAGTTTGATTTAAGGATATTTACTTGTGTATACTTTCACTGGGGGCACTAAAAATTTACATTTTAACTGCTATGAATCTTTAACTTTTTTTAATATCAGTGTCTATTGTAATAAAAATAGCCTGACCCCCTATACCTCATAATGTCTTACAATTGTGAAAATTTAAAATTGTAAAAACTGAAAAAGGCTTAAAACCCATGATTTCACGCAACTATGAACATTTAAATACATTTTTAAAAAATACTTAAAAATAAACAAATATCAAAATTAGAACAAAATTGAATTGTGCTAATCCTACATATATAAAACATACACATTTTAATTACATGCACTTCATAGATACATACAATTTATGGATACTTGTATTTTATTTACTTTGTTTTACTTATTGAAGAATTATAGTCTGAGTCTGGTCAGCTGTTTTTCACAACAGGCAAAACATGAAATGTGTAGTTTTCTCTCACCTATTAGAACCAATCTGTTTGTTCTTTCATCATCCTCTTTCCAGCTTACCATGGTTTCTTCTAGATCATACAATTCGTGTACCCCTTGGACAATCACTTGGTGAGGTTTGTCTTTAATAGATACCAAACCCTGATCAGGAGAACAGTTATTGTTAGTATAACAATAGAGCCTATGGGCTGCAATCCAGACTGGAACCGCATTGTGCTAAGCACTATACAAATAGAATACAATAATTTGAACATAAAACAACACAATCTGTACGTATAACAAATAAGAGGGGGAAGGGCAGATGCTGGTCAGATTATGCTACATATCTTAGCTAGTACAAACCATCTTTTCTGAATCAACTGGAAAATTGTCAGGATTTTAATATTTTTAATTTTTCACCTCTGTATTTTAAAAGCCGGTTTATTTAATACAATGTATATGTGAATGAGAGAAGCACACCGTTGCCTGTGACAGTAGGCAGACAGTATAACAACACAGTTTCCTGGTTATGGATAATTATGATTAAATTGTTGATGCTCTCAACTATTTACTATTCTAAAACAAAGACATGTGAATGTGTGTAACTGTCAATATTTTTAAAAGGCTCAGCAGCATAACAAAGTGACTAAAACAACACAGAAACTGAGTGCCAAAAATTCATGTTGGAAAGATTCACTGACACTTAATAGAAAACCCTGTAGTACTTTCTAGTTATGCACATTGCTAATTATCTAATATATTCAGTATCTCTTCAGGAGGAAGGGAGAGGTTTTAGTTCTATTTATATATATGTAACACACACACATATGGTCATTTGCATTAAAACAGGATCTTGTCAGTCAGTTCTTTATGCTTATTCCTCACTTGAAATCCTAATCCTCTGACAAATTAACTGGTGTTAAGATGACTGTAATGTCTAATTGGATTATAATTTCAAGTGGGACACAAGCAAAAAGGGACAAGAGGTGGCATTCATCTTAGAAATGATTGGGATACATCTGCATGGAGCCCAACTTATTTCAAGAAGGCTTAGAGCCCTGCATTATAAATTTTGCTTTGATTCAAGTGTTCAATATAGTAAAATGTGGTTGGGGGGAGAGGGCGAATACAGAACATATATTGGTACATAGCAACATTATTTCCTCTCAGACTATATTTTTTAAGTAGTATCAGCGAGTTTTTAGGGAGGAGGACTGAAGACAAACAAAAGTGCCCTGGTTTTGTTGTGGCAGGACCATACACATATAGTCATTACTGAAAGTTAAAAAAATAATTAGGTTGTCACTCAACTGTGCACTATTAAAAATGCTGTTCTCATTAAGTAACCAGAAAAAAAATCTGAGCATATTTTTACTGAACTCTATTAAAAGCAGTGAGAGAGTTGTGAACATGCATATTTTCTGTATTACCTATATAACCAGTTGTTTATTTATAGAAGATTAGGTAATATATGCTAAAATAAAAGTTACTCCTTGCAAATACAGGCAGTCCCCGACTTACGTGGATCCGACTTACGTCGGATCCCTAGATACGGACGGGGGTGAGGCAACTGCCGCACATGCGCAGCAGCATCCCCGGGGCTCGCTCACGTGGATCCTGGGATCCATCTCCTCCTCCTGCCGGCTCTGACTGGTCTCCGCCTGCAGCAGCAGCTGGCCTAGGGAATGGGGTCCCGCAGAGCTGCTGGGCGGAGGAAACGCGCCTCCCCAAGTCCGCTGCCAGCCGCGGTCTCGCAGCCTGCCCCCCCGGTCGCCGGCCAGCCTCAGCCTGTCTTCCCCCTCCACCCCCCTTCTTCCCCCTCCACCGCTCTATACATGCCGGGGCTCGCTCACACGTGGAGCCTAGGTGCAGCAGCAGCAACTGGCCGTAGGGAATGGGGTCCTGCAAAGCGGAGGAAACGCGCCTCCCCAAGTCCGCTGCCAGCCGCGGTCTCGCAGCCTGCCCCCCGGTCGCTGGCCAGCCTCAGCCCGTCTTCCCCCTCCACCCCCCTTCACCCCCCTTCTTTCCCCTCCACCCCCCCTCTATACATCCCAGAGGCTCACTCACCTGGATCCTAGGATCCACCTCCTCCTCCTCTGGCTGGCTCCTCCGGCTCTGGCTTCTGCCTGCAGCAGCAACTGGCCACTGGGAAAGGTGTCCCGCAGAGCTGCCAGCGGAGGAAAAGTGCCTCCCCATGCCTGCTGCGGCCTCGCAGCCTGCATGCCCTCCTTCCCCCAGCAACAAGGTGCCCTCCTCCCCCAACTAACAAGCTGCCTCCCTCCCCCCAGCAACCTGGCTGCCCCCGGCAACAGGCTGCCAAATCAGCGGACAAAAGCAGCCTCTCCGCCCCCTATTATTCCCACCTTTCCCCTCCTCCCCCTATACATGCTGGGCTCCCTGGGCAAACAAAGACTCCACCAAAACAAACAAAGTGCTGGCCTCATTGTGTTAGCAAAAAAAGGACCCTCCTCCTAGAACCCTGGGTGGTGTGTGGAAATAAAGCTATTAGCTCAAAGCACGGTGCAGAGCTGTTTGGTATTTGATGAGTTACTCCTTTAGTCCTGAGTTTGTCACAGGGACAGAAATAGATGTGAAATCTTCTGAACAGGGGAACAGACAGCAAAACAAACATTAGAGGGGAGTTAACCTTTCCCTATGCTATCCAAAACTAAAAAAAATGTTTGGCTAGAGTTTCCCCTACAATATGTACCAGTTCCGACTTACATACAAATTCAACTTAAGAACAAACCTACAGTCCCTATCTTGTACGTAACCCGGGGACTGCCTGTATAGGATATTTCCGTGTTCACATAACCACTTTAAAAATGTAACATTTCAGGTTTGAAGAGAATGGTAAGTGTTTACTTTGACATTTATCCCCTTTCCCAATTGTATGGTGCATTTCAATTTCTGCAAGTTATGATGAGAAGTATAATTACAATCCAAGGCAAATTTTCCAAGTGAAGTGGCAATTTTGGGTCTGGCTGGGATCTTTCAGAGGAATGGTAACACAGAGAAGGAATATTTCAGGAAATATACACATGGAAACCTGTCAACAAGGGCTTCTGTAAAAAAACCTCAACATTAATAAAATGGATAACTACAGAGTAGCTTGTGACTAGCGCTAAAGTAGAAATAAAAGAGAATAAGGATTCTTCCACCCTTGCACATCTGTGTTAGGGCTGACCATAACTCCAGCGTTGGTGCTTGTGGGAGTACTGGAACTATGCCTCCCCTGACTAAATCCAGAGAAAGTGGGCTAAGAGTAAAAGGAACTACATATGGGTCTCCTTCCCCCATGTGCTGGCCAGCAGAGCTCCTTAGCCATTTCGGAGGAGTGAAGCAATAGAAAAAAACTGCATCCTGAAAAGCAAGTCATATCTCCTTTCCTCTGCTCAAAAGAAATGACCCAAGAATGGGGCAACTATGAACCACTCTTATTCAGGGCTGTGGCTAGGCTGGGTGTTTTATCCTTGACAGGAATAAGGAGGTTAAAAACCAGAAGTTGTTATAAAAAAAGTTAAGTAAATTTAAAAGCCTAACCTTGAGTCTTATGACCTCCATGGGATGACCTGTCTTGTCTTTCACACACCTCTCCCACAGAAGATTCTATAAATAGGAATATGCTTTAAAAACCAGAAGCTTTACACAAGTGGTAATTTTCCCAAGTGATGCAGTACACATTTTTCGGGTAACAGTTATGCAGCACTTACCTGAATAAATTCGTTTAGATTTTCTTCAGTTGTGTTTCCTAATATTTCAAATGTAACTGTAACAATACTCTGCAAGTAGAAAGAACTAAGCATTAATATTCAATTACTCTAAAGTAGAACCAAATAAACACTTCAATATCTTATTAAAAAACAACAATAATATAAATCAGGATTTGTAACAAAAAATCCCAAAGGAAAAAATAGCCACATTAATGGTTCTGCTCTAATATAGGTACATTACTCTGGTCATTACAGCTGTTTTTGTCAGTTTAAGGAATATTATAGTCAATACTTATAGGTTTTTTGATGCATAACATTTCATATTGTAGATTTTTTTGCACTAACTGATATTTAGTTCTTATAAATGATTGTTAATATGACAAGACTGTTAATACTGGTTGTTACCCCCCATGCTTTATGAAAACTGGCTAATGAATATAAATATGTATAACTCAAAGACACTTTATGCAAAATACATCATGTGATAAAGTTACAATTTGCTGAATGAGTATATTCTATTTCTGTGCATATGTAAGTTTTGTATGAGGAGTTAGAAATATGAAATGTGAATCTGTTTATAATTCTAAGATTGCTAATGAGAGCCATTACTGATACTCTGGAGACATAATGACCCAATGCTCAAGACAATGTACACGTTTGTTTTTCCTGTTAAGCCCAAACTGTGGTTGGTCCTACAAAGGACATGTGGCCAGGCCATCTGATGTTGAATTTTGGAACTTGTACTTTTCCACTTAAGATGAGAAAAGTTTGAGCTGATCACAAAGCATTCCTGCCTTGGGCAAAATGGATAAAAAGGTGGGAAACCAAAGAACAGGGGTGGTGGCTGGACACCAGGAAATCCCCCATTTACTACCCAAGATAGAAAACATCTAAGATTGGGATTGGGGTGAAGCTAGGAGGCGGCCTAGCCTGTGAAAGAGATGATTAGAACAACTGTTTGGGTTAGAATTTGCATGTGAAAAGTTTCTTAGTGTATTGGGATTAGCTGGCCTATTTTGTTTATTTTGGCTTAACTTACTTTGATCTGCCAGTTTTCATTGGCAAGCACTTAAATCGTACTATTTATAAACTTAATAAAAACACTTTTGTTTATTATCAAGCTCGGTGTAAAAAACTATTACGGTGGGGGTGAGAGCACTGTGCATACTTCTCTTTCATTGATACAGTGGGCTGAGCTTAAAAGCTTTCTCTGTGTAACATTTTTATAGAGTAAGATTGATTTATTTGGGATTTTGATCCTTTTTGGGGCTCTGTTCCTGGTTGTTGCCAACGGCCCTATAGCTGAGCCCTCCTACAGCTGATTCAGCATCAGTGTTGCACTGCAGAGGTGGCTGTTACCCCAACTCTGTGCCTTGGCTGGGAGAGACCCACCTGCAAAAGATGGAATCTAACCCCTGTGGGTGGAGGTCCCAATCGTGATCCATGGCGAAGTTGTGGTTCAGAGTGTCTGCCATGGTGTTGTTGGCTCTTGTTAAGTATGCTACTTTTAGTATGACCTCATGCTGGACACACCAATTCAAAAGGCGGATCGCCTCCGCACAGAGAGATCGGAAACGTGCTCCTCCCTATCTGTTTATGTAGAACATGGTGGTCATCTTGTCCGTAAGGATACAGATGGTTGTGTTGGTGATGGATGAGGTAAAGTGCCTGCATGCACTGAATGGTCGGGGGAGGTCAGGCAGGCCCTTGACCAATGTTTCAAATTTGCTGCTTAAGGGCCTGGCCATCAGAGGAGCATGGTTGTTGTTTGCGGTTCCTCCGGGAGCACTGTCTGAAGCAATTGTACTCATATGGTCTGTATTGAGTACCGTTATAGTATGAGTCCCTGTTTTTATTGTAGGGGGTGCAACGCCTGTGCTTGTATAGTGGTGTGTATATTCCTAGGGTACGCAACGTGATACACAAATGTTTACTGTTGTGCAGGATCTTACCACTGTTGGTTGCAAAAAGCTTGTGCTTATGGAAGGGGAGGTCCTTCACTTTAGTCTGAAGTTCCTTTGGGACCCCTGAAGCTATGATGTTCTCCTCATAACCACAGATGTAGTAGCTATACTTGCTGCAGTATCAGCAATATCAATTGCAGAGAGCAATGCCATGCGAGCAATGGTGTGACCTTCACTCATGATTGCCCTGAGGAAAGACTTCTTAGTGTCTGGCAAATGCTCCATCAGGTCAGCTAATTTAGAGTAATTATCAAAATCGTGATTGGCTAGAAGGGCCGAGTAGTTTGCAATCCTAAGCTGTAGGGTGGTAGAGGAGTACACTTTTTTCTTATCGGCTTTCTTGCAAATTGGCTGGGCCAATGCTGGTGTTTGCCAGATGTTCTCAGACACCTCCATAATCACCTCGTCTATGGGCAACGTGATTCTGCACTGTGATGACGGGCGAATACTCTTTAGGAAATGGTGCTGTTTCTCCTTGACCTCCTGTAATTTTATTTCTTGGGTAGCAGCGACCCTTTTAAAAAGATTTTGAAACTGCTTCAGGTCCGCTGTAGTATGTTAATCATCAGGGGCTATAGCCTCCTCAGGAAGGGAAAAAGAGTTGCCTTGTGGTGACTGTGTTGTCCTGATCATCAGATATTTGACCGTCCTCCTCTTCCGAGTCCGATATGGTCCCGAGTGTGGGATGGTGAAGTTGGCAGGAGCTTTTTCGGTGAGGGTTGTGGGCCACCCAAATGGTACTTAGGCGGTGCCCAATAGTCCCAGGGTGCTCAGTGCGGTGGGTAATGTGGAGGCGGGTAGGACCAGTTTGGATGCCACTGAGGATGGTACGGGCAAGCTGTATAGCGATGACCTTGCTGAGATGTAGTGGGAGACAAATACCGCGAGGAGATTGCGCTCCTCTGTTTGTAGTTGGTCACCCTTATGCACCCGTGTCCATAGTGTGGGGATGAGTATGATGGGTACAGTGCTAGGGACTACTCCCTTGATAGGACTGAAGAGGTTGTCTGTGCTCACTGGAACTCTCCCTAAATTCCTTGTTGTTCATCAGCATTTCTTTAGACCCAGTCTGGCCTGCCTGCAAGCTGACAGTAGCCTGCACCAGAGGAGGCACTGGAGAAGTTGTCGTGCTGAGTGGCGGTGCCGAAGATTTACAATTTATGGCTGGCTCCGCTCCATTCACCAGTGCCGCACGTGTAGGTACTTGCTTCGGCACTGGGGTTTGTCTGTGCGCTTTCCCTGGTGTAGAGGATGAGCATGCAGTTGCTGTGTTCATGCTCAGTCCTGGAGCAGGTGCCGCTGAGGCAGAGCTCGGCACCACAGAACTGGAAATGGCCACCACGTCTCCCCTGGTCATTCTGGGGGAGGGATTAAGCAGTAAGGATCTGGCAGGTGAGACCCTGGTCCTTTGATGCTCCTGAGGTGTCAGAGAGGCTGATCTGTGTTGGGGAGGGTCTGCTGTTTGATCTAAGGAGAGCTCTCCCATCGGCTGTAAAGCCTTCTCCAGAAGGGGCATTCAGAGCATCCGCTTTCGATCTTTTCTTGCCCTGGCCCACAAGCTTCTACAGTGTTCACATTTTTGTGGGGTGTGTGACTCTCCAAGACATCTAATACAGCAGCTATGACCATCAGAAGCTGGTATGGATTCATTGCAGTTGCGGCATTTCTTAAACCCCTGCGAACCAGGCATATTGGAAGCTGTTGGTACTTGGGGCTGAGGGGGAAGGTGATCTTATTTCAAGCGTTGGCAAGCTTGTGTATAAAGGCTGCCGTTTTAGTAAGTCTTTAGTTTTCCCCCCGATTTTCTTCTTCTTCCTCTGCCGTTTTTGTTTGTTTGTTTTTAAAGAATGCAGCTGGCTGGGACAGAGAGAAGCCGCTGTCACTGAAGTGGCTAGTGCAGAGGGAACAGCCTGTTCCCCGGTGTGTTTTTTTTCTTCTTTTGAATTGGGAAGAATGTAACAAGATGATTTGTAAGTGAATGAGGTCAAAAGGTGGTGAAGAGAGTGAGAATTTTCCTGTGAGGAGAGAAGTGCCTGAAGCAGCAGGGGAGCTCCGGCCGCGACAGAGGGCGGTAGAAGAGGAACTGAGGGGAGGGGGTCGGGCTGCGCTAAACTGTCAAACCGCCAGCAGCGCGAGATGCTTGCTGAGCATGTGCGGCCCAACTGCTAACTGCTATGAAAAAGTCTCTGATCCTGCGGCTCCGAGGAAGACTCGTCACCTACAGTGGCGCACCTACGGGGACATCACCCGAAGAAGAACCAATACATGTCACTTTATCTGTATTTTTATTTTCCCCTAAAGGGACTATTATTTTCCGCAGTGCTGTTTTTTTGTAAGACAAAAGGTGCCAGTACTCCAGGCTCAAAGTTGTTGAGGAAAAAAAAAAGAAAAAAAAAAGAAAAAGCCACGCCACCCCAGGAAATGGGTGCCGGGGTGTACTGTCGCAAAAAAAGTACTGATTTTTCGAGTCTTGTGAGTATTGAAATGCGTAGCAGAAAAAATATTTCTAAATGCTTAAAGAGGGCGTAGTCCTGAATATGTGGGTAATCCTGGGAAAATTCTGAGCCAAAAAATTTAAAAGTCTGTGCACAATGTTTTAAAATTCTACAATTTTTATTTGTCAAAACAACAGTATATATTCACACCAATTTCAATTATTTCAAAATACCTGTCAAGTAAATTGGCAACAGATTAATGTGAACAATCACAGCAGAAGGGGATAGCAATAGTTTTATTTGAAAGATCCCTAAAGTAACTCTCAGTGAAGCAATCACAAATAAGGGAGCTGTCTCATCAGGTTAAGTGCTTCTCTGAACCCTCAGCAGTCAAAAGGACTTCCATATCCACTCACCATGAAAACCGCCAACCCTGCCATCAGCTCTCATCCCCTGGTTGTTTTCCCTCACCTCTCCTTAAATACATTTTCATGAGGTTCTTCCTCTCCACCTGCTGAAATTGTGGCTTCAGGTGAGGGAGGTGACATGCAGTTTGTTTACGTGAACCTTCCCTCATTCCCTGATATGCAGCTACCAAGCACAAAGACAATATTTTTTGTCTTTTGTGCACTACTGTATGTTTCAATCAGTCCAGGCTGCGAGATATTCAGACAAGAGAGATCTGAATAAGGATCTTTATATTATTAACCTGTAACATTTCTAGAACACCTTCTTAAATAATTTATACAATTTATTTATTTATTTATTTAATTTCACTCAGCTTGGAAAGCAAAATTGAATATTGGTTTTAGTTTCTAAATCCATTTCACCTTCTAGTTTTCCACAGAAGCACAACACTGCTGTGTTGAAGTTTGCAACACTTCAAGGAAATGTTGATATCAAATATTTTCATTATATTAAAGAAAAATAATAACTGTCATATATTGCAGGGTTTAGAAAGTTTCTTTCCCTCTCCTCATTTAACAGTGGTTGATATTAAAGCATCAATTGCCAACAGTTACTACAAAGACCAGTTAACTTTAAGCTTAGGTTTAGGAAACACTGTAGTACTACTCTATGCACTCCTCAATGAAGGGCCTCGGACATTATTCCAGAGGAGGAAGGCACCCCGCTAGCGGGCCCCCCCGGGGGCCCAAACGCCCCGCCGTGGGCCGTAAACCCAGGCCCCCAGGGGCTAGATCCCCCCTACCGCCGTAACCCAAACCGGCTACCGGATGTACCCATTCACTCAGCCATACTTGTTCCAAAAAGTGTCTATTGTAATGTATGTATTGTTTGTCTCTAAACATTCTCTAATAAACGTCAATCTGTTGGCAAATTATAATGTAATATAATTAAATTAACGTGCTAGCCACATTTTAAAGAAGCACTATCACACTGATTATGTTATTTCAGGGGGTTTCATTTTTATTTGAAGATTACTTTAAAAAATCCTGAATAGTTCTAAATGGTCATTGAAGTAAAATTTGACAAAGCATTCTCATTCAGTGTCTAATGAAGCATTCATATGTTAAAATCACAACTTCCACCTTACCAGTGCTTTCACCTTACCAGTGCTTTCATCATTCATTTACATTTTCATGTCTGAGTTCTAAATAAAATGTTAAACTACATAAGGAGTTTGACATAAAATGTCAAACTACATGCATCTGACGAAGTGGGTCTTTGCCCACGAAAGCTTATGTTCTAACACTTCGGTTACTTTATAAGGTGCCACAGGACTCCTCGCCGCTTTTACATAAGGAGGAAGTGCCTTCTTTCTCCTTTTTAAGTGGCAAAATAAGTGCTATTGAAATGAAAAGAGCAAATTAAACTGGGGCAACAAGGGGTCCTTGAAAGTTCCAAACAGAAAATAAGATGCCACAATTACAGTGCTCTCACACAGAAAAAAAAACCTACATGCCTATTAAAGAAAAGAACATTTTAAATACAGTGATCCCTATATGTGCCGGTAGCATCTTACTATAGACAGATACAAATGGTCCAAAGGTGAATATTAAAGCAAAAACCTATTTCAAATCAGAGAAGAAATTTTGGAATACATTTATGAACTAATCTGAAAAAAAAAACAGAAAAATATGCAAGGTAGTTTATAAAAGTGTCAGTGACCTTTACCTGTCAGAAATAAATAACTGTGCCTCACTAAACCAGAAGACAGAGTCAATATTTTTTGAATAAATATATATCCTGAGTACAAAGAATGTAGTTTTGTTCTATAGATTTCAAAGTATATTGAATTTTGTAATTCATTGCATATTTTGTAGCTCTGGTTACTTATGCTGATGCGATACCAGTCTGTTCATGTGGTATGTTTGAATGAAGAAGCACTTGCCCCCATCCCTGTTCAACTGTCGTAAACAGAACAGTGGAAACAAAAACTTATTACAACTTACAAAACACAAATAATGTTTACACACATTAATAGTTTTTTTCTTATAAACCACTACAAATATACTACAAACACTAGATGGATACAACCCTCCAATTTTCCATGTTCACCAGCATTAACAAATTGGAGGTAGAACTGCAAAGCTTTATATGAAAACAGGCACCAACATACCATCTTTCACAACATTTTACAATTTTTGTGCTACAATAGTAGGTGAAACGGACAGGGTGTATGGAAGTGTTTGGGGGAAGGTAAGTAGTCAATATGAGAGGAAAAAATTACTTACGTCACAACATGGAAATTAATACATATAGTTAAGTTATGGTAAAAGGTGGGGTCCATAAGGATTACAGCAGAACTCCCTATATCCAATCTAACTGGAACAAGAGTCCGGTCAGATCATAAAAAATCTGGATAATCTGGAGAACGGGTAAGTATGAGGTTGCAACACCATTTAGCAGCCAAAGGAGAGACCTTCTGGATCTGTGTGAGCTGGTTATTTGGTTAACGCAGAAAGCTGGATAATGGCAGGTTAGAAAACCAGGGTTCTATTGTACTTTTAATGTCTTTGCTATTCATAGTATACAGGTTGACTAAGAGTATTGATGACAAAATCTCCAAGCAAGGTTCTAATTGGTACTAAAGTTGGAGTTATATCAATGAGCCATCCAAAGGATTTGACTGATCTAGGTAATAAAACTGCATTTGCCACCTGCTACCCAATATAGAAAAAAGGTAGAACAACTAGTCTAGGGACAAAGAACCAATTTTATCAGGTTAATGTGTGTTCTTTGGCTGATATGAAATGCGGTATTTGGAGAACAGCCCTCAAAAGGAGTCTGCTGCCTCTGCTTCCCTATGCAACAAGATGATGTGCAAATTAGTAGTTCTGGACTAGTTTTTCTATTAAAAAAATGTAGTGGATAATTTTTAGCAGAGGCTCAAAGCTTATACTTAGCTCAGACTCTATTATATTTTATATGACCTTACTTGGGTGATTCCATGATATCCACAAGGCTCTCTGGGGGACATGTCCACGTACCGAACAAACAAAAAATTCTCAGCTTTCACTCTTCTCTGTGACTTTCATTGTCTTATCTCTGCCTGTCTCATACTGAAAGCTATTTTACCCTGTATAGCAGCAAGCACATTATCAATGCTTAATAAGCAATACAATAAACATCAAACACATGTCTATTTCTGTAGCTTTGATAAACTGGGCATTGATTTTTTGTTTAGGAATATTTAAGGAAGAAAACATTATATTTTCCATTAATCAAGAAAAATCTAAGATTTAATAATAGAATACAGTAATTCCTCATTTAACACATGCCCGCTTAACACATTTTCGCGATAGCACGATTTTTTTTTAGGGAATGTTTTTTGAATTACACAACTGTCCTCGGAATAACATGATTTCCCCAGCCTGCTCGTTGCTCACGGCTGTGTGGGGCTTCCCCCACCTCCCTGCAAATTGGCAGAGGGTTCGCCACTCACTGAGCCGTTCCCCACTGACTCCCTCTCGCCAAATTCCTTGCCCCCTCTCCTCTGCCCCCGCTTGCAGGCCGGCAGCTGGGTTTCCCCAGCTGGCCCGTTGCCGGCAGCTACGTAGGGCTTCCCCCGCCTCCCTGCAAAGTGGCGGAGGTTTCACTGCTCGCCGTGCCGTTCCCCAGCGCCGCCCCCCCCCCCTTGCCAGATGCAGTGCGGGTCCTGGCAGACTCGTCACAGGGGCGTACTCCCAACCCAATACCCCTCATTTCTCCTTCCCTTCCCTGCTATAACACAGTCCCCTTTCTCCCCCAACCTTATGTCCCGGTCTCAACAGACACCATTGCTTGAAACGCAAACTCCACATTTTCCATTATTTTCAATGGGGAAATTGACACCGTGTAACATGTTTTCACTTAACACGATCATATTCTGAAACATATCTATAGCGTTAAATGAGAAATTACTATACTAGGACTGGAAGGGACCTCAAGAGGTCATAGAGTCCAGATCATTTTGAATTATGACCCGATCCGCCAAAGCAGTCGCAACCCCTCCCAGCTTGGTATCATCTGCAAACTTAGTAAGCGTACTTTCTATGCCAATATCTAAATCACTGATGAAAATATTGAACAGAGCCGGTCCCAAAACAGACCGCTGCAGAACCCCACTTGTTATACCTTTCCAGCAGGATTGAGAACCATTAATAACTACTCTTTGAGTATGGTTATCCAGCCAGTTATGCACCCACCTTACAGTAGCCCAATCTAAGTTGTATTTGCCTAGTTTATTGATAAGAATATCATGCGAGACTGTGTAAAATGCCTTACTGAAGTCTAGGTATACCACATCCATCGCTTCTCTCTTATCCACAAGACTCATTATCCTATCAAAGAAAGCTATCAGATTGGTTTGACATGATTTGCTCTTTACAAATCCATGCTGGCTGTTCCCTATCACCTTATTATCTTCCAAGTGTTTGCAGATAATTTCCTTAATTACTTGCTCCATTATCTTCCCCGGCACAGAAGTTAAACTAACTGGTCTGTAGTTTCCTGGGTTGTTCTTGTTTCACTTTTTATAGGTGGGCGCTATATTTGCCCTTTTCCAGTCCTTCTGGAATCTCTCCTGTCTTCCATGATTTTCCAAAGATGATAGCTAGAGGCTCAGATACCTCCTCTATCAGCTCCTTAAGTATTCTAGGATGCATTTCATCAGGCCCTGGTGACTTGCAGGCATCTAACTTTTCTAGGTGATTTTTAACTTGTTTTTTTTTATTTTATCTTCTAAACTTACCCCCTTCCCACTAGCATTCACTATGTTAGACATTCCTTCAGACTTCTCGGTGAAGACCAAAACAAAGAAGTCATTAAGCATCTCTGCCATTTCCAAGTTTCCTGTTACACCCTCCTCACTGAGTAGTGGGCCTACCCTCTCCTTGGTCTTCCTCTTGCTTCTAATGTATTTATAAAAAGTCTTCTTGCTTCCTTTTATTCCCGTAGCTAATTTGAGCTCATTACGTAAGTTGGATCCGCGTAACCCGGGGACTGCCTGTATGGCTAACAGCACATATTTAGTTAAACATAATAAACCATATTAATGGAAAACAATGAATATATTCAAATTATTCTATAAAACATTAATTACACTTAGTTAATGCCAACTATAGAGCATCATATGATTAGTGTACAATGTCTAACATGTAAGAATTACCCTAATGGATTTTGTTATCAATAGGTCTAAATGCAGGTTTAGTACTTACTTTATCTAGATGTGGGTGTGTGGTCTGTACATGCTGCAGCTTTTTCTGCAAACTGAAAACAAATAAACTTGAATCTTGCATTGTATTACAGTACAGGAGTCAAATACTTAGCTAATTCGTATTACTAAAGTATGAAAAGGACTGCAAGGAATATATAAACATAAATGAGTTATCTAGTCCTGATAGTGTAAAATTCAAACAAGTAGGACAACATAATAAATATGAATATATGTAAAATATTTTTGCTCTGTTTTATTTTGAGATACATATGCAATCCTAAGTAATGTGCACCAATAAAAGCATGTTTTGATCACTATACATATAAAGTCCATATACACATTTTATCTATTATATATAAAAGAGAATGTTTGTATGTCTGTGCGCTAATAACTTGGACACTATAAGAGCTACCGCAACCAAACTTTGCATGAGATAAAACTTTCTCCTGAATGAAAGGTTAAGGGAGGAAAGAGATGAGAGACCGAAGCCTCTCCCCAGGGCTGCACGGAGCTTGACAGTGCAGGGAGAAGCAGCGGGGACAGTCGCTCACTAAGGTTGGTGGAGGGATAACTTGTCATCAAGGAGAAGGTTTTAAGGGACTGTGGGAGGGAAGAGATGAGAGACCGACACCTCTACCAGGGGCTGCACGGAGCTTGGCAGTGAGGGGAGAAGCAGCTTCCCAGGGGAAGTGGTGGGAACAGTCTCTCACTAAGGCCGGCGGAGGGACAAGGAAGCGGAGGGTGGGCTCAGGCGCCAGTGGCAGGCGCGCGGCTCCCTTTCCCCTCCCTCCCTCCTCTCAGGCTCCTCACCTCAGTTATATCAACTTTCCTAAGCAAACGCAGGGTAACTCCAGCTAGTATTTTATAATGGATAGCAGCAGGCATGAAAGTTACTTTAATTACAGCACACTGAACAAATGTGATAAAAGTCATGTGATAATCAGGGAGCCCAGAGAAAAAAAAGTAGCAGTAATCTATACAAAACATGGCCAGAGTATGTTCAAGCATGCTGGAGCAGTAACAATTGTATGAAAGACATTTTTTTTGAGATATGGCATAGGAAAAGCCAGAAAAAAAGTAACAGTCTTGCCATGGCCATTCTGTGAATTGGATCAATGACTGGCTAATACAGATCATGACAACAATGATTTGATTATATATACACAATTTTCAATAGGCAAAAATTTTTGAAGTGCCTTCTTTGTAATTATTGGCTTTCAGAAATCTTATTTTAAGAAAAATATTACCTATATATTTATCTGCACCTACACTTTCAGAATGCTTCACATTTAATCAGATGCAAGGGATGGAGAGAAATTGTAAAAGGCACTGCTTGAATATGCGCAGATGAACATTTTCCAGCAGATTATGCCTTCAACAATTGTAGCACATATTCAGCTACAGGGAAGCCAAGAACTTCAAAACAAAACATCTGCAAGGTTTAAGAAGAACAGTGAGGGGTAAATAGGCAAGAATGGGTTTAGAAGAGGGGAGGGGGAAAGTTTGTGTGTAGACAAGCTGTTGGAGTGAATTAGTCACCCCAGGAGTCATGGTAAGGAGGGTGTCAAGTTTAATCCTTCACAGCTGGTTAATCTTTGAAGGATTTTCTTTGTTTTGCAACTATACAATACATCTAATGTAAAAGAAGGAATTAAGTACCCATAACTTTAACTTTGTTTTTTTAATCACTGCCATACATAATTTCATAGCTATAATTTCCTTTCTGTAACCCAAACATAGTAAATGGAAAGGACCCTTTGAATATCTTAGTGACATTTGCTAATGTAAACAAAGTTAAAGGGGACAAAGGATAAAAAGGGAATCATTCTTAAAATTAATCAAATAATTTTATTACTATGCAAGTTAAATTTATGATCAAATGGCAAAATACAAGAGTTTACATTTCTTAGTTCTAACATGCACAGACAGCTAGCAAAAATACAGTTTTTGCAAGTAATAATAAAGGTTTTGAAATTAGCATTCACTGTAATACTCTAAAAATGCAGCACATCAATCCACTTATTATCAAAACAAAGGGCAAATTGAGTCATGGGACCAGTATTACTAAGAACACCAGGCAAAAAAACATTGTATTCCTTTTCCCTTCTTCAAATCATGTTTTTAAAAGTTACTAGGGGCAGAAGAAAGGACCTGTAGCATTTACTAAAGAAAAGTATACTATGGGACAGCTCCTTTATAGCTGATAATTAAATTAATTCCTAACATGAGACACCCTTGTTACTTTAGTCCTAATCCTATCAAACACACATCATATCACTTTGTGTGATATTTTGTGGTGCAGAATAATCCAATAAGGACCAACATGAAGCCACAACATAAAATTTCACTGTGGCCTAAGACTCTACATTTGAGCCTAAATCTCCAAGAGAGATGGGTCAGAACACACCACATTTTGGTGGACTCAAAATCTGAATTGTACTTTATGGCTCAGAATAATTTTACCCTAACAGAAAAGGCTTATGCAGCAATTTACTGTGCATAGAACCCTCAATAGTGTCTCACTTTAAATTTAAGTCTACCTGTAATGTCCATTCTCACTTTAATTATTACAAATTATTTAAAAGAGAAGTGCTGCATGGGGCAAAAATGGTGTTAAAAAACTATGTTAAATAAAACATTTTTATGCATCTCAGACTGTAGCTTTTCTTGTGTCATTTTTTGCTCTTCGTCCACATTGTACATGGCAGGGGAAAGAGATACAATTGTATTATTTGTCAGCTCGGTGCATGAAAATAAAAACAAATGCTGATCAATCAGATACATTTCCAAATAGCATGGCTTGTTAGAACTGTGACTTAAATTTCACAATTTTAATTGTAGAAAAAATACTCAAAATAAAGTATGGTATGATTTTCACACAAAGCCTTATTTAATGTGCAGGCTTATATCAGTAGTTTGAGTACACATTTTACTTTTCAAGAACACTAGAGTAAAGCAACAAAACATCTTTCAAACATTAGAACCTCAAGAAATTCAGAACTAACATCCCAAATAAAGTAACTCATGCTATGTCAACTCTATGTCTGTACAAATGCCAGTTTATCGTCACCCTAATTTGCATGTAGCTTATCTACACACTACACCACAGAATGCACACCTCAGAAACTGGTTCTATTAGTTTCATACATATGTTTCCAATATAAACTGCAGTAATTTGTCACTGTATATTTTTGTTCTTTGTGTATAAGTGCACTTGTGTCAAGTTATAGACTGATTTATTTTTGTTGTTGTTGTAAAGCATACAATGTAAGAACAGAGAGAAAGTTTTAAAGCAGCATAACTCCATACACTCTATTCTGAGCTCAGCGGTGAATCTTTAGAGTAAATGAGTGTAAGGATCTACACCCTGCATGAGAGGAGGATAGCTGCCAATGGCTGTTACTCTTCCCTTCCATACAGGTGCAAAGAATGACAAAATCCTGGCTTCCACCCTCAAAAAGTTGCTGGCCAGCTGGACAGAGAGTGGAGGTGGGGTGGAGAAAGAGTAAGCCTATGTTAGGAAAAGGACTGCTGAAGTTTTACTTCCTCAGTGGAGGAAGTGGGAAACAGGATTTTAATCACAATACTAACTCAGCAAGACAGCTTGATCTCTGCCCTGTTCCTGGGCAGCACAGATACATGCTGTCTCTTACTTGGGCAGGGGCTACATGGCAAGATGCCAATCCAACCTTATAGGAATCTGATTCAGACATTGTAGTTAATTAAGACACCCTGGCAAGTGCTGATAAAATGAAACTTAATTTTATGACTGGATAAGGTGACCATTTTCTGATTTTCTGTAGGCATTATTTTGCGGAGGAAGAGTTAAGACAGTCTGAGGGTATGTCTAGACTACTGCATTTTGTCGACAGAAGTTTTGTTGACAGTATCTGTCGACAAAACTTCTGTCGACAAAGAGCGTCCAGACACATTGAGTTCTGTCGACAAAGCAAGCTGCTTTGTCGACAGAACTCCGTAGTCTGGACGCAGTGTTACAGGCAATAGCACCTTCTGTCGACAGAACTCTGTCGACAGAAGGTGTTATGCCTCGTAAAATGAGGTATACCGGCGTTGACAAAACTGCTGAGTTCTGTCGACGTTATGTCGACAGAACTCAGCGGTAGTGTAGACGCTGGTATAGTTTTGTCGACAAAAGTCCACTTTTGTCGACAAAACTCAGTAGTCTAGACACACCCTGAGAGACTTAATTGAGAAAAGCAAACTTAACTTGATACTTTCTGGGTGCTACACCTGCAATCCACAGAGAATCTCTAAAAGTAATGTGGGTGAGAACTGGACTGAAGGAATACATAATGAAGATACTATGTGCCCCTTCCTGTGGGCAGGATCAATCCACAGTGAACCACCCTCACAAGTTTTTTAATAGAATAAAAACATGTTTTCCACTGTAAAGTGAACAAGTTACATTTTAAGCTGCCTCTCTCTGGAAGAAAAGGGACTGAAGCTTTTTCTTCTTCAAATGAATGCTAAGGTTTTGTATTGCCTGATGATGTTATTAACGTTAGTATTAGTAACTTTTGTAATTACACACATTCATCGTGAAATGTGTGTCTTGGGCAAAAGATATCGCCCAGTAAAGTCGGAGTTTTCTCTTTGCTACAAAATGGCAAACAAATATTAAAGTTGGCTTTGTTATTAATAACATTTAAGTTTTCCAAATGCAATATCTCCTTGTTCAATTAATTTCAAACGTTAAATAAAATGTGTCGGATGCCTAGGTGATTAATGTGAAGATCAATTAAGAATTTTAAACAAGAGATTAAAATTGGATTTAAAAGTAGCAACTCAATTGCAATTTTAAAGTGATAATGTCTATTTAGTATGACCATTTCTTATGATTTACTGTATAATCAATTGTGAAAATAAAGATTATAAATTATACTGTACCTTAATCCAGATAAGCTGTCAAAAGCATGAAGGTCTAAAACTTCACAGAGATCAACTCTAAAAGAATAAAGAAACTTTAATAAAAGCCATACTTTTCTCAACTTAAATATTTTATAGTTGTGAACAAAACTACAAAAAAGTTCAGCTACGACACAGGTTTTGGTCGACTTTAAGGAACTAGTTATTTTCTTATTGAAAATATAAAAGCAAAGATATGGTTAAAAGGAAAAATCCACAGGCTTATGGGTCTTGGCCAATATTATTATTAAACATGCCCCCAACAGCAAGTACACAAAGCTGTTTCTAGGATGAAAGATTTTTAAGGTACAATACATAGCATACATAAACCTCTTCTTTAGTTTATGACCAGCTGCGTCTAAACTGTCTGTTCTCAGTAGTACTCCATAAACTCATATTAAAGTCACAAAAACACTAAGGCAGATTGTAAATGCTCCTACCACTTGCATAATATTGGCCTGACAACAGATAGAAAAAAATCTTAAAGGATGTATGCTCTCAAGTACTAAGCTAATATTACTGTTAATCTGTGTAACTATTCCCAGTTTTGAACAGAGAGTACAAGATAGACAAACAGTGTCACCTGTGAAGAGTATTTAACCAGGAACATAGCAGTTGACATATGGATCACATCTGAAGCCAGAGGAGTCCAGAATCCTACTGATCAGCATCAAAGTAAGGTGTAAGAAGCCTGTAGTAACTCTTTATAGCTAGATAATGACTTCAGCCCTGAAGCATGAGGTTTAATATCCCTTCCAAAAGTGTTAGCATAAACTATAACAACTCTGGATTTTGCTGTTATCCATACAAATGTCCAATTTTTTTTGTATCTTGCTAATTTCTTGGCATCAACAACTTCTAATGATCTCTAATTCACCACTGCATTAAATCCAGGATGACTGAAATACAGCTACAGTCCCCTCCCCTCTCCTAAAAAGCCATTTAGTGGGCAATATGATCCATGAGATGTGTTAAAGATTATTATATACTGCTACGTTTTCTTCATAAAGGTACTTGAAATGGAAAGATTCTGCACTAGCTCCTGCAGAACATCTCCCTCTGCCACTGCGCAATAAGGGTCTGATTCCTTTATACTCCTTTTCCCATTTATACCCTGCACACAGGTGCATGCATAAGACTTAGGATTTGTCCTGTTGCATGGATGTCACAGTAAGTATGACGAAATCAGCTCAAACACAGACATCCAGATTTAAATATTGTCCAGCCAATATGCCAGATTATTAGCATAATTAAATCATATACAAAGTGTGAGAACTCCCTCTCCAACCTCCACATTTTTTTCCCCAGCTGGACTTGGGGTCACCATTGTGTTCTCAGACATTATCCTCTCTGTCTACATAGCTAACTGTTGCAATAGCAGAATCACACACATCATTACCAGGTTTACAGTCTGTAGATTCATGATACTAGCAATAGTTAATGAAATCTAGAGTCTTGCTGCAGAAGTTAAAAAAAAAAACACAAACTTTTAAAACCAAAAGCTGCATTAGAACAAAGGAACTACTGTTAAGGCCCAAATTTATAAAAAAATGCTCAGAATCCATAAGAGGGGTGATTTTCAGACAGGCCCAGCTCCCATTTAGACAAGTAAATGAAGTGCTCAACATCCAGCAACTTGCCTCTGTTGCCAGTGGTGGCTGCTGAATGCAGAATAGTTTTCAAAATTTAGGCCTAAATGTTAAAAAGCCCACTGAAGTTACTAACTTTTTTGTGTTAAAAAGAGACACATGCTGACTTAACAGACATGATTTTGGTGAGACCACTAGAAAAACAGTAAGTGAGCAATGGGAAACACTTCATAATAAATGAGTTAATGATGAAGGGCCCTCTGTAAGTGCTATTTATTCTTGTTCCAAGTATTCTTCAGCATAACTTCAAAAGTTAATAAGAAAGGAGTGTGAAGTTGCAGACACTCCTTAAATACATTTCACCTTCCTACTTCAACAAAGCAACAAAAACAATATGAGGACAATCCGTATAAATTAACATGACAGTCACTGCAGAGAAGACTTTTCATAGTGTAACTGTTTAGCAGCAGGACATAAAATTTCCAGCACGGAGTAGATTGCAAGCAGAATTTCAAATAAGTTAAATCAATGGACATGTTAACAAGATTAAAATTTTTGTGAACACTGACCATCAGATAAACTCACACACTACCATCTGAAAATTTAATAAAATTCCATGCTGCTACCAAAAAAAAAAAAAAAAAGCCTTTCAACCTATGTTCCTACATTGGCACCAACTACAGTCTTATCTGAGCACCTCCCATGAGTAAAAATGGCAATCTCTCTTCCCCTTCCCTGTTAGGAAGAAGCAAACTTAAGGGTTTTTTGTTGTTTTGGTTTGGTTTTAATAACTACTGAACATGCAAGAGAAGAATGTTGATGCAAGCAGAGGGTATGTCTACACTACAAAGTTAATTCGAACTAACAGACGTTAGTTCGAATTAACTTTGATAGGCGCTATACAGGCAAACCGATAGTTCGAACTTAATTCGAACTAGCGGAGTGCTTAATTCGAACTAGGTAAACATCATTCTACAAGGACTAACGCGTAGTTCGAATTAAGTACAGGCAGTCCCCGGGTTACGTACAAGATAGGGACTGTAGGTTTGTTCTTAAGTTGAATTTGTATGTAAGTCGGAACTGGCTTCCAGATTCAGCCGCTGCTGAAACTGACCAGCGGCTGATTACAGGAAGCCCGAGGCAGAGTTGCTCTGCCCTGGGCTGCCTGGCATCAGCCGCTGATCAGTTTCAACAGCAGCTGAATCTGGACGCCTAGGAAAGAGCAGCTGGGGCGCTGCTTTGCAAAGCCTCGGGGGAAGCCGGCAGCGGGACAGCCCAGGCGCGCCTGGGCTGCCCCACTGTCCTAGCCCCTCCGCGGCTTTGCTCCACGTCTTCCTGGTCTGCAGACCAGGGAGACGCGGAGCAGCTTTTCTCGCCCCGGAGTACACGGGCAGCGGGACCGCGAGGTCCCGCAGTCCGTGTCCTCCGGGGCGAGAAAAGCCCCGTTCGTAACTGCGGATCTGACATAAGTCGGATCCGCGTAAGTCGGGGACTGCCTGTAGTTCGAATTAAGGGCTGTGTAGCCCCTTAATTTGAACTAGTGAGGGGCTAGCCCTTCCCAGCTTTCCCTGGTGGCCACTCTGGGCACCACCAGGGAAACTCTTCTGCCCCCCTCTCAGCCCCGGAGCCCTTAAAGGGGCACGGTCTGGCTACGGTGCCCGTGCCAGGTGCAAGCCTGCCAGCACCCAGCCAGCAGACCCTGCACCTAGCAGGCACGAGCCAGCCACCCGCTGCCACCCAGCCCTCCGCCTCTTCCCGGGACCAGGCTGGCGGATCCCGGGAGCCTACCCAGGTCCGCAAGAGGCGGGTGCCCACCTGATCTAGTGCCGAGATCGTGAACCTCATCCACGACCTCCGCACTAGGCACAGGAAAGTGGCCGTCTAGGGCAGGATAGCTGCCAGCCTGGCCACCCAAGAGCAGGTTTGCATGAAAATCAGGGTGGTCCAGTGAGACCCCTGAGCCCTGAGCTTAGAATGTCCGTACTGGGTCAGACCAAAGGTCCATCTAGCCCAGTAGCCTGTCTGCCGACAGCGGCCAACAGTAGGGACCCTGGAGGAGATGGACCGAAGACAATGACCAAGCCATTTGTCTCGTGCCATCCATCTCCAGCCTTCCACAAACAGAGGCCACGGACACCATTTCTACCCCATGGCTAATAGCACTCCATGGACCCAACCTCCATGAATTTATCTAACTTCTCTTTAAACTCTGTTATAGTTCTAGCCTTCACAGCCTCTTGCAGCAAGAAGTCCCACAGGCTGACTCTTTGCTTTGTGAAGAAGAACTTTCTGTTATTAGTTTGAAGCCTGCTACCCATTCATTTCATTTGGTGTCCTCTAGTCCTTCTATTATGGGAACTAATGAAGAACTTTTCTTTATGCAGCCTCTCCCCACACCACTCCTGCTTTTATAGACCTCTATCATATCCCCCCTCAGTCTCCTCTTTTCTAAACTGAAAAGTCCCAGTCTCTTTATCCTCTCTTCATATGGGACCTGTTCCAAACCCCTGATCATTTTGCCCTCCCCTCTCCCACCCTCTCTCTTCCCCTCTTCCGCCTCCTTTTCCCAATCTCCCCAGAGGTTAACCCCCGCCCCAACCCTGAGTATTGTTAAATAGAGTTTCTATTTTTGAACACACGTGTCCTTTATTTTGTACATCAGGAAGGGGGGCTAGAGAGGGGTAAGTGGAAGGAGGTGAGGGAGGAATGGGGTACGAGCCCCCAATGGGGAGGATTGGGGTGGCTCTGCGGGCTCTTCAGGGTGGAAGCTCTCCTCCAGCCCCCCGATTGACCCTCCCCCGGATGGCAGCCTGAGGCAAGTGCAGCCAGGCTGGTGGCCGAGTGCTGTGATGTGCCGAGTGTGGGCATTCAGGGCAATCCAAGCCAAGACTGCTTTGCTGTCCCTCATCGAGGTAGACAAGCAAGCGGGGAACCCCTGAGAACTGTCTGTCCAGGGGGTCGGGTCCCTTTAAGCACAGCCCTCGGCTAGCCTGAGACAGCAGCTCCACGCTCTAAGTCCTAATCTGATGCCCTGCCGGCACTGCTTCCGGCCAGCCTTAACCTCGGTTCAGGGTCCACTCAATGTGGACAGGCTAGTTCGAATTAGCAAAATGCTAATTCAAACTAGTTTTTAGGTCTAGATGCACTAGTTCAAATTAGCTTAGTTCGAATTAACTAATTCGAATTAAGTTAGTTCGAATTAGTGCTGTAGTGTAGACACACCCAAAGGTACTATCAAGGGAGACTGCGGGAAAATATGCACATTCTGTATTTAGTTCCAAATGCTTGAGGGTTATTCTTATTTCACTTGGCAATCTTGGCCCAGCTTCCATCTGCTATACCCACAATTCTTCTCCTACTGAGCAACAGGTTTTTTTTGTTCCACTGACAAAATTCACCACTGACGGTCAAAAGAAGGAGAGCTGTCCTTTAGGTGTTAAAAAATAACTCCAGGGAGGGTTCTGAAAAAAAATAGCGATGTTGAACTGGGCTCTGTGTTCAACAGGAAGCCAGTACAAAGTGGAAGGGTGTATTGCTAAGAACCTATGCTGCTGAGCAGGCAGGCTGCTGAAGCCTAAACTATTCTATTTAAAACTTAAAAAACAATGGTCTTGCAGCACCTTAGAGACTAACCAAAAATGTAAATAGTATCATGAGCTTTCATGGGCACAACACACTTTTTCAGATGAATGGAGCAAGCAAGCCATTCTTTCATTTGTAGCTACATAAAATGTTAGTAGTTGAGCTTAGGTCTGCCTCTCACCAGATACTTGTTTGACAAAATCTGATGCAATCTTTTGGATTCCCACAGAAGAAAGTGCATTTTTGGCGTAGTCTGGGTGTCCAAATGTAGTGCAGAATGAAAGAGGACCCAGAGCTCCAGACCAATAAAATGAGAGATGTCTTTAATGGAGGAGGTAGTTATGCAGATTTCTGCAGAGCACTTCCTCCATCTTGCCACTATCATCTCTATTTTGTCTGGGTTCAGCTTCAGCTAGTATCTCTTGGTATAAGTACTGATCTCACGGTAGGAAGTAATAGAATCCTTTATATTAAAAGGATGCATAGCTGTGTGTGACCTGTCCGTTGTTGGCATGCTTTCCTCTGGTGTATCACTAGCTCTCCCAATAACTGATATACATAACAACAGAATGAAGGAGAGAACTGACTTGTGGGACCATCCAAGTGAATTGTGAAGATGAAGGAACAGCTGATAATAAAGACCCTTTGGTTCATTCCTAAAGAAATGATCTAATGTGATTCAGGGTATAGTAACCCCTATGATGCCTATAAAGACAGAACAGTAAAGGTTAATGGTCACAAGATACCATTGGACCTCCCTTGAGCAGCACGCTCAGGACCCAAGCAGTCCTGAATCAGGGAGTTTGCCTGACCAGTGGAGGTCAAGACTCCTCTCCTGGCTATCTGTTTTGCTCTTGGGTGACAGCCCTGGGCATTGGGCTCGCCCGCTTCCTGCCCTGGCTAGGACTGTGCTCCATACTGCCAGTCTTACCAGGGCTGAGCTCCCCGCTGTTGGTCCTGGCCAAAGTGCCAGTCCTGCCCTGTCCAGGCTGTGTTCCTGACCCCCTGACCAGTCAGGGCTCACTAGACCAGCAGTATCTGTGGTCCTGCTGAACTACAGATGTTGCTGGATCAGAGAATCCCAGATTTTAGAGTTTCAACCTGTAGTTATGCACCAGAGCATTTTGTGCTTTCTCTGTTCCATATGCTTAGGTATAACATTTCGAAATTTGCCCAGCTTATTTTCAAAATACACAACAGAAGGTAATTGTTAATAGTTCAAATAGAATTGTTTCAACAACTTAATTTAATAAGAATAACACCACAGCAGCCCCACACTGTGGCATTTAATTTCAGAAAGGGGAATTTCATAAAAATGAGGTTAAACAGAAATTAAAAGGTGCCATGCCAAAAGTAAAATCCCTGCAAGCTGCATGGAAACTTTTCAAAGACACCATAATAAAGGCTCAAATTAAATGTATACTCCAAATAAAAAAACAACACAAAAAGACAACCAAAAAAGTGCCACCATGGCTTAACAACCAAGTAGAGAAGCAGAGAGAGATAAAAAAGCATTGCTTAAAAAGTGGAAGCCATATCCTAGTAAGGAAAATAGAAATGAACACAAACTCTGTCAAATGAAGTGTAAAAATATAATAAGGAAGGCCAAAAAGGAATTTGAAGAACGGCTAGCCAAAAAATTCAAAAAGTATTATCAAATTTTTTTAAGTACATCAGAAGCAGGAAGGCTGCTAAATAACCAGTGGGACCACTGGACAATCAAGATGCTAAAGGAGCACTCAAGGATGATAAGGTCACTGCCGAGAAACTAAATGAAGTCTTCACAGCTAAGTATGTTACGAAAATTCCCAAACCTGAGCCATTCTTTTTAGATGACAATCTGTCCCAGACTGAGGCGTCATTAGAGGAGATTTTGGAACAAATTGATAAACTTAACAGTGAAAAGCCAACAGGACCAGATATGGCATTCACCCAAGAGTTCTGAAATAGCTCAAATGTTCCAGAACTCAGATTTCCAGAAAATCTTTGAAATTGTGGTACTACTAATGGTGGTCTATAACCTATGCTTTAAATCCTCTTCTGTATCAAATCTGTGATCCTGGCAATTACAGACCAGAAAGTCTAACTTCAGAATTATGCAAACTGGGTGTGAACATAATTTGTTGGGGAAAAGGCAACACAGTTTCTGGAAAGGGAAATCATGCCTCATTATTCTATTAGAATTCTTTGAGAGGGTTAGCAAGCATGTGGACTGGGGAAATCCTATGGATATAGTGCACTTAGATTTTCTGAAATCTAACAAGGTCCCTCACCAAAAGCTCTTAAGCAAAGTGAGTTGTCATGGGATAAGAAGGAAGGTCCTCTCATGGACCGAGACAGATGATGCAGACAGATGAGAACACCTTGCCTGAGAACAGCCACAGAGGCAGGGGACAGGGCAGACTTTACCTCCTGGACAAGGTTCCCTGTAAGCTGTGCGGCTGCCCAGCTATTTAATGAGTCCCACCCAGAGGATCAGAGATGAGATACAATTCGGGAAAGCAATCAAATACAGACACACATTGCAATGTTCTTGGATCAATTTTGAACCAATGATGAAATAAACCACTGGCTTGCTGAATATTTGGTTGCTTCCAAAATACTGGATGGTCCTCTGTCCTTTGGTTAGAATGCTCCCCTTAGTAGACACCCATAGTCCGGAGATCATAGCAGAGAAGAGGCCAAATGGTCTTGTTTCACCTTTTATAGCTTTATGTCATGTGGATTTCAGGGTTCCCTCTTTTTTTCCATCCATGTGTGGAATGCATGTTGTGTATGCACTGATGCATGTGCTCTTGTGCACTGCCAGTAGAAACAGAAACCGTAGGTTTAATATTGATTTTTTTAAAAGGTACCATATGGATAATTACACCAGTCAGGACCATCTGAGCCCTGGCTGTGGGCTTTGATATCAAACCTGCAAGTCCTCACTAGAGCTCACCCTCTGAGCAGTTTCAGAGGGGTAGCCGTGTTAGTCTGTAACTGAAAAAAATTAAAAAACAAAGAATGGTCCTGCAGCACCTAAGAGGCTAGCAGGAAATGTAGATGATGTCAATCTGAAATAGTGTGTTGTGCCCACGAAAGCTCATGATACCATCTACATTTTTGTTGGTCTCTGGGGTGCTGTGGGACTATTCATTGTTTGTTAAGTTTCTTCTGAGCAGTGTGTTCCTGTCATGCCCTGGGATGGGAGGCATGGAACAGGTCCCGAAGGAGTCTTAGTTGCACTCTAGAGAGTGCAGCAGAGCACTCAGCTCCCCCAGGGAATACAGTGGGCTATTCCGGAGGCAGGGGGATGCACCTTTATGACAGGTAAGTGTCATGGGATTTTGTACCACACACAGTCCAGTCTCTGCAAGGAGGAAGGGGGGAGGAGCCTCTCTAGGTGGGTGAATCAGATCTTGACTCTGCAAGTAATAATGGCACAGACCTTAATGAGCAAGATCAGCACTTGGTTAATTGCTCCCCAAGCAAGATTTCTAGCCTCCAAATCACAGGGACACTTAGCTCAAGAAGACCAAGGACAGAGAAGGCCCATTGCTCAGTGAAGAGAGAGAAATAACAACAGGAAACTTGCAAATGGCAGAGGTGCTTCATGACTTCTTTGTTTCGGTTTTCACCAAGAAGTCTAATAATGAAGGGAAGACTAATATAGTGAATGCTAATGGACATGGGGTACGTTTAGAAGTTAAAATAAAAAAAGAACAAGTTAAAAATTACTTAGAAAAGTTAGATGCCTTCAAGTCACCAGGGTCTGATGAAATGCATCCTAGAATTCGCAAGGAGCTGATAAAGGAGGTATCTGAGCCTTCAGCTATCATCTTTGAAAAATCATGGAAGTTGGAAGAGATTCCAGAAGACTGGAAAAGAGCAAATATAGTGCCCATCTATAAAAATAGAAATAAGAACAACCCAGGAAACTACAGACCAGCCAGTTTAACTTCTGTGCCAGGGAAGATAATGGAGCAAGTAATTATAGAATTCATCTGCAAACATCTGGAAAATAATAAGGTGATAGGTAACAGCCTGCATGGATTTGTAAAGAACAAATCTGACAGCTCTCTCTGACAGGATAACAAGATTTGTGGATAAGGAAAAAGCAGTGGATGTGGTATACCTAGACGTTAGTAAGGTACTTGATATGGTCTTGCATGACCTTATCATCAATAAACTAGGGAAATACAACTTAGATGGGGCTATATAAGCTGGGTGCATAACTGGCTGGATAACCTCTCTCAGAGATTAGTTATTAGCAGTTCACAGTTATGCCTGAAGGGCATAACAAGTGGAGTTCCGCAGGGGTCTGTTTTGTTCAATATCTTCATCACCCTTTGTCAGGATGGTTAAATCCTGGAATAAATTGCCTAGGGAGGTTATGGAATCTCCATCACTGGAGATATTTAAGAGCAGGTTGGATACACATCTGTCAGGGATGATTTAGATGGTGCTTGGTCCTGCTGTAAGGGCAGGGGACTGGACTTGATGATCTCTCAAGGTCCCTTCCAGTTCTAGTATTCTATGGATTGATTACTGGTTAAGACAGGTAACAAAGGGTAAATCTAAATGGTCAGTTTTCAGAATGGAGAGAGGTAATTAGTGGTATCCCATAATGGTCTGTGCTGGAATCAGTCCTGTTCAACATATTCATAAATGGTCTTGAGAATGGGGTAAACACTGAAGTGGCAAAATTTGCAAATGATATTAAACTGCTCAAGATCGTTAAGACCAAAGCAGACTGTGCTTCGGATGCAGATGCTCTCTGGGGCAGAGAAGGAACAGAAGAGATGGTTGGATGTGCATGCGGAGTAGCAGCACTGCGCAGGCGGTCTGCTCCATGTGACCAGCCTACCAAGCGCACTGCGACCTAAAATCTCTGACTAGAGGCGCAGTGGCACCCCAAACACCTAAGGTGGAGCACCTACAGGGACACTCCTCAAAGAAGAAGAATTTCTTCACACAACACACAACTTGTAGAACCACTTGCCAAACCACCTGCACAACTTGTAGAACCACTTGCCAAATGAACTTGTTTCACTAGCCTTTTATAGCTTTATGTCATGTGGATGTCAGGGTTCCCTCTTTTTTTCCACCCATGTGTGGAATGCATGTTGTGTATGCACTGATGCATGTGCTCTTGTGCACCACCAGTAGAAACAAAAACCATAGGTTTAATATTGATTTTTTTAAAACTGTGAAGACTAGGACTTTAATAGAGTTCAAAAAAAAATTGATAAATTCATGGAGGATAGGTCCATCAATGGCTATTAGCCAGATTGGGAACAAATCTGGCTTTGGTCTGACCTAATATGGCTGTTCATATGTTCCCTATAGAATGAGCATTTCAACGCTATGTGTAATAAAAATGTTTTTCATGCATTTTGGAAGTCTCAAATATGCTATGGATTCCCCAGAATTCAGTGCAGTTGTATTCTCTCTAAAATATTTTAAATTTATATTAGCATAGATCAGAATACGGGATTAATATAAATATACGAAACAGAATTGCTTTAATATCACTAATTATTTGCTGGTTTGAACTACAGTAAGTAGTGGGTTTTCTGTACATTGAAGTCTTTAAAGCAAGATTTGAGGATATAAATAATTCAGGCAGAAGTTATGGGCATATTGCAGAAGGGAGTAAGAGAGGATTTCTAGCCTATAATGTGCAGAGAGAGAGGTCAGCCTAGATCAGTGTTTCTCAAAGTGGCCCAGAAAAATCACTTTGAGAAACCTGTTAACTGACTGCACCAGTTTTGTTTACTTATTAGTGCCGCAGCCACAGAGCCTCACAGCTCCCATTAGCTCAATTTCACCGTTTGCAGCCAAGGAGAGCTGCAGGAAGCAGTGGCCTGGCCCGCACCACTTCCCGCAGCTCCCCCTTGGCTGCAAACAGTGAAATAGGAGCCAATAGGAGCTGTGAGGCTCTGTGATTGCGGTGCCGGTAAGTAAACAAACCGGCGCGGCCAATTAACAGGTTTCTCCAAGTGCTTTTGCGGATCACTTTGGAAAACACTGGCCTAAGATAATCATGATGGTGCCTTCTGGCCATAAAGTCTGTGTGTATCTGGTAAGGCTATAAAAGTGCAGGTGTTGCTCTGTTGTTTGGAAGACCAATCACTCACCATGGAACAAACTCCACACCAATACCTGCTTTAATTTTACACCACACTTCAGCTGTTCATTGAGTATGTCTACACTGCTGCTGAGTAGTGTGATTCCCAGTGCAAGCAGATAGATAATGTGTCACATGACAACTAGGATCATATAATTGAAAAGCTATGTAAATGATCTAGAGATTTCTATATGTAAGCCTCAATTACAGAAAGACTGCCAACTGCTGAAATGTATCAAAGCCACCTTGGCTGAATCTACTCTAGCATTTTTCTAACCAGTGATGCTCCTCCAATGGCAGCGCTAGCACAGAGAGTTTCAATAACTGAAAGCTATTGTCAGGTCAAATTTAGCCCAAAATTTATGTTCTTAAAAAAAAAAAAATGTTTTGCAAAATCTAAACCCAATACAAGTACAAATGTGATTTTTAAAAAAAAAATCCAATGTTTATTAAAATCCCCTAATTTTCTTTGAATTTATGCATTTAAACCTTACAAAGTCTATAATGGACTAACTGGAAACTGATAAAAATATGAAAAAAGAAACCAAACATAAGACTTAAATCTAAAGTCACACTTTTTTTTTGAAGTGTGCTGATAGTAAAATAGATGTCATTTAAATATATTTAACCTGATAGCTTTCCTTTACAGTGACTAGGACTAAAAATATACAGCAATTTGTCACACCAGAAATAGGAAGTGGCAACAAGAGATACTGTCCAACGCTAAATATTACCTTGATCTTTGAGTTTCTAAAATTTTGACAAGCCCATTTATTGACCTGAGAAAGAGTAGGAAAAAAGGAGAAATTACATGTGAATAAAACGGAATTTCATAATGTAATAAACTAAGCAGAGAAATAAGAACCAGTAACTCCTGAGTAATAATCCATCTAACTCTTGTCACTAAATTGTTGTACAACCCCATAGCAATCTCCATTTGTATTTCTCTTTCATCTTGCCTGGATATTCGCTAGCCATGACAACAGAGAACTAGTCTTACAGAGACAGATTTTATTCAGGCAAAATCTCCCCCGCCCCATGTTGCTGGGCCTAAGCAATTTTACTTTTATTTAGGACCTTTTGTTAGTTAATTTGTGAAATGGGAAAAGACTTTTTAGACTCAGTGTTTGGTGGGGTTTTTTTTGTTTGTTCCTTTCACTGCAAGTTAGGTACTGTGGTGGCAGCAGAAGACATTTTTGCCTTCACCTCTAGCCACTAATTTAGTCCAGGATTTTTGTTCATTTACCCACAAATGATAATTATTCCACATCCTCCTTACCTCCCCAAGGCAATTAATAGCTATTAATTATTGTAAAGGTTTCTTTAGAAATATTTAAGTATTTGTACAAAAACTGATATAATAAATGTTAAAAGGGGGTTATACAGTTACTGGATAAGGTTGGTGAACAGCAATCACCATATGCAAAATACCAAAATTTGTGGAAATACATAAATGTACTGGAACACTATTTAATTGCTCTCTCTTCTGTGAGCAAATTTGTTTCCTGGCAATCATTTATGTCATGGTAATCATGCAATCTCCAACCTCTGTGGCCGCCATAAGAAGTAAAAGTTTATATATAAACAAAAAACTGTCAGCCAATATAACATTCATGCTATCAGTTTCATACCTGACAGCTGTTCTTAATTTTTTCAGTTCTTCTTGTAAAATCAAATCTGTTTTATTGATGATTATTAGATCAGCTAGTGCAATCTGCCTGCAGAGGAACACAAAATAAAAGAGAAAACTGAAATGTATTCCACAATGCAAAAATACCATTTTCCATACCCTAAAAAACAAACAAACAAACACTGCAAGCAAGAGTGCATTGAATTAGGAGCCAAGTCTAGATATCAGTAGGACTATGTAAAAACATTATGATATACAGGTTGTACCTCCCTATTCTGGCACCCTCAGACCCTGACCAGTCCCAAACCAGGAAATGTCAATGCCAGCCTCTCTACTGTTGCCAGCTGCAGGACTCCACTCTAGCATCAGCAGAGGGGCCAAAACTGAGTGGGTACTAGTGGTGGAGAGAGTACTTGGGGGGAAAAGGCAGGGTTGCTGTGGAGCCCCCAAGACTGGGGCCAGGAGTACAGCCCAGTGGAATCACCCGAGCTCCACAGCTGTCAGGCTGCTCCCAGGCCTCACTGCCAGCCAGGGGGCCGTGCTCCTAGCCCCACACTGTGGGGCTCCTCAGCTACCCTGCCTCTTCCCCCAAGCATCCCCCTTATCCATATTCCTCCCCTCCTTCCCTGAGCTATTTGTGGCACTCTGGAAGTTCTGGGAGGGCAGTAGAGGAGTTGCTGAGTGTGGGGCCCAGCTTCTTCCTGAGTATTCCAGCTCAGAAGCACCCACAGGGATGCTGGACCATAGATATTGCCGAACAATGGAAGTCTGGACTACAGAGATCCAACTTGTACTTCATTGTTGGAGGGCTCGAGCGTGTTCCACTACTAAAAATGTTTCTTGTGACTACTTTGTAAAATTATTGCATTAAAACAATTTATTTTAAAATTACAGTGTTATAGACAAAGCTTTTTTTCATTAACACTATATTTATAAATTCGGTATGCATCTTACTCTTCATAAAATATGAATGCGGTAGCATTTGCTTTTTGTATTTCCCACTAAAGGTATCACCAGTAAAGTCAGATCACCAGCCTTTTGATCTTCAGTTTGTCCAAGCCATGCAAAGCAGGTTGAGACAACATGGTGAATAAACTACCAGTTGCCTGTCTACACTAGTGATCCCACTGTTAACACCACTCCTGGAGCTGCGCTGGTATGATACAAGAAAAATGCACCAGCAGAGAAGGTTAGGCAGAGTAATGCTTGTTCCAATGCAAAGGATTAATTATATTGAGATCTTTTAGAATGCCTATCCCTGAGTACTAGGACTCTGTGAACCACTTAGTCCCTCTTGCAGTCTGAATTCAAGATATTAAGCAAGACTAAAAAAACCCGTAAAGCTTTTTTTAAAGTAAACCTATTGATACTATACATTTTTTAATTAAAATAATAGAGAAGAATATGTATCTACTTTTCAGTTTACTTGGGGCATCTGACAAAACTTTGTACATAGAGGAGGAAGAGAAAAAAAGATAGGATAGTAATATCCAGATGCTTGAAGTTCAGGTGAAATACCCAAAACTACTTTTGTGAGATGGGCAGAAGGAGTTGTTTGGATTTTTTAAACAAAATGACTAGCTCTTATGCTGTATGATGTTTTTGTAGCCATGCTGGCTCTAATATCCTGGGATGACAGGGTGAGTGAGGTATATCTTTCATTGGACCAACTTCTGATGATGAGAGATAAGCTTTTGAGCTTACATGGAACTCTTCTTCCAGATGTGGGAAACACTGTGTGTTACCTCAAAAGCCTGTGTCTCTCACTATCAGATGGTTGTCCAATAAAAGATATTATGTCACCCACCTTGTCTCTAGATCTTAAGCTGACAATGAGGTACACAAATGATCTTGCACTGGCCCAGTGTACTGGGATGATATTCATTTCCTATGATTATTTACATACTGAGGTTGCTTTTATCAATTTTACATTAATAGTTTTTATGCTGATACCTAGTTGCTTCATTGACAAGGCCATCAGGTTTTTCCTCTGTCAAATGCTGAACAAAGAATAAAAACAATTATTACATCAAGAGTAGTCATGTAACAAACATCCATTTACACATACATCAAATCAAGATAACCATCAGTTTTAGATACATTGTTGAAAAAATTAAGGAGGATGATATCTGGAGTATAGTATGCCCCAACTCATTTTTATTATTTATATAAACAAAATGATGATAAACAGACATCCCCCCCTTTCTGGAAGTTCAAATCTGTTTTTTTTACCAACTTTTTTTTGTTTATTATCGTAAGATTCTATAGAGTGCTGAGCTGCTGACAGTTTTTGTTTAAACATTAAGGTTTATTGTGGGGTAAAAAAGCATTAGAATCCATGTTTTGTGTTAGTTTACCAAGAAAAATGAGGTGTTATAAGTTTAAAAACTAAATAAAAAGTAATAATGTATATTTCAAACAAACGATAAGTTAATTATCTAGGTATCTCCCAGGTGTAGAAGGGTTATTAAACGAGTTGTTGGGGTTTTTTTTGGGGGGGGGGGGAGAAATCATGCATGATCCTCTACCACTTCATTTCTTTATTTTAATCACATTTTGTTTATCGAGTGACAAGTTATAACTTTAACTTCTTCTCTATGTCTGCATGGGTAGACCACCATCAGTCATAATTTCTACAATGATTTACATAGGGTTGTGATTATCCCATTATCTGTGCTCTCAGCTGCTCCAACAATCAACTCTATTATTTTTTAAATGATTTGGTTTTATAATACTCCTGATTTAAGGTGGAAATAAATTCCATGACATGCACATAAATTTAAAACAAAATGAAACTACCCTTTCAAATAGATTGGTTAGGCATCTATAACTACTTGTTCCTAAAAAGAAATCCCATTGCATAATGTCAGTCTATTTTTCCTGCTGGTTTTTAAAGTCAAAACTGTTTTCTAACTGAATTGTTTCAACAGCTTGTGCAATAACAGGAGGACTAGAATGAAACCTCTCTTCTGACCTTTTCTCTGTAACTCTCAACTCATTGATTCTATTGCATTAAATGCTGTCAGCTTTGTACCTCTGAAAAGAACAATGTCAGTGGCCTGAGTGTCAGGTCCTGAGAGCAGACAACTGTCATTTCAAGTTGTCCAATCGTTTGCCCATGATTAAAAAATGAATATTTCAGATTGCTGGGTGACAATCCCATTAGAGTGATAGCCCATGATATCAATTACCACTTCAGTTTCAATTTTGCTGGCTGGCCACAGGGTACTATTTCTTAGCTCTACTTGTGATGGGTTGGATCTGTGAAGCATGACATTCTTAAATTGCTGCCTATTATCCCAGTGTCATTACTTGTATTGCCTTCAGAATTCTTTGAATCACAAGTAGCTGCTGAGGTCAGGCTTTGCAACCAAAAGAAATGGACAAGTTAGCAAATTCTTTATACAAAGCAAAAGTTATTTATCTGGCGTATGACTCAGAAATTTAAAGTTTCTATTATCCTGACAGTATGTCAGTATTGTGCCAGTTTATTGATTTAATAATGTAAGAGGTTTCTTCAGGCTAGCAGAGATGCTAAACATTTACTATGTATTTATTTCAAAGCTTCTTATTGTTAGCACTTTACTCAACACAAGTAAAAACATTCACTAAACTCATAAATTAAACAATTTATAGCATTCAGTTATATACATGACCCTGCTCTGTACAATAAAGTACGTTTTGCTTCAATATGTAGGAAAACCAAAAATCAGAATTTTGCAAGTAATGAAACATCCAGCACAGTGGATTGAAAACAAGTGTGAGAGTCAAAAACTCTAAGGGTATGTCTACACTACAACGTTAATTCGAACTAACTTAGTTCGAATTAGTTAATTCGAACTAAGCTAATTCGAACTAAGGGATCCAGACTAAAAAACTAGTTCGAATTAGCATTTTGCTAATTCGAACTAGCATGTCCACATTAAGTGGACCCTGAACCAGGGTTAAGGATGGCCGGAAGCAGTGCCGGCAGGGCATCAGAGGAGGACTTAGAGCGTGGAGATGCTGTCTCAGGCTAGCCCAGGGCTGCGCTTAACGGGACCCGACCCCCACCCCGGACAGACAGTTCTCAGGGGTGCCCTGCTTGCAAAGCAGTCCTGGCTTGGAGTGCCCGGAGTGCCCACACTGGGCACATCACAGCACTCGGCCATCAGACCGGCTGCACTTGCCGCAGGCTGCCATCTGGGGAGAGGGGGCAATTGGGGAGCTGCAGGAGAGCTTCCACCCCCAGAAGCCCGCAGAGCCAGCCCAGTCCTCCCCATCGGGGGCTCGTACCCCATTCCTCCCTCACCTCCTTCCACTTACCCTTCCCTAGCCCCTTTTCTTGATGTTCAAAATAAAGGACAATTGTGTTCAAAAATGGAATCTGTCTTTATTGAACAAAACTGGGGGAGACTGGGAAAAGGAGGTGGGAGAGGGGAAGAGAGGGGCTGGGAGAGGGGAGGGCAAATACAATGATCAGGGGTTGGGAACAGGTCCCATATGAAGAGAGGCTAAAGAGACTGGGACTTTTCAACTTAGAAAAGAGGAGACGGAGGGGGGACAGGATAGAGGTCTCTAAAAGCAGGAGTTGGGTGGAGAGGGTGCATACAGAAAAGTTCTTCAGTAGTTCCCATAAAGAAGGACTAGAGGACACCAAAGGAAAGGAATGGGTAACAGGCTTCAAACTAGTAACAGAAAGTTGTTCTTCACAAAGCAAAGAGTCAACCTGTGGAACTCCTTGCTGCAGGAGGCTGTGAAGGCTAGAACTGGAACAGAATTTAAAGGGACGTGAGATCAAGTCATGGAGGTTGGGTCCATGGAGTGGTATTAGCCAGGGGGTAGGAGTGGTGTCCCTGCCCAAGGTTTGTGGAAGGCTGGAGAGGGATGGCACGAGACAAATGGCTTGGTCCCTGTCTTTGGTCCATCCCCTCCAGGGTCCCTAGGGTTGGCCGCTGTCGGCAGACAGGCTACTGGGCTAGATGGACCTTTGGTCTGACCCAGGACGGCCATTGTAAGCGCACGGCTCAGGGTCGGGGGTCTCACTGGACCCCCTTGATTTTCATGCACACCTGCTCCTGGGTGGCCAGGCTGGCAGCTCTCCTGCCCTAGAAGGCCACTTTCCTGTGCCTAGTGTGGAGATCGTGGACAAAGTCCACGATGTCCACACTAGCCCAGGCGGGTGCCCGCCTCTTGCGGTCCCGGGCAAGCTCCCGGGAGCCGCCAGCCTGGTCCCGGGAAGAGGGGGAGGGCTGGGGGGCATCGGGTGGGTGGCTTGATCCGTGCCAGGTGCAGGGTCTGCTGGCTGGGTGCTGGCAGGCTTGCACCTGGCACGGGCACCGTAGCCAGCCCGTGCCCCTTTAAGGGGTCCGGGGCCGGGAGGGGGGCAATAGAGTTTCCCTGGTGTTGGCCAGAGTGGCCACCAGGGAAAGCTGGGGAGGGCTAGCCTCCCACTAGTTCGAATTAAGGGGCTACACACCCCTTAATTCGAACTAGTAAATTCGAACTAGGCTTAATCCTCGTGGAATGAGGATTACCTAGTTCGAACTAAGCGCTCCGCTAGTTCGAATTAAATTCGAACTAACGGAGCGCTAGTGTAGCGCCTATGAAAGTTAGTTCAAACTAACTTTGTAGTGTAGACATACCCTAAGGTACTAATCCTCGCTGTGCAACTTATTCTATGGCCTTGGGCAAATCATGTAATTTCTGTGTCTCACTTTCTTCTTTGATTAAAAAAACCAAACAAACCTAAAACTTATCTCAGAGATATTATAAAGATTAATTGGCTAGCATACAACTTCAAAAGGCTATATGTATAACAGTTAAAGTGCTTTACACTATTCTATTTGGATAATAAAACATTTCTGTAATGCAATGCAACCTAAAGATAGAGCCTTGAACACTGTGCCTTACTGAAACAAGATATGAAATCAAAGAGCTTCTGTTCATCTAGAACTCTATCAAAAAGATTATAAACTTTCACTCAGGCTATCTTCTAAATCCCTTGACTAAAATATATCTCATGTTAGGAATGTTTAAAATAAGTTTCCAACTTTCCTCCTTCTGATACTTCACTATTCTTGAAGAGATCCAGAAAAGAGAAATAATGACAAATGACGTGCTTTAATCAATTCTTTATAAATAGTGTTAAAAGTTTAAGTGTACTAGCTATTTTGGCAATTCTCTGCAATTTTATTTTAATTCCACTGTTCTATATTTCTCCCTCACCAACTGTATTTTGAAAGCACTGAAAAAAGCTTCCACAGAATTTAGTAAACTTTATGGCTTGTACATTTACCATAGGTTTCTCCACAGTTTTACCTTAGCATTTCATTTTTGTTTCTCTCACACATGCTCTGTCCATAATAGACTCTTTCTAACCACTTTCTGGAACACTAATAAAAACACTCAAGGTTGTAAAAATGTAGGCATAAAATCCTAAGATGCATAAAGCAAACAAGGATATCAAAGAAAGAATGATCTAACAGTTTTATTCGTTTTAAAACACCATCCTTCAGTTTACCCAAAAAGCATTAAGTATGCTTAAAAACAGAGAGAATATCTAGATTTTAAAACAAGGGCAACTCAAATATTTTCATAGTTTTGCATAGCACCTGGTTTCATTTATGATAATTGTGGACCACCTCTCATTTCATTCAATCTCACAATATCCCTGTGATAGCTATACTAACTGTCTAATATTGAAAAAATGTATTTTAACGGTCTTGAATTTAAAAAGTATTAGCCTTTTTTAAATTAGTCACAGTACCTATTAATCTAATTTCATTTCCCATTTGTCTCTCATCTAGATCTCTTACCCCACCCCCACATACATACTGCCACCTGGTACACTTGTCCTCTACTACTGCATGGTCCTCCTTTAAACTGAGCACTTCTGGTTTCCTGGCTCTCTTCACCTTTGTACATACTGTCTTGTCCCTTTCTTCCTAATTTCCTAGATACACTTTTTCTAATAGCATTTCTAATCCCACTGATTACTGCCTACTCCAGGTCCTGAGATCAGTTCCTCTTTCCTTTAAAAATAGCACTGATTGTTGGTGGGGACCAAAGAGGGAATCTTCATCTTTCCAGCAACTTTTACAGTTATCTAAGATCCTATTTGCAATAAAGCGCCTGGGTATCTTTATAAACTGCTAGAGACAAGAGGAACAAATACCTCTTAACCTAACAGTTGCAACAGAGAAGCGCTCTGCAAACAGCTTGCGAACTACTGTGCAATATTATTTCTTGTTCACCTAAAAAGCATTACATTAAGGTCAAAGAAGAGGCATCTTAACATCTTTGGATTATCTGGATGAAATAGTGCTATAATTTGTTATGAAATTGGAATTCCAACATAACGTCATAAACCCCAAGAATTAATATAATATTAAAAATGTAATCCATACACAAATCATAGAACTCGAAGATTGTTATAAGGAGGAGGGAGAAAAATTATTCTCCTTAATAACTGAGGCTAGAATGAGAAACAATGAGCTTAAATTGCAGCAAGGGAGGCTGAGGTTGAACATTAGGAAAAACTTCCTAATGATCAGGGTAGTTAACCATTGGAATAAATTTCCTAAGGAGGTTGTGGATTTTCTATCATTGGAGTTTTTTTAAGAGCAGGTTAGAGAAACACCTGTTAAGGATGGTCTAGATGGTGCTTGGTCTTGCCATAAATGCAGTAGACTGAACTTAATGACCTCCCAAGTTTCCTCCCAGTTCTATGATTCTATGACTATGAACCACTGACAACTACTCTCTGGGAATGGTTTTCCAACCAGCTATACACCTACGTTATAGTGGCTCCATATCTAGGTGGTATTTCCCTAGTTTCTCATGTACACAGCCATCATTTCTACCTACTGTTTTGATTTACACTGTTTTTTAAATATCATTATCTTACCTGCAGTCCATACTTAGCATCAACAATAGATACAATACCTGAAAAAAACAAGTTTGTAAGTGATAACTACAATAAAGAGTACGGATTAAAAAATAAAATGAAAATGGCTAAGAGTATATTAGCTACTTGATTACAGGGGCAGCAAGAGTTAAATTCACACAAGAGTTTTTATTATAATCCCACTTTCAGTTCTTTATAACCAGTCTTGCTGAAAGTGATTGTTTCATATCTACTTAAAGTAAAAATGTGAACAAAATAAGCCTGATTACAACACACTGAATATTTTTGAGAGGCTCACCACTACAGTGAGCCCAAGGAGACCGTAGGGGAACACACCAATTGGTACAAGACACTACTGCATTGATGTAGAGAAAGAAAGGAGGACAGAGATCAAGAGTGCTAAAGAAAGCGATTGAGAGGAGGAAAAACACAAACCAACCAAAGATAGGATGTATAGATAAGTAACAAGGTTCCGAATTTCCAACTCTTTCCAGACCCAGAAATTCTCTGGGTGGCCTATAGTGTGGAATAATTTCAATGATGAAACTGATACCAAAGAAAGCAAATTACACCAATATAACCAGATTTTGTAGTGGCAAGAAGAAATTCTATAAAACACATCATTAGTGACTGCTTTACATTCTCTATACAGTGTTAAAAGTATTTGTTCATACACATTGTTTTCAACTTAAAACAGTCTATTATGATGAAAAGTAGTTCCTGTGCAATTAAGAAGTTATCACTGCCATTGACTTCAGAATTTGGCAACTTTTCACAGACCAGTAAAAGAACCTAAGGTTTAAACATTTTAATTGAGAAAATAACACACACGAGGTCAACCCTACATAATACTAAGAATGTTAAAAAAAGCATTTTTTCCCCCAAACGTGTAACCTATACAATTTTTCAGCGGTTACGCATTTACCCAGGGGAGAGGCGAGGCATCTCTTTGGGAGCCGGTGTGCACTGGGAGCCAGCTTTTAAGCAAGAAACCCACGAGCACTGGCTCCCGCAGAGCCACCTCTCCCTGCACCCTACGCTGCTGCATCTATAAGAGGCAGCAGCGTGGGGGTTACCTTTGTGTAACCATGAACCCAGGCTCATTGTTTAACCTTGTATCCTAACACATCCCTACATAATACTAGCAACTAAGTTTCACTCATGCCTCTTCAATCAAGCTACTTGTTTACTTCTTGAAATGAAATGTTCAGAATAACTCAAATAACTAAACAACAATAACTAAAGTGGGAGAACACCCTCACAAGTATTATAGAAGACACACATACACTTTTTCTTACCGTCAAGATATATGTCACTTCCTAGTTCAGCATCAACCCAAAACATGGAGGCCACAGCACCTAAAAAGCAAGGCATTTAGTTGCAAGTCTGAGGATGTACCAGAAAAATCACACCTGTTTGCAGTTGCTACTCTTCAACTTTCCCTGATGCCTCACTTTCCTAACCTTTCCCCCCCCACCCTCCACATACTTAAACCCTCTGTCCCCTCCTTCACCAATAACCTCTCACAGATCTGGCATTCCAATCTCCTGTCCAAGATCAAAATGCCTTCCTACTCTAGATCACATCCCCAAATTCTGCATCCTAGTCCTCTGCCCTAGGTCACAACTGCATCTTTCATCCAAACTCCCTCCCAGATCCCATTCTCCCTCTTGCAACCCAATCCCTTCCTCAAGCTCCCTTCCGCACCCAACCTCCATCCAACACCTCGGAATTCCTCCATTAATATCCTGAAAGAGTGATAGAAATGTAGCCGTGTTAGTCTGGTGTAGCTGAAACAAAATACAGGACTATGTAGCACTTTAAAGACTAACAAGATGGTTTATTAGATGATGAGCTTTCGTGGGCCAGACCCACTTCCTCAGATCAAATAGTGGAAGAAAATAGTCACAACCATATATACCAAAGGATACAATTAAAAAAATGAACACATATGAAAAGGACAAATCAAATTTCAGAACAGAACGGGGATGCGGGGGGGGGGAGGTAAATGTCTGTGAGCTAATGGTATTAGAGGTGGGGAAAGGTAAATGTCTGTGAGCTAATGGTATTAGAGGTGATAATTGGGGAAGCTATCTTTGTAACGGGTAAGATAGCTAGGGTCTTTGTTGAGACCCATGCATAGAGTGTCAAATTTTAGCATGAATGACAGTTCAGAGGATTCCCTTTCAAGTGCAGATTTAAAAGGCTTCTGAAGCAGGATGCAGGTAATTAAGTCATTGAGACAGTGTCCTTTCTGGTTGAAATGGCAAGAAACTGTTTTTTCTTTGTGATCCTGTCTAATATCTGTTTTGTGGGCATTGAACCTTTGGCGAAGTGTCTGAGACGTTTGTCCAATGTACAAAGCAGACGGACACTTTCGGCACATGATAGCATAAATTATATTTCTGGATGCGCAGGAATATGTATTCTTGATCTTATAACTCACTTGGTTAGGTCCAATAATGGAATCAGCAGCGTGAATATGTGGACAAAGCTAGCAATGGGGTTTGTTGCAAGGGAAGGTACCAGGGTCTGGCCCACGAAAGCTCATCATCTCGTAAACCATCTTGTTAGTCTTTAAAGTGCTACATAGTCCTGTATTTTGTTTCTGAAAGAGTGAGGCCCTCAACCGCTTTCCAAAATCTTAGAGTGGACCCCTGTCAAAAATTATTGCCCACTCCCTATTCTACATAGTCATGCTCTTCCTCTTCTCAGCTCAGACTCCTGACTACACTTTCACGATTCTGCTCCTACCTCTCTAACCATGCATTTAACATCAGCTTGCCTTGCTGCTCCTTTTCTCTGAGCCTATATCTACTGAACCCCATTTTCTAGCGTACTGTCATTGGTCCTTTCTTCCTCTGCTATTCCTGGCTGATCTTTATCTACTCCAGGTTTCAGGTATTCCCCTCTATGTAGTAGCAGAAAGGAGGGCTTTTTGGTGAAATGAAAAAAGGATGAATCAGGACTCCTAAGAGGAGTTAGTTCTTAATGCAGTCTGCTAAGAACCTCTCTTTCTTCCCCAATACCCTTCCCAGTTCTTTAGGTGAGAAAGCACCATGGATCAGAAATGAAAATAACCAGTACAGCGCACCGGGTTTCCATACTAGAAAAGTGCAGCAGTTGAATAAAATCAGTTTAGATGCATTTAAACCAGTATTATACTAATTTGTATCAACTCCTCTTAAATTGGTAATTGAAGCTTAACTGATACAGACAATTCCTATCTGCTTCGTTTTAACCACCCAATCTTCAGATACTTACTGATTGCCTCTAGCTCCCTGTCTCCCACCTCCTTCCTTTTTTTCCTCCCCCCTCCCACCCTCGCCACTTCTCTTCTATTTATTTTGGGTCTGCACATCCTAAACTCAAACTCCGATCATCTGAAGAAGTGGACTGTGCCCACGAAAGCTCATGATACCATCTACATGTTTTGTTAGTCTGTAAAGTGCTACCAGACCGTTTGTTGTCTATCCTACTTAGCACATCTACATCAGAGGTTTACACTAGTTTCACTAATCCATTTTTAAACTGATTTCATTACACTGGTGCATTTTTCATGTACAGAGAAGGCCTGACCAATAAAAAATTCCAGAGGCTGACAGCACTTCAGAAAAACTGCCTTCATTTCTTCCTCAACCAGAAGTATGTAAGCTAACAGAGTAAGAATTTTTTAACACCATTAGTAATTTTTAAAAATAATTAAATTTAGTATTATTTCTGAGCCTGGTACTGGAGTCAAGTATCTTTCTGAAATGTCATTTGCCAAACTCCTTTGAAAGAGAATGAACTGGCTTCCGAGATGATTTTATAATGATAAATTATAAAATCCATATTAAATAGTAATGCTTTCTTTTTAACTTGTAATATTTTGTTGAGTTGATACCAAACACTAGGTTTTCTGAAGTCTTTTATTACAATATCTAATAATGACACATTTTGTTTAATTATTGATTGTTAAACATTGAAATGAACAACCTCTGTATTAAATGTCTAAGGTATTTTTTGTACAAGTAAAGATGTACAAAATAGTGCCCTGGCCCAATTGTGACTCAGGAAGCTACATTCTCTCTCTTTATGTTCCCACAGTAGTTTATGTTGGATATGGCATTTTTCAGATTTTCTTTCACTCAAGTGAGTACATATCATCTCACTAGAACAAATCAGCTGTTGCCAGTTCCACCCCAGAAGTGGGTACTCTTCAGAGATAGGCAGAGTAATACAACTATAAGACCCTGATTATCTACTGCCATGCACCTTATATAGTTGTTTATATCTCTGCAAAATGTACAATGGTGTGATTGGAGAATTCTGATTTGGTAGCATTTCATATTCATTTTGTAAAAGTAAATGACAGCACATATCAATGGAGAATTGACCTCTTACACTGTAAAACACTACAGGATCCTTGGAGGAAAAAGGTGTTATTAAAATGCAATGTATTTTCATTTCCTCGAAATAAAAAAAACCCTGGGAGGGTAGGTATTACATGTGCATCTGAAATAATATGTTCTATCTATTAATAATGAAAAGCAGCTCTGAAAACATGTAGAATAATATCAACCAATAAAATGTAACAAATTGATGTCTTTGCAAAAGATATCTGCTCTTTGAGGAAAAAGTAGAGGGGTATAATAATATTCAGGTTTATTACTGAAAAGCTCCAGTACAAAAAGGGGTCTAGTGTCTTCAGGATAAATGCTATCTATTTATAAATAAGACATCATAATGTGTTTCGACATGAACTGATTTAACATGTAACAGTGCCACAACATGAAGGAGAGGAGAAGCTGACAGCAATGAAATTATTTTATTTTTCAAAGCATCACAGTTCTAGTTAGTGACAGGGCTGTCTAAAAGAATGAAACATATAGGGGAAAACAATGCTAACTGAACTCATTCCAATGTCTAAAGCCATCCAACTGAACTGACAAGATGTAGTCCCCCAAGCATCACTTTGTGTCAACGATGAAATACCTGTCAGCTGTTTACAGTGATTACTCATGCAAGATATAGCAAGGGCCACAAGATCTAATGGTTTCCTGATATCTATTGATTTTTTCCCTAAAACCTTAATAGTTTTCCAATTTGACTGAAATAGGATGTGTGTGTAACAGGGGTTAAATCAATGTCCGTTCTTTTAAAGAAAATTACTTTACCATGACAATTATTTAGCTCTGAACTGAAGAGTGTCAGTCTCCTAAACGGGAAAAAGAATTTCCTTCACTTTCTTGGCTAACAACAGGCTTTTAATTAACAGAGGTCAGGGAAGACTGTTTTAGATAGCTTTTCTTAATTTTAAAATGAGCATATACATGTCATTTTTATATAGTAAAACAAACAGAACCCATTGAATCAATAACATCTTTTATTACTGAACTGAAAAAAAATAACTAACTGTTCATGCTACATGAAAAATTGTCTAGAAATTTAGCAATATTTAATTCTGTACTATCAGCTACAAACTATAAGTTTCTGTATATTAATATGATGTAAATATTTAGATAATACATTTGCCTGTTTGACACTCTTCTCTGTGCCTTAACAAAATACATGCCCATCATTGACAATTGCCATAATATATGTACATATACAAATTAAAGCGTATTGGTCTGAAAAGTGCTACCAAAAACACCTCCAAAACAACCCAGCATCTCCTTACTCAGAGCTATCAGTTTTTATATCACACATTTCATTACTATGTCCGATATTTGCTGCCTGTGTAATCTGAGGCACACTGAAAAAATATTTTATCACATTTTACTCCAGTTAGCCTTCAGCGTCAATACTGCGGGATTGGATTCTATTCTGGCTTATGCAACAAACTTTTTAACTGATCCAACTTCATAATTTTTATTGCAGTCAAATATGTGAGCAAACATCACATTACCACACATTCCAAATAAAAATGCACATTATGCAAACAAATAAATTAAGTCTACTCTCCTCATACATACACACACACACAAAAAGATATTCACCATGGCTATCATAAAAACAAATAGAGATATATATTATCTACCTGGATCTGCCAATCCAGTGGTTTCTAGTAGTATGTAGTCAAACTTTCCCTTCTTCTGCATAAGATTCTCAATAGCCTTCAAGCCATTGTCCCTGTAAAAAATAAAAAAACCTTGAGTATCCTTTAGAAGGTCTGTAATAGCTATGAATATGTTTTACATTTGTTATTCATATGGAAGGTAGTAAGGTTTAATCCTTAAAGCAAGGGACTGGTAGTTAGAACTTCAAGTTTATACGCAGAACTGTCAACTCATGTGCAACCTTAGACAAATCACTATTTGTCTGTACTATTTTAACAATCTGGTAATAATATATTTTATTGGATCAACTTCTGTTGGTGATACAAACTTTGGAACTACACGGGACTCTTCTTTAGGTTTAGGAAAATCTATTCAGAATTTCAACCCCACACCTACTAAACAGAATGTTGAACAGATTGTTTAGCATAAGTAGGTAATAGATATTGAAAGGGACTATTCAAGGAGAAGTGGCCCATTATCATCCCTCCACTCATAGGGCACGTCTACACAGCAGCATCATTTCAGAATAACTAATGTTATTCTGAAATAATAAAGAACGTGTCTATACTACAAGCCATTATTTTGAAATACCGCTGAGCTGGAGGACTTTTTACTCCAACTCATGGTAACGCTCATTTCACAAGGAGTAAGGGAAGTTGAAGGAAGAGTGTTCTTCCTACGGTGTAGACAGCACCAAAAGCCGAATTAAGCTATTTCGACTTAAGCTACACAATTGTCATAGCTCAAGTTGTGCACCTTAATTTGACTTTTGCCCTGAAGTGTAGACATACACATAGAGTAAGAAAGAGGAGGGGAAGCAGCTGCAGGTGGGAGGTTGATAGTGGGTTATACATTATTATAAATAAGCCATAAATCCAGTGTCTCTATTCACTTCATGATTTTTAGTGTCTAGCAAAGTTATGAATTTAAGCTCCCAATCTCATCTTTTGAAGGTGTTGTGCAGGTTTCCTTGAGGATGAAAACACCACAGATAATGTGGTGCTTTTGTCTTTATCATTTATCTGTGAGAGTTCATTTGAGAGCATAGTGATTGTCTATTTCACACATATAGTTGTTTTGGGGGCATTTAGTACACTGGATGGGGGGTATACTGCATATTGTGATAAGCACGCTACAACTTATAGATCTGGAATGGTGTGTTGTGGGAAGTGCTGATCAGACCATGGAGATACTTCTGCCAGGTTTTGCATCTCTTGCTCAGGAAGGGGCTACTGCCACTCTGAGCTGGTGTGGTATTATTAGTGATTCAACATGAGTGTTACTGTGCATCACAAATTAGCGTTATGAAAAGAAACCAAGTTAATTACATGCATCAGCATTCATAGTCTGACAAATATTAAAAAAGGAAAAGACCAAGTGGATCATCTACTCTGGCTATCAATGTAAGAGGTCACTAATTTACAGTACTTCTTCTAGTGCTTTGCCCAAGCAAGTTTAAAATGTTCTAAGTGTTAAAAGCTGATACTATTTTCACTGAGACACAACTCTATAGCCTAAACAGTCTGTCAGAAAGTTCTTACTAATCGGTGTTTATATTTCTGCCCATAATTTCACTCCTATATTTAATTATACCCTACACCCTGCACCCCAAATACTGCTAAATTTTTCATCCTTTACTTTCATTCTCTTCAAATATTTGTAGAGTTATGTCTCCATCACAGTCATCTTTGGCAGGGTATATTAATATATTCTTATCTCTTAAAAATCTCTTCAAATTAGTCCCGTCAGGCTCCTGATCATTTTGATTCTCTTAACTCTTTCCACCACGGTCTTTGTGTTTCTGGAAAGCAGATACCCAAAACTGAATAGACTATTATTACTATTGTGATAGTGGCAAGAAGCCCCAGTCATGAGGTAGGGCCTCGCTGTTCTAGATAGTGTACAAAGAACAAAAAAAATGGGAATATTGCAAATGTGGTCCAGGGATGTTAAATTTAGATTAACTAATCAAATAGTCGATGAGACTTCCATAGACTATTCAATGAGTCAATAAGGGTGCCTTCAACTTTGGGCTCTTGCTAAAATTCAAAAGCAGAAGCATAGCAGGGAGAGAAGGGCAAGAGGGGACTGGCCCTCTGCTCCCTGCAGCGCCTGAGCCCTTGAAATGTACAAGAGCCCCAGTGATGCTCTTGTACATTTCAAAAGCAGAAGCCCCACAGGGAAGGTAGGGCCAGTGGAGACTCCCCTGCTGGCCCCATGCTCCCTGCAGCACCACAGCCATTGAAATGTGTGAGGCTCTTGTACATTTCAAAAGCAGAATTGCAGAACCGGCATGAGCGGAGATGCCTCAGTTCCCACTTGCGCCATTTCCCGCTGTGCCTCTACCTCCCCTGCCCCCCGAGGAGACAGTGCTGGGAGAGGAGCTGGCTTTTAAGCACTGGCTCCTGATCCCCCACCTTGCTGCCTCTCTCTGACATGGGCAGCAAGGCGGGGAAGAGAGTAGTCGCTTGCATCCCTAATGTGGTCACTATTCCTGCTCCTCGATGTGAGGCATCCATACATATAACAAAAATTACAATGTTTACGCAACGTAAACCAAAAATCCTCCAACTGCAAACTCAGATATAATTTGCTGCCCACAATCATTCCTATCTTTTTCAGGATTACTGATTTCAAGATTTCTGCCTCCGACCAAGCATCTGTATTTGGATTCCCTAACCACATTCCACAAAGCTTGTATTCCTTCCATCCACCAACACTGAATTTCATCACTGTGTATGCTATATTATGTCCATTTTCAAATTCTAATTGTTCTATGTCTTTAAGTATTACTTCTCTTATCTCACTGGTGTTTGCAGCTTTTCTCAATGTTCTACTACCGGCAAATTTAATCAGCATACTGTTTATTTCATTGACAATGAAATCTTCCCTCAATTTTGAAGTTCCTCCACCACTTCTTGAGATTAAGCATGATTGCTGTCTGCAAGTTATTATGGAACATGTGTGTTCAAGAGTGGCTCTACCACATAGGCAGTATATGAAGGCATGCAGGGCAGGAAAATATTAAAGGCAATAAAACTTTTAGTAACTGTTCCCATGGATGATTGCAGAATGGTATGAATCAACATTGCATTTTCATCCGGTACAGGAGAAACTCTTTGGTATGGCTCTCTTAATACTAGATTAATATGAGACTATTCAACTAGTCATAGTTTTATCTAATAAGTGAAGCCCTTAAAATAAACTATTTTCCAAAATATAGTATCTGAAAATCTTATGGAGGGCATTTTGTATTGATTAGTCATTCTGTTTTATTGATTACTACAGGACGCAGGGCAGGAGCTTGGGAATGCTGGAGACAGGGCTGGTATGTGAGGAAGGGCTCAAGGCAGGAGGGTGGGGAGATAGGTGTGGGAAGGTGCAGGCCTCAGGGTTGGAGGATGAGGGAAGGCTGGGGAAAGCATGAGCTGGCAGGGACTGTGCTGGCTGGACAGCAGGTCCATGGGGCTGGCCACAGCAGAGGGCTACACTGGCTTACCTCCACCTGTGTCCCCTGCTGGACAAATGGGGTTATAGCTATCCTAGTCCTATCTCTGGTTTCTTGCTGCCCTCCCGTGGTCATTACACAGTATAACTGTCCCTTGCTGGCAGCCCCCTTCCTTTCTGTGTTTAGGAAAACACCTGCACTCCAGGCACATCCATTGTCCCGGCACAATCAAACCCTTATCTTGATTTACGTAATGATAAGAGGAAGCTGCATACCAAATTTGGAGGTCCTAGCTCTTAGGAGGAGCTCTTTAACAGAGACAGACCGACATACGGATAGACAAACACACAAAATCTCTCAAATATATAGTAGATAGCCCTCTAAATCAGCCACTGTGCTCAGTTTCTGTAATACTGTCAGCAGAACACGCATTCCTTTGAGAGTGAGCTTGCCTTTTGGTAGCTGTTTATAGATATTCAACTATTCTTCCTCAATCCGTCAGTCAACATTTTATGTGTGTGTATGTGAAACAATGAAAATAAAGTAATAAAATAACATAATTGAGAACACAAAGTAATTCAAGGATTCTGTCATTTTTAAAAACAGAACAGCAAGAAGTTCATCATCATTTAGCTTTATTTCTTTTAATTTTAAATGCTGTAGGTAATATACTTAATGCCTATCAAATATCCAGGTATACATGATGGACTGTAAAAAAAATGAAGTTTAAAAAAGAGAGCAAGCTTCAAGCTTACTCCTAATGTTTATATAAACCACCTCAACAAAATATTCCTTACTTTACTGAACAGCACAGGCAACCATTTCTAAGCTCCAGCCATTCTTCATAGAGTTCACCACCTTGACTTATAGCCAAGGATTTCTCCAAGGCACTGCCTAGAAATATAGGAAGGACATAAGTAGCACATTTAAAACCTACAAACCTGCAACAATATCTGAAAAATAAGATGAGGAAAAAATGCAATCAGGGTAGATTTCTGAGCTTTATTTGTGTTCCATGTTCTCATAAACCTTCCTGACAAATTCTTTAGAAATTATACTTAGTTTAAGCATTCGGTTTTATATAAGGCAAATTTAAGGTTTAAGAATCAGATCAACCTATGAAGAATAAAAAATAAACTTTCAAGAAATAGTAGTATTCACATTTGAATATGCAGACAAAATGGAAGAGAGGCAGCCAATGTGATGCGATAGTCATTTACGATGCTGACACACTGAACGTATATATGAGTCACAGAAATTTGCACATTTTCAGAACAGTACAGCTATTAATTGAGAGGTTATGTGACTTTGTGAGGATGTACAGCATGTCATTGGCAGTACTCGATTTAGAACTACATGGTTCTTGACTCCCCAATCAATGCTTACTCAACAGGTTGGACCTCCCTGGTCCAGCATCCTCAGGACCTGAGCTGTCCTGGACCAGAGAGTTTGCTGGACCAGGGGAGGTCAGTGCTCCCCTTCTGGTTGCACTGCTCTGGTCTCCTGGGGTTCGCAGCGCAAACCCTGGCTGCTGCTGGTCCCACTGACACAGACTATTCCCTGGGTTCCCAGCTGGGGCTGCCTGGCCTTCCTGCCCTGCTGCTAGGGCTGCCCTGTTGCTACTGGGGATTCTAGCCACCCGCCTCCGCCAGTCCCACTTTAGCCAGGGGTTTCCCTGGAAAAGGGTGCCAAGTCACCCTGACATTGCTGCCACTAGGGGGTTCCTGGCTGGGATGCCCGGCCGTTGACAGCTCCACTGCAACTGGGGATTCCCCGGATGGAGCTGGGACTCACTAGTCACCTGTCCCAGCTGACACTAGCAATTCCCTGGTAAGGGCAAGAGCTTCCAGCCACTGCCTGCATCACTAATGACAGGGGTTCCCTAGCTGGGGATAGAGCTCCCCAACCACTTTGCTCTGCTAACGCTGGGGGTTTTCCGACCAGGGTGGGGAGAGCTCCCCAGATGCCACCTGACCCAGCTAGGACTCCCCAGCCTGTGTTGCTCCCATCTCCGAGGCTCTTTGGTCCAGCAACATCAATTCAAAATTCATTTGTCCATAGCAAGAATTTTTATAATAATAAAGTTGGTAAGTTACCAACATCATTATGGTGGGGTGAGGGATTCCACAGGTTCTCAATGCTACATTTCTTCATCATCAACATCCATATAAAAGTGGAGCAAAGCAAACAACTAAAATTTTAAAGAACGATCACTAAGTTGCTGTAAAAAAATGAAGGAATGTCATTGTCCAGCTTCAACAGTTGCAAGCTGTTACAATCATTTGACATATTTCTTGCAAGGGAAGCTTGATTAAAATCCATATTTTCTCTTTAGTTTGGTCTTGTGCAAGTTATTTGTTTTAGTTGAACAGCAATGCCTACTAGCATTCATTTGAATAAAAGGGATTTGACATATCCCAAATTCATAAGCAAACTTGTGAATTTTTATTGTAGCGTTCATTCAACGTGTACAAGTTTATGGAAAACAGGGCCTCAATTTTACACCGCCAAGAAACAGTATAAGCCAGTATGGCCTTAGTTTGGGAATCAATCAATTAATGTATCAATCCATAAACCATTTGTCTGTTTTTAAGATTTTACTTTTGTAACATATTTTAAACAAAACAGGAAAATGCTTATGTATTCTCATTTTTGCTTCCACATATTTCTGTAGCATTACATACCTTCTCCAAATTCATTTAGAATAACTGCTATTCTTTTGGTATGTTGTTCTGTCAAAATATAGTTAAGAAGAGTAGTCTTCCCAGCACCTAGAAAATAGCACAAAATTAAATACATCAAAAATAATGTATAAGGAGAATTTTCAAATTCAGTGTTACCAGCATGCTCCTGAAATGTACTTTTTAGAAATTAAGACCAATTAAATACCTGTACTCATTTTCTAATCTGATCCTTCAGAAGCATTATATTTCATGTTTATATTTGTATTTCAAGTTATGATCCTCATTTTAAAAAGTTATTTGTAATACTTGGAAGAGAACCCAGGGGACTATTGCAGCACTTATTAGTAGCCTTTACTGAGTTCCCTCCTAACTCCTACTGGTCTCTTCCCAAGCATTGCAAATCTTCTGATAAAAAAAATCTCTCTTTACCCATTTGATAAGCCTTCTTCACAATGAGGATACATTTCTATCTATATTTGCAATGTACTTCAAATGAAAATTTAGATTCCCAGCAGTGATTTGTCATTTAATATCAATACTGCTAGTGAAGATGTCTTACAGCAGTGTTTTTAAAGAAAATGATAATCATTTCATATTAATCAAGTAAATTTTTGCCCCCAGGCATGAGAACCCAACTAGGCACATTCAATGAGGTTGGATTCTTTTTTTTTTAGGTGGGGAGAATGGGTTTATAAATGTGGTAAAAATCATCCACAGATTTTTGGAATTGTGATATTCATTGTTACTTCAATTTTGCAGAAAAATTTTACCTCAGTCCTAGACCTAATTTAGGTTTTTAGTCCTGTATGGATTTCTGTGAATCTGAGACTGAGACCAAATTGGGCTTATAAAGACAAAGTGAGTTGCAACCACTCCAGCTCAATGTGTTCTGGAAGAGACCTTAAATATAATGGTTATATTTGAGGTATCTGGTGGGGAGGCAGAGCAGCCAGGCACTCTGCATCTTCCTCAGCTAGGTGAAAGGTTCTTGTCAGTTTCAGTGAAACAGCAAATACCCATCCCTTAGATCTAGGAAACAAACAAAAAAAAATCTGTATTGGCTCACTTTTTCTATAAAATTTCCCCTCTGTAATTTTTAAGCCAGTCTCAGTTCGTGGGGACCTAACTCGTTTTTTTAATGCTTGAGGTTGGCAATACTGCATTCATACAAATTTTGCAGTGCATCTTTTCCAAATGGTGTCAAAAAAGTGTAGTCAGTTATACCATGTCATGCAAGACATCCATTTAAACACTCACCTCACATTTTGAGTGCTTATCCCTGTAATCTTAGCACTCATCTTTTGAAGGAATAAAACGGACTGGCTACTACGGATGGAAAGCCAATTTAGGTTTGTTCATATGCTTGCAGCAAAATAATATCACATATGGGGACACTCCTACAGCACACTGAAAGTCCCAAAGTGTTCTCAGGCTTTGGATTCACACTCTGGAATTTCTGTGCAGTGACATGTGCAGACAAGCCCTAACTGTGCAGATGAAGACTCATGAGCTCTTCTGTAACAGCTAATTTAACTCTCCAAAATAATTCTGCAAATATGTTGTGACAGAAGTATCTTCTATAGACACTGGAGCTATGACACCAAGTTTGTATTCTATGTTTTGTGAATTGAAAACATGACAACAACAGTTTTCAGAACTGATGTTGAATACATAGTCACACATTCTTTTTATCATGAAATAGAAAGTACTAGGAAGATGTCTGCATGATCTCTTTGGCAGTAATACTCTGCATTCCAGATTTATCCATTGCAAAGAAAACATGAATATGAAATATGCTCTATTCAAGAGAAGAACAGAAACAAATTCCATCTGGGACATCCACCTAACGTCCAATGCATAAAACAAGGCAAAGGTCAGTTTTGTAGGGAACGCTGACAGAGCACCAGTAAAAAGCACATTATAGGGCCAGGTGTGCTTTGTAAACCTCCCCACGAGACTAAGTTCAATGGTTAGTGTGACGGCGCGTTGGGGGTCCCCCGTTTCCTGCACCCCGAAATGGCACAAACAGACTGCACCAGCCGGTGGAATAGAGGAAGTTTATTGCCCCTCCAGGATACAGCACAGCACAGATGTAATCTGGTCACAGAGCTGGGCTAGGATGCCTCAGGCCCCCTTGAGATGGGGGAGACTGGGCCCCTAAACTCCAGCCCCTTTCCCTAGGCTGTCTCCTCCATGCTCCCAGACAGCCAGCAACTAACTAACTCTCTTCCAGCCCTGTCCCCCAGCCAGGGCAGCATTCCCCCTTCCTTTGTTCCTCTCCATGCGGGGTGTCTGGTTTGCATAGTGACTCATCCTGTTTTGCTGGGTCGTGGTACCCACGGCAGCCAGTGGGGGTTACCCCAGAGCCAGCAGCATAGAAACCAGCCAGGTACCCCCACTACGTCACAGTTAGTCCTGCTGGGAGATCTGGTCACTAGGGATGTGAATGGTTCACCCGTTACCTGGTCACCCACCAGGGTGCTGCTTACCAGGTACTGGTTAACCGGTATCCAGGAGCAGCCAGCCGTGGGCAAAGGGCTATTCCATCACCACAGAGGAGCCAGCGGGATTGTGCAAGCAGAGCGGCCCCTCCCTGTGCAGGGGCTGGAAGCAGCAGCATCACACACAGCGGGATGGGGGGGGGGAGCAGCTGCCCCCCTGCCTTCCCCAGTGCTGGGCTGCCTGCACCCGGGGGCGGGGCAGGAGCGGGTTCCCGTTTAATCAGTGAAGCGGTTGACCCGGGGTTTTACATCCCGACTGGTACCTAAGTAGCCCGTGATGATGGTGACTGGTATCTTGGGGCTGTGGCCACGTTCAGCCTCTTCTGCCCGCTCAACCTCCTGACCGTCTATGGGAACCAGCTCGGGGCACTCCTCCTCCTCCTCCTCCTCCTCCATGGGAGCCGGGCCAGCGCCAGCCCCCGCAGCCGCCTGGGGAGAGAAACAGCGGGCAGCGGGGGGGGGGAGGGGCGGATCACAACCCTGCCCCGCCCATCTCCCCTCAGCCCCCCCCCCATACGCACCTGCGCTCCACTCCACCCGCTGCTGCCCCGTCTCCGAAGTCTCACCCTCCACGCACCTGCAGGCTCCGCCCCTCTCGCGCACGCGTCACGCCCACGTGACAGGCCGAAGCCGAGACGTCAGGACGCGCCGCCCGGAGAACTAACCGCCGCCGAGTCGGCGTAGGAAGGGTTAAAGAAGAGACTGTGTGTCTCACACGCCACCCGGAACGGCAAATGCGCTTGCGCACGGCTACTCCCCTCTTCCTCCCCCCCCCCGCCTTCAGGATTCCAGATGTGCCTGCGCAAGCCCGTGGCCTTTCTGCGGCACATGCGCATCTCTCACGCCGCGGGTTCCTGAGAGGCGCGCGCAGCCTGTCGCAGGCCGTTCTCTTTCGTGAGCTCCGAGGAGCAGCCGCGCGCTGCGCTCCCCGGGTTCCGAGCAGCCCGCGGGGGAGGGCGCTGCTGGTGCGAAGCCTGTTGCACGGGCCAGTGCAGCCCGGGAAAGGCGCCTGTGCCAGGAGCCAGGGTAGCTACTAGGAAGGGGGGGAGGTTAGTGGCAAGGAAGCTGCTGAAAATCACGTGCACAGTTCTCGCCTCTCTGTTTTCAGCTCTAGTCCTGCATAAAGCGCCCGCTCCGCCCAGAGGCGGTCTGCCCATGTTACTCAGGGTGCAGCAAATGCCTGGGCCTGGCTAGTTAAAAAAAAAAAAAAAAAAAAGGGTGTGGGGGGAGGTCGGACACTTGCATTTTTTGCTTATATTCTGAGGGGTGATATGTTGGTGCAAGGGAATAGCGACCACTTCAAGGCACAATCGCTTGAGTACCAATGAGGGGCGTCAACAGATGCTATATGCCCTTGGAATGTGGGAGATGAATCTTCTCATTATCAACAACCACCATGATGGGCTCAATGCCCGTTGGTGTCCCATGCTTCCCTCACTATTTCCTTCCATCTTTCCCTGTCCAATGTGGAGTGGTTTAGTTTCTGTAGCCTAGCTCCGCACCAACCTACTATATCATCTACCCATTCCTGGTGGAGTAAGCCTCTCCTATTCGGATCATCCATTATGCCAGTTACCAGGGTCTTAACTTTTCGCTCATTGTTCATTCTGCAGATGTGCCCGAATAGCTGTAACTTCCGTTGTATAACCTTCTGCAGTAGGTTCTCTTTCGGTTGTATCTTCCTATATAATTCCTTGTTGGTGATCTTCTGCATCCATCCTATTCTCAGGGTCTTTCTATAACAACTCCTCTCGAACACCAATATCCTTCTCTTCGAATCTTTCGTCATCACCCATGTCTCACATCCATACAACATGCTGCTAAATACACACGTTTTCAAAAGCGGCGAGGAGTCCTGTGGCACCTTATAGACTAACTGAAGTGTAGGAGCATAAGCTTTCGTGGTCAAAGATCCACTTCGTCAGATGCATGTTTTCAAGATGCTCAGCTTCAGTCCTAAGCTAATTGCTTTACTTTTCCAGATCTTATCCATTACCTTCAAACTTGCTCTTACTTTCGCTAGTTCCTTCTTACAATCTAGATCATACGTCGTCCCCAAATACGTGCATTTCTCTACGTTCTCTAGTTGGATCCTATCTACACTGATCTTCCTTCTTATTTCCTTATCTCCAAATATCATTGTCTTCATTTTATCGATATTCATAATCAGTTCATACCGCTTTCCTTCCTCATTCAGCACCTGCACCATTCTTGCTAGCTTCTTTCATCTTCCTTGATAACTATATCATCCGTGAATCTCAAGTTGTTAATTCTCATCCCGTACACTGATATCCCTTCCTTGATTTTGTCCATCGCTCTCTCTAGGTGCATGATGAAGATACTCTGAGATATTGGATCTCCTTGTCTGGTACCTCTGCTCGTTCTAAACAAACTTCCTAACTCTCTGCATGTTCTCACCGCTGCCTCATTATTGTTGATATCCTTCAACAACCGTATTGTTGTCTGCTATCCACTCCGTTCTGCTATCCACTCAGTATGACTCCAACATTACCCAAGTCGCTTTCTGATCTATACTGTCAAATGCCTTCTGAAAATCTACAAAGCAATTGTAGACGTTCTTGTTCTTTTGCCGAGCTTTCTCTGCTATCAGTCTTAGTGCCAATATCTGCTGTATGATACTTCTATCTTTCCTGAATCCCGCTTGCTCATCCACTAGAGATGTTCTTCTATCCTCTTATTCGTGGCTGTTATATATAGCACCTTTCATTCCTAGATCTTAAAGCGCTTTCCAAAAGATGACAACATCACTATCCTTATTTTACAGGTGGGGAAACTGAGACACAAACTAGTGAAATAACTTGCTTATGGTCTCTTGCAGGCCAGTGGCAGAGTTGGGAATACAAATCCAGGTCTCCTGAGCCCTGTTCCAGTGCTTTATCTACTCCACCAAGCTTCCTTTCATATAACCATTGGGTATGGATTAGGGATGTTAAAAGTGGGTAACTGAGTAACCTGACGAGCCGGTGCACACTGGGACCCAGCTTTTACCAGCTCTCTCTCTGCTCCTGAGAAGCCTGCTGCTGCAGGGTGGCAGCTGACTCCCTGGGAGTGGAGAGGGAGCCTGCATGTAACCATTCACAGTAACTGATAAGTCCAGGCTTATCAGTTAACTATGTAAACGGTTATCCTGTTATATCCCTTGTATGGCTACATTTTCTAGTCACAGAATGTTAAGGATGAATAAAGGTGCAGTATCCAAGGTCCATTCAGTCTCTTGTTCATGCACTCATTTGAGTGTGTGCGTATTCTTGAATGCTCTACTAGATTTAATTATATAGATAACTAAACTATGCAACCTCACCCATGTTATTCCTCTTGCACAATGTTTGTGTTTCTATACCCACCATTCCATTTTTATTGTATTTAAAATATAAAATAAGCTCTTTAGGGCCAGGACTATGTTAGGCGCACTATTACACAGTACACCAAACAGTTATTTGATTAATAAAGCTTGAAAATCTACCATGCTGTCTCACACTGTTTTTCCAATGTTTTTTGTTCTTTGCACCACTTTGTAACCCAAGATCCACTGATGATCCTATCTGTTTTCACTAACCCTCCATTTACCATTGTTTGATTTTAAAAATGTTTTGTTATGTGAAGGACTCTGAACCACTAGTGGTATTGAACCATACAGTTACTGTGAGAATCATTGCCATATTGACCAGAAGTCTAAATTAAATTTGGGTTTATACAAGTGTTCCTTTAATATCAATGCTATTAATTAGTGCTGTTAGTTTGACTACAACATTTGTTTACATTTTAGTTACTATTATTAAGGGAAACATAGACAAATATTATTCTGAAAATCCTCAAGTACAGTGGGTTAGAACTGTCTAGATTTCATCATAAATATCTAAGATTACATGATTTTATAGGTACAAAGGAAAGCTCAGTAAGAACTCAAAAGTTTAAGTCCTTTATTTGCTAACTGTTTCCTTTTTGGCTTTTCAGCTATTCAACTGTTATGATTCAACATTGATGAAATGAAGTACTAGCTAATGTCCCACTCCATAAATCTTGTGCTCAGTCCTTCTGTGAAAGGCCAAAAGAGTTGCAAAGTGTATAATTTTTGTTTTTTTTAACTATTTAAATGAGTAAGCTAATTAAAATGTACATGCCTTATTTATAAATAGAAATTTCTGAGAGCCTTAACAATGGTCTTGTGACTGCAAGATAGGTGTTGATCCTTTTTTTCTGTTCCCGTTGTTTATTTACTTTAGTCTTTAGAGTGTGAACATCAGAGAGCAGTGATTGTATGTATGTATGCTATATTTGGAAAAAACCCAGCACAAACAATGGTATTGAAAAGAACAAATAAATTGTTATGTTAAAGAGTCAATTTGAGCCAAGTGGTTATCCTTCAGAAAATGGAATCTAGATATAATTAAACCAATAGATAGCCACATAAACTATGGTAGGTAAACTCTAAGATGGAAATTATTAGGGTCCTGCAAACTTGTAAGCATATCCTTAATTTTATACATGAATAATTCCACTGAAGATAAGTGAACTGACATGTAAACTTAAGTACATAAATAAATATTTGTAACTTCAAATAACTAATAGCACAGAGAAAATGAAAGTGTTTTCCTTTTTCACTACACTAAAAAATATATAGTTAAATATTTAATGCAATTAATATTAACAACAAAGGAGAAGATCTTGGATCAAAATAGGCAAAAATAGATGAAAGAATATTTAAAGATCTAAGATAAAATACTTAGATAAAATTCACGCTAGGCTTCTTATGGAACTAGATAAAGCAATCTCTGAATCATTGGCAGTTGTATTTGTGAACACATGGAGGAAGAGAGAAGTCCTCTAGAGAACTGAAGAATACAGATAAAACAGCCTAACTTTGTTATGTACAAAGATATTGGAACAAATATTAAACCATCAATTTGTTTAAACCTGGAGGATAATAAAGTGCTAAATAATAGCCAACATGGACTTGTCAAGAACAAAACATGCAAAATCAATATAAAGTTGATTTCATTTCCTTCATTGACAAAGTTACTGGCTTATCTATAAGAGGAAGCAGAAGACATATTTTTGTTTTAGTAAGGCTTTTGAAACAGTCTGACAATGACACTCTCATAAGCAAACTAGGGAAATAACAGAATTGAGATAAAATTAATATAAAGCAGGTGCCCAACTGATTGAAAGACACTGCAGGCGATCCCCGACTTACGACTGCTCGCAATTACAACTGCCTTGCTCCGGCCTCCACCCAGCATAGCCCCAGCTGGCTCTGGGAGCAGCTCGCGCCGCGGATTACAACTCCCAGGAGGCAAAGCAGGCCAGGAACGGAAACCCCATTTTTATCATTATGCCTATGGGAAAAAAGGGTTTGACTTACGACAGTTCTCCAGGAACCAATCAGGTCGTAAGTTCAGGGGTCGCCTGTACTCGGAGAGTGCAACAGTCTCCAGTCTGCACGGGAGGAGTATCTTGTGCGTCTGTCTTGGGTCTAATAGGGCACATCTACACAGCAGGGCTAAATTTGAAATAAGCTGCACAACTTGAGCTATTGCATAGCTTAAGTTGAAATAGCTTATTTCGGCTTTGGGCACTGTCTACAGAGCAGGAAGTCCAAAAAAGAACACTCTTCCTCTGACTTCCTTACTTCTCAAAAAATGAGGGTGTGCTGGATAGGAGGAGTGCTGGCCAGCACTTGGTGACTAAAGGGTTAAACTCAGGTAGCTAGCCAGGGTGTTGGCAGGGGGCTAGAGGAACCAATGGGATACAGTGCTGAAATTTAAATTGGCTATAGATACCTGGTCTGCTCTTCTTTTAAGTGAATTCTAAGAAGGGATGGAATATGCAATACTCAGAATTATCATGCCTATAAACAGGGCTCGACAAATCGCTATATCTACTCACCCGTGGCGATTAGATTTTAGCCAGTCGCCCCATTCATTGGCGCTGTGTGCATGCGCAGTTCTGGTCTGGCATATGTGCGGTGTGGGGCTGGCAGTAGATCTCTCCGCCATTTGTCGAGCCCTGCCTATAAGAAATCATAGAATCATAGAATAATAGGACTGGAAGGGACCTCAAGAGGTCATCGAGTCCAGCCCCCCGCCCTCAAGGCAGGACCAAGCTCCGTCTACACCATCCCTGATAGATGTCTATCTAACCTGTTCTTAAATATCTCCAGAGAGGGAGATTCCACCACCTCCCTTGGCAATTTATTCCAATATTTGACCACCCTGACAGTTAGGAATTTTTTCCTAATGTCCAATCTAAACCTCCCCTGCTGCACTTTAAGCCCATTACTCCTTGTCCTGTCCTCAGAAACCAAGAGGAACAAATTTTCGCCTTCCTCCTTGTGACACCCTTTTAGATATTTGAAAACCGCTATCATGTCCCCCCTTAATCTTCTTTTTTCCAAACTAAACAAGCCCAGTTCTTGAAGCCTGGCTTCATAGGTCATGTTCTCTAAACCTTTAATCATTCTTGTCGCTCTTCTCTGTACCCTTTCCAATTTCTCCACATCTTTCTTGAAATGTGGCGCCCAGAACTGGACACAGTACTCCAGCTGAGGCCTAACTAGTGCAGAGTAGAGCGGCAGAATGACTTCACGAGTTTTGCTTACAACACACCTGTTGATACAACCTAGAATCATATTTGCTTTTTTGCAACAGCATCACACTGTTGACTCATATTCAACTTGTGGTCCACTATGACCCCTAGATCCCTTTCTGCCATGCTCCTTCCTAGACAGTCGCTTCCCATCTTGTATGTATGGAACTGATTGTTCCTTCCTAAGTGGAGCACTTTGCATTTCTCTTTATTAAACCTCATCCTGTTTACCTCTGACCATTTCTCTAACTTGCTAAGGTCCAACACAATGAGATGATTTTCAGTGCACAGTTCTCATCCCTGTCTCCATTTGGAATTATGTTTGCTGTAGGATAGTGATTTGTTTGTATATTCTCACTCCAGACTGGGAATTCTGACCATCACTATAAACAATTTATTAATTTAGGCCTAGACTATACTGGCAGCGTTGCCAAAAATTCCCTATTATCCGCAAAACAGTGAGCATTTACGCTGCAATAGGACTTGATTGAGAAAGACATTCAGCTTTGGTGACAAAAAACTTCCAGCTCTAAGATGTCTCTCCCCCCCTCTTTTATTGTTGACAAAAAGCCATTTGAGACAACTAGCCTCTGCCAGTATCCCACCATACCTACCCTGATGGATCTGCTCAGTGTTTTAGGATTTCTGCAGACCTGCAGGCATGAGCCCTGTCCTCTTTCAAAGCTCTGGGAAGAATCTGAGTGACTCCAAGAACAAATAATTGGAATGCTCATGTTCTGCCCTAAGAACACAGCAGCAAGCAAACTGATGCTGCACGGGGAGGACTGGAGAGATTGCAGTGCTGCTTTGACATTGTGCAAAACACACTCAGGAACCCCAATTTATTCCACAGTTTAAGAGATGACATTTCCACACCTTAAACATTTGGTAGATCCATCATCACGGAGCATGTTTTTGTATTCATTTTGTGTTCCATAATTGACATTTAGCTTAAAATTTGGACAGAGGCATGGAAGATTAAGACTTCATAAAGATAAGTGAAAGACAGATATGCTGAATAGAGAATATTGTAACCATGTGTTCAGCCTAATCCGAACTACCTAGTCCATCCCGCGTGTAGCTGCGGGGCACGGAGTCCGCACTAGCAGACATTTAAAAATGGCGGCGCCTGGCAATATGCAAATGAAGCCCGGGAAATTCAAATCCCGGGCTTCATTTACAACTCCGGTTGCCTACATTACCACCCTAGTTCGAACTAGGGTGGTAGTGTAGACATACCCTTCGTGTGTATATGCATGCCTAAGACTAAGAGGTCAACTACCAGAGGCTGCAGCTTATTTTCTCTCTTTTTTTTTTCTAAGTTCTCTTGTGTTAAAGGAGGTTGGGGCTACCCCTATGAAAGAAGTCCAAGTGCTTTCTTCTTGCATTCAAGAAGAAAGGGGTTTCTTTTCTTTCACTTGGTAATGGCAGCTACCTCCCAAATTATGTGAATCTGTGACTCTGGGGAGATTTTGTAAGCAGAGCCTATAGAATGAAGGTATTTAAGATCTCTTGCAAGCCCCTGTCTTCTGCACTCAGAGTGCCAAAGTGGGGAACAGCACTGACAGAGTGTTACAGATCTCGGGGTAAGAAGTCTTCTAGTTCGAAGTTATTTTGACATTATGTCAAAATAACTGCTTGTAGTGTAGATGCAGACTATGTTATTTCTGAATAACATCAGTTATTCCAAAATAACACTGCTATGTAGATGTATCCATATTGTTCAATAATTTTAGTAGTTACTTGAAATATGAAGTGGAACATATGCTTATATGATTCGTACCTGACAAAGCACATCAGAAAAGAACATTAGAATGTAGAGTGATCTTGAAAATTGCAGAATTGGTCTGAAATCACAAAGTCTACACTAGCATGATTTTCCGGAAATACTTAAAATGGAACAGTTTTCCATTATAAGTAATTCCAGAAAAAGCGCGTCTACATTGGCAGGATGCTTTTCCGGAAAAGCACTTTTTCTGGAAAAGCGTCCGTGCCAATGTAGACGCGCTTTTCCGCAAAAAAAGCCCCGATCGTAATTTTCACGATTGGGGCTTTTTTGCGGAAAAGAAATCCGTGCTGTCTACACTGCCCTTTTCTGGAACAGTTTTCTGGAAAAGGACTTTTGCCCGAACGGGAGCAGCATAGTTTTTCCGGAAAAGCACTGATGATTTTACAGTAGATCGTCAGTGCTTTTCCCGAAATTCAAGGGGCCAGTGTAGACAGCTGGCAAGTTATTCCGGAAAGCGGCTGATTTTCCAGAATAAGTGGCCAGTGTAGACACAGCCTAAGGGTATGTCTACACTTGCAGCCTAATTTGAAATAGGGCTGCAAATGTAGGCATTCAAAATTGCAATTCAAGCCCGGGATTTAAATATCCTGCGCTTGATTTGCATCTTCCCGGCCAGGCACCATTTTTTGAAATTGACAAGCCTGGAATAACTGCCCGCGTCTACACGCGGCAGTGAAACGGGTGTTCAAAATAAAGCCCTAGTTCGAAATACCTGTTATTCCTCCTGCAATGAGATTTAAAAGGTATTTTGAACTAGGGCTTTATTTCGAACGCCCATTTCACTGCCGCGTGTAGACGTGGGCAGTTATTCTGGGCTTGTCAATTTCAAAAAAAAAAAAAGGCGCCCGGCCGGGAAGATGCAAATCAAGTGCGGGATATTTAAATCCTGGGTTTGATTTGCAATTTTGAATGCCTACATTTGCAGTCCTATTTTGAATTAGGCTGCAAGTGTAGACATACCCAAAGAGGGAATTCAATGAGGAAAAGTGCAAGCTGGAAAAATCAAATGCATAAATACAACATAGGGAATAACTAGCAAAAAATATTTTGTGGGGAATATTGGCTCATAAATTGAAAGAGTCAATAGTGTGATTGCTGCTGCAAAAAAGGCAAATGTCATTCTGGATGTATAAGCAGGAATATTGTAAGCAAGACACAAAAAGTAATACTTCCCCTCTACTTAGCGTAGATAAGGCCTCAACTAGAGAATTATGTCTGGGTACAACACTTCAGGAAAGATGTGGACAAATTGGGGAAAGTCCAGAGGACAGCAACAAAAATGATAAAAGTTTTGGGAAAAATGGCCTATGAAGAAAGATTATAAGAATTGACTATGTTTAGTCTAGAGAAGAGAAATCTGAGGGGGACACTAGTTGGCAAAATTGGAATGTGATGGGGTGTGATCACAGAAGTCAGCTTGGGTTGTCCCCCTGCTGTGCGGATCATGCCACTGCTAACCACTTTCCTGCTCTCTGGGGCTCCCTAGCACCTTGTCCTGTTGGGCCAGATCCTCTGGTCTCCCCCAGTCAAGATACGGAGTTGGGGTTGCTGCTCCCCTGAGGAGCAGTGCATACTCTGCGAGGGCTCAATTCTCTGAGGGCACCCAGGAAACCAATTCCCAATCGAGACTGTAAATCCATCCTCGTTCCATGAGGCGTACAGATAGTTCGGAATAACTACATAGTTCGAACTATCTAGCCCGTGCCGCGTGTAGCCGCGCGGCACGGGGTTTGAACAAGCCGGCTTTTAAAAATGGCGGAGCCGGCTTTATGCTAATGAAGCCCGGGAAATTCAAATCCCGGGCTTCATTAGCAAGTGCGGTATGCATACATTACCCCCCTAGTTCGAACTAGGGGGGTAGTGTAGACATACCCTTATTCTGTTTTATCATCTTTTAACTGCAGTTTCTTAAGTGCCTCAGCAGAGGGCACTTTTTAAAAAATGGTTTTTACTTAATGAAATGTTCACTGTAATGATTCATGTGACCTGATCTAATAGATTGCTTGCTTGTAATGTTTTAGATTTTGGGGATGTGTGGTAAAGAGGAGATGATAGCAGGGAAAGAGTTTTTATTTGTAAAATATTTCCTCTACTGAGTTTGTTTCGTATTAAGATAACCAAAGAAAATTTTAAACAAAGTATTAGTTTTTAAAAGTAACAGACAATAAAATGTTTTCATATCTCCCATCCTTCTCCCCTTTTACATAGATGCAACTTCCTGTGTAGGCATGAAATGCCACAGGTTGTTAGTGTGGTATCTGTAATGTCTACACACAGAGAAAGAAGGAAATGAGAGGGTTGCAAAAGTAGCTTTGTTCCCTTTCTGAACTGCAGTAGCACTAAAATGAAATTAAGTACATTGTATGATTTTAAGTTCCATATTCTCTTCTAGGTATATTTTTTTACTACTCTATTTCCACTGATACTGATAAGGAATAGAAAAATACCCATCATTTTCTGAAGTTCATGGGCTAATTACTGCTTTTGTTATCTTCACGTAAGTCAGGAGTAAATGCACACACTTCCTGGAGTTCATTAGGATTTATATCAATGTAAATGTCAGCAAAATTTGATACTTTACTACATTTATATGAAACAAGAGTGACCAATTATACTGCCCACTCTATATTTCTCTGTCCTTTTCCTGCATCAGTGTAATGGGTGAAACATCAAATCCCTCGGACAGAGGGTTTGCTAGCAGTTGGACTTCTAGAGCAATTAGAAAATGATTCTTCGAACTGCCACACAGGGGTAGATGACCGTTTTGCGGGGCCCTGGGCAGCATAATTCCACGGGGCCCCCCCTTTGCCACAGCGCATGCGCGGTGACGCCATATGCATGTGCAGCGGCGCCACGGAGCATGCGCGGGGCTTTCTGAAGCGCGGGGCCCGGGGCGACCGCCCCGTTCGCCCTGCCCTATATCCGCCCCTACTGGCACAAATGCATCTTACACGCTACCAGGTAATTATTGGAAATTGAAATGAAGCACTGCAGTGTATGTGCTAAGGGCCCAAACTCCTTCCATTAAAGTTATTGGCAATACTTTCATTGACTTCAGTGAGAGCAGGATCAGGCTTTAACACGGGATGAGAATGGTATGAAAATCCTTTCTGTACTTAAAGACGTCCCTTAGCCTTTAAATAACTCCCCTTATTTCAAAATAACAAGCAGAGTGTCCACACTACCAAGCCTATTATTTTGAAATAACAGGTTGGTTATTTCAGAATGATAACTCCTGCTTTCCATGAGGAATGATGCTTATTTCAAAATAGTTATTTTGAAATAGCAGTGGTGTGGATGCTTCACCGGTGCTATTTCGAAATAACTACTCACCAGAGTCATTCAAAGTAATTACTCCCCAGTCCTTCCTGGGGCTCTAAGTCGAGGTAGCATGTTCACATTAAGGGAGTCTGCTTCGGACTAATTTCAAGGCTTCCATGTAGTGTGGACTCACTATTTTGAAACAGTTATTTCAGGAGTTAAAGTTTCAAAATAAGTCATTTCAAAATAATTTACTAGTGTAGACATGCCGTTAGGGCACAAAAAAGTCTTTGCGTTCCCTTTTTATCCTGGGCAGCAAAAGAGAAATTTAGTAATAAAAGATTACACTGCTGAATCTATCATGCATATACCAATACTGTACCACTTAACAGTTTGCACACAGATACTTTTACTGATTACTGGTCTGCAGGTATATCACTGATAATGAAGGAGTGATAATTGCCTGCTTACTCTGAGAATATTCAGGAAAAAAAGGGGATTAGAAATGCCTGTGATTTTGTAAGAAACCACCAGATGGCACTTAGAAATACAGATCGTATAATCTGTAGGTTGAAGAGTGTTCTTTAGCTGTAGGTGCTGCCCAATCTTCTGGTGAATGCTTTGATCTTTGGCATCTCTTTGGTACTTTCCAAATGGCTACCTTAGGTTAAGATCCTGCTTCCATTGATTTCTATGGGATCATGATTAGACTCTGAAACCTTGTGTATACGTGGGAAATGTTTCATAATATACCCGTTTTAAAGCCAGTTGGAACACTAGAATAGATGAGGGAAGGGTATGGACAAGACTGTGGATTCCTACCCTTGCGCATGCATAGTGTGGGGCTGGCGAGTGGCTTTCACCGCCGTTTGTCAAGCCCTGATTATAGGTATTTTTTTCTGATCATAATTAATAACATACTTTTAATTTCAAAAACATTTCCTTGTGCTTTTCAAGGGCCTAGCAATGCACATTTGATTGCTGCAAACAGTAAAATAAGACGCTTGCAGTTCAGACTGCAGGACATATACAAATATATGTTTAATTATTAAAGGCAGTACTGATTAATGTAATCAATTTACATTAGATTACATGTATTCTAATGTAATCTCTCAGGAGACTCCATTAGACTCTCCACTAGACTCGCAAAGATTGTAGAGATCCATGCCACTTGAGTTGTTAGGATAAAACACTTGCTGAACTTTGCTCTGAATTTCCTTCCCTCCCTCCCTCCCCCTTTTTATAAGTACAACAGTGGCTGAAGCATTTATTCAGCGGCTATAGAATGCTTAGTAATGCTAAAAATACATCACACATTGATTAAAATGAACTTACAACTTAATTTAGCAGGAATTTCAAAAATGGATTTTTAAAAAGAAAAATGTACCAGGGATCAATTCGTCCTGCAATAGGAGAAAAGGAACAATCACAACAGTCTTTTCCAGTATAAAGTACTACAACTAACAGATGAATTAGGGAATTACACTGTGTTTTCTGTGTTGCACTCGGAAGTGGAATGGTTGAAGGGACAGGAACTACTGCGTCACTCTTGCATTTTTGTCTTTTTTCCGGTGCATCCACTGTAGGAGTGCATGGTCCATAGCGAGGGTGAATTTTCATCTGAGCAGGCAATATAGCAGACTCTCCATGTCCCACTTCACTGTGAGGCACTCTTTTTCAATGATGGCATAGTTTCTTTCCCTTGGGAGGAACTTCTGGCTCAGAGATAGGATGGGATGCTCTTCCTCTCTGAACATTTGGGACAGTACGGTGCCCAATCCAACTTCAGAGGCGTCTGTCTAGAGTAAGAACTCCCTCTCCAAGTTGGGGCTATACGTACTGGGTCACTACACAGAGCTGTTTTCAGGTCGATGACTGCCTCCTCTGGCACAGGAGTGCATTTCATGACCTATGGGCCACAGGCTTTTGTTAGGTCTGTCAGGGGACACACTCTGGAGGCAAAATGGGGGATAAACCTCCGATAGTACCCCACTGATCCAAGGAACGCCCGGACCTGCTTTTTTTGGAGTGGTCAGAGCCAGTTCTGTATTGCTGCTACCTTATTCACTGGGGCTTCATACACTCCTTCCTATGATATACCCTAGATATTTGGCTTCTGATAGTCCCATCGCACACTTTGCAGGGTTTGCTGTGAGGCCAGCTCCCCTCAAGGTGACTAATATGGCCTCCACTTTCTCCAGATCTGTGTCCCAGTCTGGGCTATGTATGATGACGTCATCAAGATATGCCGCTGCATATGCACGATGTGGCCATAGTAGCTTATCCATAAGCCTTTGGAATGTCACAGGGACTCCATGTAGCCTGCACGGGAGGATGGTGTATTGACAGAGACCCTTGGGTGTAGAAAAGGACGTCTTCTCCCTGGCTTCCTTGGCCAAGGGGATCTGCCAGTACCCCTTGGTTAGGTAAAAGGCAGACAGAAATCGAGCCTTTCCAAGTTTATCAATCAGCTCATCTATCTGTGGCATGGGGTAGGCATCGAACTTGGACAGCTCGTTCAAGTTCCTGAAATCATTACAAAATTGGAGGCTGCCGTTGGGCTTAGGTACCAGGATGATTGGGCTGGACATTGGCTGCGAGATTCTTCTATGACACCCGGTTCCAGCATCTTCTTTACTTCCTTTTTAACCTCCTCCTGTTTTGCCTCTGGGATCCAGTAGGGCCTCACATTTACCTGTATGCCTGGGTCTGTGATGATATGATGTTCAATCTCGGTGATCCTGCCAGGTTGTGTTGAGAACACGTCTGAATGTCGCTCCAGCAGATTGAGAACTTCCTCCCGCTGGTCCAGGGGTAACTCTGAGGAGATCCCCACCTGCTTCTGTGGGGTTTCCTCTGGTGTCACTGTCCCCAGGACAGCCAGCTGTACTTCATGGTCCCACCAGGATTTCAACAAGTTGATGCGGTAGATTTGTTCCGTCTTCAGGTGACCTTGTTGAGCACCTTGTAGTCTACTTCTCCTAGGACCTTGATCACTTCATAGGGTCCCTGCTACCTGGTGAGGAGCTTGCTCTCTGCCGTTGGGACCAGTACCAATACCCAATCTCCCACCTGGAACCTCTGGACCGTCCCTCGGTGGTTGTAATAGTTCTGTTGGATCTCCTGGGCCTTACGATGGGGGTAACCTGGGCGATTCTGTCTTTCATCTGGAGGACATGCTCAATAATATTGCATCCAGGTTGCTCCTCCCAAGCCTCTTTGGCAAGGTCCAGGATGCCTTGGGGCCTGTACAATAGTTCAAAAGGAGAAAAACCAGTGGATGCCTAAGGAACCTTGGGGACGGCAAACATGAGGTATGGGAGTAGGGTATCCCAATCTTTCCCATCCCAGCTCACCACCTTCCAGATCATGTCCTTGAAGGTGTGCTCAATGAGGCTGTCTGTCTGCAGGTGGTAGACTGATGTCCTCAGGGCTCGGATGTGGGGTAGCGTGCACAGGTCCTCTATTAACTTAGAGACAAAGAGAGTACCTTGATCTGTTAAGATTTCATTGGGTATCCCCATGCTCAAAAAGATCTGGACCAATTCCCTTGCTATGGTCTTCAAATGGGTATTTTGGAAGGGCACTGCCTTCAGGTAACAGGTGGCATAATCCAGGACCACTATGATGTTCCGGTGCCCCCAAGATGACTTCTCCAGTGAGCCAACTAGGTCATTGCGATACACTCAAAGGGGACCTCAATAATAGGCAGGGGCACCAGTGGGGCTCTCTGGTCCGGCTGGCATCCATGCAGTTGGCACTCAGGGCAGGAGACGCAGTATATCCAGACTTTCATGTACACCCCAATCTTCTCAAAATCTGATCCAATGTTTTATCAACCCCTAGGTGTCTGCCACACAAATGGCTGTGGGCCAGGTCCAGCACAGCTCTCCGGTGTTTCTGGGGCACCAAGGGTTGTTCCACTACTGGCTCCTGGCCTGGTACAACTCGGTATAGAAGATCCCTCTTGATTATATAATATGGTCTCGGGCCCTTGTTTCTTCTTTCTACTGGGACCTCATTTACCTCAACTACTTCCTTGCATACGTTCTGGTATATTGAGTCATTGTCCTGATCCTGCCCAAAATTCTCAAGTGAAGTCCCTATATGCCCGAGCTCAGCGGGGCCTTCAGCCTCTTCCATCCCCGGGGGCCCTGATGAGCTGGGTCCAGCTTCAGGCTCACCGCCTCTGTGTCACCTCTCGGCTGGTTGGCTCAGCCTCCTGTCCAGCCAGGACGGGTCTTAGATTCTGCACCAAGATTCACGTTTCCAGTCTCTTGGCTGCCCTCCTCTCATGCTTCAATTTCCAGGGGTTCTCAGGCTCAGTAAATAGGTCCTGGGAGAACTTATGAAAGATCAGGCTCTTCAAAGGAAAAATTGCAGTTCCCGTACCCGCAGCTCAGCTCCCGCATCCACGGCTGTTCTGCGTTCCCCTGCTCTGACCTTTTTTTCTTGTCTGGTCAGGGCACTGCTTGGGGCAGCGAGAGCTGATGCTGCAGCCAACAGAAGCCTGCTTGGGCCACAAAAGTGGCTTTTAAAGGGGCAGCATTTTTTGTTTTTGTTCAACAGCTTTCTGGCTGATAGAAGCCTGCTTGGGCCACACGCAGAATTTTTTTTTCTCAACAACTTCTTTCCCTCAGCTCTTTGCACTCTATCCACCACTATTTTGGCTCTTTGTCTGTAACAGGTTAGCCACCCCTGTCCTAAACTCAAAACTCCGGTCATCTGAAGAAGTGGGCTGTGCCCACAAAAGCTCATGATACCATCTACATGTTTTGTGAGTCTACCAGTGCTACCAGACCATTTGTTGTTTTTTAAGTTTATTCTTTATCTATTGTAGTCCTCCAGCCTGACCCTGTCAATGTATGAAGCAATAGCTACTTGATTTCACTTTAGTAACTGAGATTAGCCCTTCATTTAGCAATAGTCTAATGTACTTTTGAACTAGAAAGCCAGATTCTGCTACCCTTACTGTGACTAGCACCTCATTCTCCAAGGAATCCTATTCAAATCTGTAGAAGTTTGAGGGGCTGGGGGTGGTGTAAGTTAAGGTATCAGAATCTGGTCCTTAGTATGAAAACTCTGTGTTTCACACATTTCAGTACAGAGCATAGAATTAATAGGTTGTCACAGTTTGGAAGCATAACACTGGATCTGTTTTGAGTCTGTCATATTTGTCTGCAGCATCCATGTAAATGTATATATTTAAGGGCTTCTGTTTTTTTCATAATAGATACATGAGTGCTTATGTTTACAAGCCAGTAAATCCGCAATAACAAATCAATGAGCACAAGCAAAAGAAGTGTAAAGAATCAACAATTTATAAAATAATACATAATAAAATAGTATTAAAATAAGAAAAATAGTTGCAATAATGTCCTTTTCAGCTATTCCATGCATACATGAAGGGAAAGAGAGAGGAACAAGAAATACAATAATAAATATAATTACATCTCTATAAAAAGCTAAATTCTGGTTACTGTACAATTGTAACTAGTATACATTTCTGTCTCTCATCTTTTTGTTACACATAGTACAGCTTGATTTTGTAACACTGATGTACAAATGTATGCCATTAAAATGCATTTTAAGTAAAGCTCCAATATCATTTCTTCCTGTGGAAACTGAGGCATACTTGAAGGAGAAAAATGTTTCCTCCTCTATTGCTTGTGTATCTTTCAGCTGGTACAGTACTGGAAAGATCATCTGTGAGGATTTAGTTTGTACCTGTCACTCATTGCAGCATCACCTATATTTAATAACAGGATCTATTTTATCATTGTGTATTACACCTTTTAGTATTCACACCCAGACAAGATTTTATTGGTTGTGCACAAAAAATGGCTGAAACAACTTAGAAAAGAGCCACAATTTTTCTCAAGAGGCTGCATGGAAACATTTTGTCCGCAGAAGAAGGATGGGATCAGAAACTAATCGCAGAGATTTTCACTGGAAGACTCCCTTTTCATAAATGGCTTTCTTGCAAGCCCAGAGCTTCCCTGGAAGTTGCCTTTCAGTACAGCGAGAGTGACACCTATTGAGAAGAGAGTTCAGGGGCTGCAAAGATTCATCTCTTTCAGTTAGGCAAGAGGAAGCCGAAATATTAGCAAACAAAGTTTGCAAAGTTTCCAAACAACATGGGAGAAAGAGGCTTTGATCTCTCTCCGGTTACAGTGGGGGAACTAGTCCCCCCTTACTGCTTATGTAAATTCCCCTCTTCCTGCGTGATCTGGACCAGTCAAAAGAAGGATTTCTAATTCAGGTGACAGCTACATTCAGACGGAGGGATGAATTTCAAGCCACTTCCTGAGGGTTCATTATATTCCCTGTAAAATTGCAGTGGGCTTGGACCCTTGCCAGAATAACCAAACCGGAGAGGGCGGGGGGGGGGGGAGCGCTTGATGGGGCGGCATGCTTAGACAGCTCGGAGTTATTCGGCTCACAAGGTTTACATACAGCCTAAGCCTTTCTCTAGGCAGGGTAAGTCAGTAGTTGAACACGCCCACTTGGTCAATTTCAATGAGGAAGGTAAAATGCGGAAGTTTCCGCCCAGAACTGACAGATGCAACTCACTCTTTAGCCCCTGGTATGATACACTGCAAAAGCGCCCTAAGTGGAAATTACCAGCCTTTCCTTTCCTAAGGATCTTTACATCGGAGGGAGGCTGCCAAGCATGGCCACATTACCCACCGCTGACAGGAGGGCATTTGCCCTGAAAATCAACAGGTAAGAGGCTTTTACTGACCTCCACACTTTCCCTAGCAGCGCTGGGGAAGGCAGCTCCTCCGTTCTGCATGTGAAGAGGGGGATGATTCCGGTGTGGGAGTCCTGGTCTAAACGAGACCCCGGGCGTGGAGCCATCTGCGTGCCCCTGATAACTGCAGAGTTCTGCCAACGTTTCCTCACTGTGGAGGGAGGCTCCTGCTGGGTGGTTTAGGTTTAAAGCGTGTGTCTCAGGCTCTCTTCATGGATTTTGCTTTATATCAGACAGTTAACACCTCACATTTTAAAGTCCCTCTCTGGAGTACAAGTATCCTGACTTGGCACAGCAGTATCCTTGGCTAGATTCAGTTTGCTTGGTTTTTTTTCTCCTAAAGAAGTTCACTCTAAAAATCCCCTCCCTGGGAGGAAAAAAGTCCCGATCATTGGTGCGTGTGATGGTTCTGCATTCACTGGGTTTATTTTTCTGACAGGTAGGAAATGTCAACTGCCCCCACGTGATGGTTACTAAGGTTTAATTGTTTTGTCTAGCCCCAAGTCTGTTTGTAAACTGTGCTCCACACATACAAGGTTGAGGCTTAATATATATGAGATTACTTTCTTCTTCAGATGCAATAGCTTAAATGATGTTATGGATATGATAATATGGTTGCAACACAAGTCTGAGAGAGGGGTAGCCATGTTATTCTGTAACTTCAGTGGTCCTGTGGCACCTTACAGACTAACAAAAATATACATAGTATCATGAACTTTCCTGGGCAAAACCCACTTCCTCAGAGATGAGCTAGTTTTGGCAGCCCATGAAAGCTCATGATGCTAAATATTTTTGTTAGTCTGCAAGGTGCACAGGACTACAGGTTGTCTTGCAACACAAGGTTTTCCTTCATAGGCAGTTTGTATTAATAAGACAATTAGCATTTTTCTCACATTTTCCTTTTCTGCTGCTTTATATTATGAATCACCAGAGAATTTAAAATGAAATGTTATTTTAAATTTAGCCTATTAAGATTAACCTTAAACTCCCATTGTCATCTCTTACAGCTAATCTTTCAATCTAACGGAGTTTAAACAGTGGACTTTTCTCATAGAAAAGTGCTGACTGTTCAGCTGGTGTGTTTATTATGTAGCATTAAGAAATCAAGGCATTGATGGTTTTTGAGTAAGAAAATACAGTGTGTCTTTTGTACAGCCTAATTATCTCAGTCCAAGCCCCTCAGTTCCAGGTAGTTGGTTTGAAAAACAAATTAATTGAGTTTTCATATATGTCTAAGAACAAACAGGATAGTATTTTATTACTGACATTGAGCAAGTCCATTTCTGTGCCATAAAAAAACCCAAAACCTCACCACTTCAGCAATTTGTTGAAAGAAATGGAATTTATAGTCATTAAGGGAAAACAATTACATTATCAAAACATATGCCTTTCCCATGATAATTTTCCCAAACAAATTGCACATCTTTTTTCCTTTCCAAACCCATCAACAGTTCTTTTCAAGTTTTCAATTCTCCACAAACATTTGGATTTATATTGAGAGATTTTCAAAGGGAGGGTTTAACCCAGCAATCTTTTCTTTGGCAAAATTCCCATTGACTTCAGGAGGAACTCTGAGTAAGGAGTGCAGGACTGGAATGAACAGCAGTTTCTCTGCCTTTAGGGCCAGATTCACCAATTACTCTGATTACTTTTTCCTGCTCTAGTAATGTTTATGTTGCTCTGTATTGCCAAAGCATACCAATAAAACTGGCCTTCTGCATTATCTATCCAAGCCTCCTGTAACATTGGCTAAAGATAAAAACTGGGAAATTAGACCAATCATTTTGTTTTCCTTTTACATTTGTCTTAGGGTTTGCAGTGTCAATGTTGAATGTTTGTGTAGTGAAACAAAGATTTAAATACACCATGTTCTCAAGCTAGGATTATAATTTAACAATAATTAGATTTATTTTAAGAATATCATTCAGAAGTGGCTCTGTTCTATAGAGATGATGTATAAGAAAAGGAAAAATATTGATAAAGGTTGTATATATTCTCTGGTAGAAATTTTTAGACCACTCTTCAAAAAGTTACAGATGGATGTTATATGGACCAAATCTTATTTGCACTGTTCATGTGAAGTATCCCATAGACAGTAGCACTTGTCTATGGTCTTCAGCAAAAACAAACTTCATTCACAGCAGCAATATTTACTTGTTTGGTTTTTTAAAGAAACACTGTCAAGATAAGTCATTGCTAAAACAAAAGGAAAAACTATTTAGCAAGATCAGACTAACACGGCTACCTCTCTATTACGATTCAAGATAAGTCTTGGTAAATCAATGGGCTAATTCTTCAGCCTCTGCACCAGAGAACACACTCCAGCCCTGGAAGTCTAATCTTCTTTCTTCAGGGTTTTGGTTTTATTTCTTGAAAATCAAACCATTTAAACACAAATTCAGTTTGCCAATTGTCTCCTTTCCCCTTGGAGTAGGAGAAGAGATTAGGCAAGCCTCTCTTCTCATTCCTAGCCTGCTCCCTGCAGGATTACAATGGACAGCACAGCTGCCTGAGAATCCTATAAACTGGGTTCTTTCCCTTGTCCCAGTGTCTCCTGCAGGAGCCTACCTATTTCCCTGCAGCTCAGAGCTCTCTCCTCTCCTGTGCCCTCACTTCTCCTCTCATCCTCTCCTATGAGCAATAGGGTAGCTGCTCTATTCCCCCATCATTTGTCCTCTTTGAAAAATCAGTTCTGGAAAGAGAAAGAGGGGCTCCTGCTACAGACCTCCCCACCCCCCAAGCCTGGGAGAGGGGATTAGAGAACCTCAAATACACAGGAGAAGCAGAGGTGAGGCTGAGGGGGTAGAACTGATGGGTCTGGGATGGGGGAGAGAGGATTGGTGGAGGGCAGGAGAACAGGCAGATGTGATGTCACTTTCATTTTTGTAGAAAGTGATTGGTATCCCCAGCTGCCACCACTATTTAAGCACTGCTTAGGAGCCCTAGTTAAGAATCAGGACCCAATTCTGCTAGATGCTGTACAAATGGAACAAACAGATGATCCTTGTCTCCAAAGAGTTTGATTTCAGCACCAGATGTCCCCCAGATGATCAGTCATGGATGGTGGTACACCCAGTGGCCTTTTGTTAAAGGGCCAGCCACCTTCTTACTGTCATGTTAAAAGAGTTCTTTACCTGTAAATATCATCTTTGGTCATTAACATTTTAAAAATATTAACATTTCATTTCACATCACACTATTTAGATTGCATATTAAATATTTCCTTCACTCAGCTTTTAATTTTTGCTCTTCGCTCATTTTTACAGTGAAAATAGATGTGTTCATTTTATAGTCAATTTCACTTCTTGGATTTTGGGCACTGTAATACGTTTGAGTGGCAAACATTGCAGGGGAACAGTTACCACATTACAAGCAATGTTTATTTTTATTCATATCTTAAAATACCTTCAAACTTGCAAGCTTTACATGTAGGGTGTATACATAGCCATGCCTTCCTGTCACTGTTACCCTAATCTTCTCTCCCTCCCTCCCTTTGTTTGCTTCTTACACCAGCCAGTTGCATCCTGTGTGGTCTATGCTCCAACTACTTGAGCAAGTGTTTAACAACAATCATGTGAGCAGTCTCTCTGATTTTAATGGGACTATTCACATGCACAGAATTGGTCATGCTGACAGATACATGCAACTTTGATTGTAACTTTTCAGGCCATGGACTCTCTTATTGTGTTGGTTCCCTGGCCAAAACAATAAACTTCTGGTCTGGTCACAGTTATACTACAAATAATACTAGTAAAAACTAAAATGAACATAAATAAACACAAAAATCAATTAATCTTCACATTTGTAAATTCTCTTTGAACAAAACTTAACTCTGAGGTCAGACAAACACTAAATAGAGGTTCTTTTTAAAATTTCAATTTAGCTTTCTGTACATAGGTAAAGCTAACAATGGAAGGGATAACCTAGGTTAAATCTCACCAGCAAATCTTTATTAATAAACGTCTCAGTGCTATTGAGGGCCCAATTCTGCATTCCCTGGGAATTTTAGGTGTGTAAGGAATACAGAATCAAGGACACCGTATGATCATTTCTGTTGTATCAAATATGTACTACACTTAGAGATCATAAAAGGGCTGAGCTGGTGAATACACTTGTGTATGTGACTATATCTATTTTGAAGTTGTGTTTTATATGCAAAAGCAATAAATGCTGGGGGAGAAAAACTGAACAGAAAACTAGCCATCAGTGCTGAAGGTGTAACACCTAATAACTGAGCAACTGATAGTGTGTTTTTCAGAGATATAACATTATGAATTTAAATTAGGATAATTTGACTCAACAGTGGTTTTGGATACACATAGATAACATTCACAGAAGAGAATGTAAGTGTATCTATTTGTATTGCTTTCATTTAGTTAATGTAGTTTACTCTTTTATCTTGATCTTCTACTTTACATCCACTATGATATTTATTTATTTATTAATCTGGGGGGGAAAAAAGTCTGTGCCAAAGGGCACTCTTCCAGAACTCTGGACACATCAACATATATCTGACAACTCTACTACACAGAAGTTACAAAACCTAAAACCATTCAAAGCCACAGGGCTCCTTTTTCTGACCACGTTCCATTTTGTCATCAGTCATGTGACCTGTACTACTTACTATTGTCTCCACACGTTCCAATCAAATAGAAATCCCATTCTCTCTTGCCTCAGCCTTTCATCAATAGCTACACATTACAGTCTTTATAATATTTTTCCAATTTCCATTATTTCCTGTCAGGGTTCTTTCTAAAATAACTCAGTAAGATCACAGTCGCTGAACAAAATTAGCTTTTCCCGTTCTGTTTTTATGAATGTATTTGTTTATACAATTATTTAGATCATGCCATGCCCACCAAAAATACCCAGGAATGCGTACAAACATTAAAAACAATCAATAACTATGGTCAGCAGTGGGCTGCAAAAAATCAGAACCCTTCCCAGGCTGGTTTAATTGTAGTGCTTTCCTCTAGCTAGTGTGGGTAACAATAGCAGTGAAGTTATGGCAGGAAGGACCCTGCCATGGGCCAGCAACCTGTATGAACAGTGGGCTTGTACTCGGGAAGCTAGACCATGACAGCATGTCCTTGCCACACCTGTTACCCATACCAGCTAAACTAAAGTGAGTGTGGCTATTCCTGTCATATTGTAATCACACCTTCATTTGCAGGGTAGACCTATCCAAACCCACCTAACCCAATGAAAAGGTTACACCTAGCTAACATAAAAAAGCCAGGTTGAACAGGTATGTTTTACATTGCTTTCCAAAGTTTATCAGGATTAAATGAAAGGACACAGATATTTCTCTGAGAGTATGTCTACACTACAGTGTTATTTCAAAATATCTTATTTAGAAATAGTTATTTCAAAATAAGATATTTTGAAATAACGCGTCTACACACAAAATGCATTTCAAAATAGCATTTTGCTATTTTGAAATAGTGCGTCCACACTGACTGGACTCTGAATCACATTTAAGGGTGGCCGGAACCAGTTCCGGCAGGGCACCAGGTCAGGACTTACTGTATGGGGCTGCTGCCTGTGGCTATCTGAGGTCCATAGGCATGTGCAGCACATTTCATTAGGGTGTGCACCCAGGGAATTTCATTTTTTATTTTTTTTAAAGGCAAACATTTATTGAATACTCAATCATGAAAGACATTATTTTTATTCATCAAACAAGCTAAAGAAACTAAAACTTAACTAAACTTAATTTATTTTAAAATTAACAACTAAACTTTACTTAAAAGAGCGTATCATGCAATTAAATTAAAACACAAAGCCACTATTTTTTTGAGACATTAGGGTGTGGCTGGGCACACCCGGCACACCCCCTGCGCATGCCTATGCTGAGGTCTGTGCTTAAAGGGACCCCCCCCTCCCCGACAGCCAGTTCTCAGGTTTCCCTGCTTGTGCTTCATTCCTCCCTCACATTCTTCCACTTACCCCTCCCTAACATCAAATAAAATACATGTATTTTCATGAACACAAACTCTCTTTATTTAACAAAACTGGGGGGGAGGGGAATGAAACTCTGGTGAGACTGGGGAAAGGAGGCAGGAGAGGAGAGAAGAGAGGGTGGGAGAGAGGAGGGGGAAACCTAGGAGGAGGGAGCTGAAAGGGGGAAGCAAGGAGAAGAAGGGGGAGGGGAAGCTCAAGGCTCAGGGTTGAGGGTCTTGCAGGACCAACTTGATTTTCATGCAAACCTGCTCCTGGGTTTTCATGTGACCTTTGGTGGCCAGGCTGGCAGCTATCCTGCCATAGACGGCCGTGTTCCTCCGTCTAGTGCGGAGATCATGGACGTTGGGGGCATCCCCCCAAACCTGAATAAGGTCCATGATATCTACCCTGGACCAGGAAGGCACCCACCTTCTCTGGGCCCTGGCAGGCTCCTGGGAGCTGGCAGACTGCTCTTGGGGAGCGGTGGAGGGCTGGCTGCCAGTGGCTTGCTGGCACATGTTTTGGGGCCACTGGGTCAGGGGAAGTGACTGCTGGCTCTGGGCTGGCAGGCTTGGAGCTGGCACAGGCACTGTGGCCAGAGTCAACCCCTTTAAGGGCTCCGGGGAATGGGGAGGGAGAGGAGTATTCTTGGTTGAGGCTAGAGTGCCCACCAGGGCACCCTGGGAAGGCTGGAGGCCCCCTATTACGATATAAGTGTCTACACAGCACTTATTTCGAAATAGCTATTTCGAATTTGGCGTTATTTCTCGTGGAATGAGGTTTACCAAATTAAAAATAAGTGCTCCGCTATTTTGAATTAATTTTGAAATAGCGGTTTGGCTTTGTAGACGCTAGGAAAGTTATTTCGAAATAACGGCTGCTATTTCGAAATAACTTTGCTGCATAGACATACCCTAAGAATGTGAGTTAATTCAAAATAATCAGAAGTTAGGGACATCAAGAGCACGACAGCCTATTAAAATGGCAGAGATGGGGAATGCGGGGAAGATTGTCTCAGAAATAGGACAGAATGCATCCAGTATGCACTAATAGGTGTACCCTACTTCTGGGTTCCTGGCATGGACATTTTGGACTGGATTGCAGAAAGCCATTTATTATATTGATAAGAACAAGGTAGTAATTATCTGCAAGTAAAAAAGATGTACCTATGTATTATATCACAACTTCTGCTGCTTAGGCCAAGCTATTTCTTGTGAGGAATTTGTATTTTTGCAATGAGATTTCAGTTAACACAATTACAAAAAGATTCTTTGCTTTTGGGAAGTGACGAAAATCACAATGTATATTAAGGGTACCTTAATCTATGTGTTATAAAGATCTAAAACTATTAAAAGATGTTTAATAAATTGTTAGGTTAATAGGCTGGTTATATCCACGGCTTATAATAACCTTAATATCATCTACTGATGTTCTTATAGCCATCTCTAACACATGCTACTCGTGTATGTAGCATGCTTATAACATCAATTAATCATTTGTGAATCCTTTATGAACATAAATGTACTGTTAATATAAAGCATGACGCTTTAACATTATCTCAGTTACTTATATTGGCATGGAAGTGATAGGATAAATAACCTCTTTTACTGTTTATCAAATCTAATACATTAGTCGCACAAACAAGTCAAAGCAGAATTTTTAAAAGGTTTGTGCAGGATTGAGTCCTCATCATATGAGTTTTATCCAGTGGAACTAATCATGGAAGCAAGATGACTTAAGTGACCAAGGATTTGCAAGATCATGCCCCTAGTTAGTTGAAAAGGCATTCAAATGTTAATACATTTGAATTTGTTTGAAATCTATTCCTTAAATCTACTATATATTTGAGAGGGTTTGTCTATCTGTCTGTTCAAGAACTCCTCCTAAATGGTAAGATCTAGGACCGCCACATTCTTTTTATCATAACTTAAAGCAACATAAAAGTTTGGTTGTGCCAGGAAAATGAGATGTGCCTGAAATGGGATTGCTTCTCATAAAACCATGCAGAAAAGAAACAGAATCATAAGGCAGGTGAAAGGGGCTGGCTGGGGGGCACCCTCCCCGGTCTGGGACTGACCCAGCCCCAAGCCACTCCCCTGCCAGGTGCCTTTTAGGGAGAGCAGGAGGGGCTAAAGCTCCCCTTCCCATATTCCTATGGATACATGGCTGGCTGATCCCCTTTGTCAGGGAGCAAGGGGAAAGTGCACAGTTTGCCCCCTGCGCTTTCCAGCCATAGAAAGGAATGCAGCAGACCAGCTGTGCACTTTGCTCTTGCTCCCTGACAGGGACAGGAAGGGGAAGAGCAAGCAGCCTGGTATGAATCTCAGTTGGGCTTTGGCCCTCCCCTATGCTTCCCCCTATACACACTGCTAGCCTCCTTCCCAGAGCCCCTCCTCAACCCCCCATCCCTCCCTGACTCCTGCCCCCCAACACCACCAGCCCCTTGCTCTGAGCTCCTCCTTAAGGACCAGAACAACACCAGGTAAATGTGCTAGTACTGATTACAGAAGCTTAGAAAATCATTATTGAACCCTTTTTTAAAACAGATTTTCCTTTTTGTGAGCCTAATCTTTGCTACTAGAATGATAACAAATAGAGTCTAAAGTTGCCTGTTGTTATCGGAACAGACTGCTTTTCACACGCTACATCTGTAATATAATAATAATAATAATACAGTGTTTCTAATAGTATAATAGTGTGTATTTGTCATGTGCATCTTCTACCACTAATAACATATTAAGAATAAAATAAGATTTATATCAGTTTCATATTGCATATGCAATAACCGTTCTGTTAGAAGTTTCCTTCATTAGAAAGGCCAATTTTGATTAGACTTTTAAATATTATGAGGCTGAGGCTGTAAATCAATAAAATTACTCAGAATTCCCTGTGCAGAGAGGCTGCAGAAATAGATACATATGCTGGCTGTTAAATACTGAGCATGCTATTATTCTTATTTTAGATCCTTTTGTCTCAGCCATAGGGATTCTTCACAAACTATCCTAGGAATATTGGTTAAAAGGAATTGTGTACTACTATTTCTTTTTCATTCATTTTTACTTTTCTTTAATTATTTCCTTCTTTTTTCACTAGGGCTATTGGAAACTTTTCCCAAGAGGGGAAAAGATGCATTTCCCTGTGTGTGTCATTGGTAGAGATGCCAGACAGTTCTTAATAGCGACTCAATTTCCCCCCCAGTTATTTAGTAAAAACTAACTCTTGCAAGCCTTATTCATGTGCACATCTTCATGAAAAGCCATATCTTTCCCCTTCCTCATAGCAAACCTGTGAAAGGACCTTTTGCTTTCATGGTTTGGTGTCCTGGAATCTTCTGGGTTTGTATTTATACAGGGACCAAATTATGCGTGGTCTTTATGTTGATATGCAGATGGGAGACAGCGCAAAACAAAAGACGAGTTGCCTAAATGTCTTTGAGGATCTGGGCCTAATCCACTCTCTTGTCACATAGTATTCAGAAGTGCCAGTTGCAATTGGATTACTTGCACATTACTTGTACATCCCGCTTGTTCCCTCCCTACTGCCCCAAGGGATCATAGTACTGGTGAAGAGGCACTGGGACCAATCCACCCCCACTATGCCCCACTTAGAGCTGCTGGCTAACTGCATGTGGGCGAGTAAGGTCCACCCCAGGACATGCCTCTGTGTGCCTGCACTTGCTGCCCACTGAGGCAGACTCAGTCCCTTGGGATCTTCCTGGGGAAGAGTACTGCTTTGCACCTCCCCTGCTCCAAGGGAGGGATGTGCCGTAGGGAGGATTGAGCTTTAGGTAATTTCACCACTGAGGGAGTCAGGAACATTGTACTAAGTTAAGTGATGGATCGAGTCCAATGTAAATAGCTTTATAGATAACACAGCCAGCTTTTCAGCTGTCTGTCACATTATTGTTTCATCAGCTCCAGAGATAAAGTGTGTTTCCAAATGGCTAGGGAACTTAGTATGAGGCCCCAGAGCTTTTCAATTTTTTAAACCCCTATTTAAGCATAGTTTACATTTGGTTGAGGCACAATTTGACTGGCCACCATGGAGGGATCGAAACCATGTCTTACAAATAGGATTAAAAGCTCCTGTTTTGGCTTGGATCTCTATTTTGGGCTAATGCACGTGTCAAGGCTGTTCCCCACTCTGGCATGATGAATGCAGAAGTTGGGGGCCTGCAAGAGCACTCCAAAACCTTGCCTTTACAGGCTCTGGTACAAAAACTTCCCTCCACAAAATCCTAATACCCAGATTTTGGGGGACTGCTGCCACCATCAAGTGCTTTGAACCCGAAAATAAAAAAACCCAAACACTTCAAATCAACCCCAGGAGTACCCACCCAAAGCTCTTTCCCCCCAAAAGATCTTGAAAAAGAAGAGAGAAAAACAAGCTGCAGTGTCTGCTAGCTGAATCCTCAGTCAGAGGCATGCAGACACCCACACAGACCGACCTTCCAGGACACAAGAATCAACCAATACCAGTTAATTAGAAAAAAGAAACAATCTTTTATTATTAAAACAAAACTGCAGTTGCAAGCATACTAAAATGACTAGATAGAAAGAGCCTCCATTACAATAGATACTCAGGAAAAGTTTCTTGGCTGAAGACTTAGTTACAAAAGAAAAAAAAATTAGCTAGTTCAGACATCATTTCCAAACCCCCAAACAAGGAAAACAATAAACCCTGATGGACAATTTAAACTTTTCCCTAATTACACATTGTAAGACGTACATTCTTGGAGAGAGAAGCATCTCTCATCTCCCTCAATAACTGGGAGAAACTGCTCTAGGTCTCAAACAAAGGAGAGAGAAAAGCCCCTCTTTTCTATTTTGAAATTCCTACCTACATTGTTGTTGGCTGACCACTGGATACCTTGGCTAGGAGACATTAGTTAACCCCTTATTCACCTGGTGCTGGTCAGCACTCCTGATTATAACAGCACGTTTCAGACTCAGGGTTTGACCCCATTCACATGGCACAGCAAACCATGTTATTACCCTGTTCCACCACAACCAAACTAAAACCATAAATGTAATTTGTAAGCCTTGTGCCTAAGAGCCTTGTGTCCGGAAAGGCTAAGTCTACACTGCAAGGTTTTTGTGCAAAAATGGCCGTTTTTGTGCAAAAACCTGCGGAGCATCCACACCTCGAATGTGCTTTTGCGCAAGTAAATCAGCAGTAAAACGGCAGAACAGAGGGCTTTTGCTGGTGTAGGTAAACCTCCTTCTATGAGGCATAACTCCCTTTTGCACTACAGCTATTGCATAAAAAGGCAAGTGTGGACGCTCCAGAAACCCCTATGGGAAAAAGCACAGGAGCTTTCTTGCTCAAGAGTGTCCATGCAGTGTGGACGCTCTCTTGCACAAACGCACATTGCTTTTATGATGTGCTTTGAGGTGTGGACGTGCTTTTCCGCAAGAAGTTTTTGCGCAAAAACTCTTGCGCAAAAGGATTCTTGCTCAAGAAACCTGCAGTGTAGACGTAGCCCAAAAGAACAGTGTTATACTTTTTCCCCCTCTTTTAGTATGGTTAGGAAAAGACAATTCTGTAACAATGTTAAGGAACAAACTTTTAGCCCGTGTTTTAGTCTGTAGCCTATTACATTTTATACTCTGGAAATAAAATGCATAATATGGAGGTCCCTAGCTCTGACAATGAACTGTGCAAGACCATGTTTCTTTATGTAGTGTAGATGGGCTCCAAGGTGGGAGCAAGCTATGGAACAAGTGCAGAATAGTATTTCTAAATAATGCAAATATTATTTCAAGATTATGCCATAGTCCCAGCAGATTAATTCAGATAATAATATTGAAAGAAATCTCTGTAAGTATCTTTCTTCTGATCACAGATGTGCTTATTTGGGGCAAGATTCTGGCCTTTATAGCCAAAAGCATATTAAAGAAGTAACTTCACCGGAGGAAATTTGGTTGAGTCTGTTGATTTTAAAGACCACACTGTAGGCAAACATAAGCAGAATGCATGTATGTCACAGGACAAGATAGGCATTCTTATGGTTTCATGTACAAGGGGTTAAAAAGTTCTCTATCAGATGGCTGATCTAAGGCGGACTATAACAGGAAATTAGAGGGGCAGTTCAGAAAGCTAAATAAAATGATTTTTGCTGCCAAGCGAGTTGCATCCTTTTGAGTAAATAAAGGGAGCCCGGAAGTAAAGGATTGACATGTTTTACCTTCTCTGGCTGGTGAATCTGCCCATATCCAAAGAAGAAGGTGTGAGAACAGCTGTTGACATTAGTCAGTAATCTGGCATATGGCCCCACCCCGTACAGCCATATAATCAGTGAAAAATACCAGGAGCAGCAAATGCAGGCTCCATAATTCAGTTCTACTATAGCATCTGAAGAAGCTACTACAGAAAGAGCTGCTCTTAGCATAAGAAGAGCCATGTGATCAGAAAGCCATTGAGGTTCAAGAAGTAACAGTCATTTCTGACAAATATTAAGTAAGGATCAGAATAATTGTCATCTGCCATGGACTGAGAAAATCCAATTAATTGAATTTGTTTTTTTTTTAAGGAAGAGATAATCAGTGAAATCCCTGTTATGCAATAGGAGCATTATCCTTTTCAGTGATCCATGGCAGAGGACCAGGGGCAGGAAATACAATGTAGTCTCTGACCAACAAAACTCTGTGTCTCAGCATTATGACAGTTTATTGGAACAGTTAGAATTACTTACCATATTTCCTCCTCAACTACAAGTTTTCTGGTGTAAAAAACCCCCCACACTTTAGACTATCATCACTAATGAAGAAAATATCCCCTGGAAAGGGTTTAATTGATAATGTGCCCATTTTCATGCTTCCCATCAAAAATATAACTACAGTACAATAAGCCCAAACCAAAACTTTGGATCGTGTCCTGAAACGTTGCACAAATTCAAATCCAAAATCTGCAGGTTTTCTTCTTAGGCCTTTTGGAGAAAAAATAGGGTTACCAATTTTGTTTAGATATATTCCTGGAGATTTCATCACATGATGCAATCTTTAATTCAAGATTAGTCTTTAATTTCTGGAGATTCCAGACCAATCCTGGAAGGTTGGCAACATTAAGAAAAAAACCAGTCTCATGTGAGGGCTTTGTTTTTATGTTGGGAGACTGTTTGTACAGCCTTTCTAAGGAGCAAGTAAATTGCTCCACCGTGCAACCCACAACTGCATGATGTAATGCAAAGTGTTTCCTCATCCCTTTCAGAGACGCCTACATGCTGACAACTTCTCAGATAGCAGGAGAAAGTGGCATGCTGGAGGGAGAGTCAGAGCAAAGGATTAACTGGAGATACTTTGCATGTTTCTATTCTCAGGATGGTTATTATGGAATCTTTAGGAGTCTGGCATTTACTTTATTCACAGACTATTTGAATGACTTAAAATTCATAGCCCAACTCTGCCAGAACTGCCAAGATTTATCTGGTTTGGTATCAATCCCTATAAACCCACGGAATTGTATATGATTTCCACGCAAAGTAACAAAAATCCTGGGCCAGGTTCACTTGAAATTCAGATGGAATTTGCCAGAAGATTAAAATATCACATTGAAGTTTTGTGTTTAGAAAAATATCCCAAGTAAAGTCCCCTTACCTGTTAAGGGGGTTGTTTCAGGATTTGTAACTAAGGAATGTCTCTTCTTTAAGTCAAAATCTGCTCTTTTCTATAATCATGATTGAGTTCAACAGATCTCACTTGCCATAGAAATACGCAAAACTGTTTCTAAGGGTGTGGCAAATATGCACAAGGTTTAACTTTTTATAACTGTCTTGATGCCAAGAACTGCTCTGGAGGAAATCCTTTCTCAGCTTAGATATAACACAAGTAGGCACAGCACCACTTCTTCCTCTGTGGTCTTTTCATCATCAGTTGCTCTGCTGCTTGTATGAAATGTCTTCTTTTTGAATAACTTTTGTGTCTAGGTTAGAAATTAAGGAACCACTCATTCCTTCTAGACTTCAGTAATCATGTGCTGTCGCTCAGCCAGGATGTGTGTGTTAGTATTTTTCCTTATAGTGCAGATAAACTTGACTGGATAGAATATATTTTAGACCAATTACTATATATATAATCTGTGTTTGGTATCAAACTTAACAACAACAGCCAAAAACCCTCACCCAAAACATGTCTTGAAAGTAAAATTAAACATGAGTCCAGACTTTCCCAAAGCTTGAAAGTACTCACATGGGGGGGGGAGGGGGGTTGTGTTATCTTTGTACTAGAAGATTTACCTGGCATTGCTTGGATCCTTAACTCAATTAATTTTTGTTTTTCTTTATTTAAATCATTGTCTTGAGTGGGGATGGGGATGAGGGTTTGGGTTCAGTATGCAGGCTTTTCCGGGGAGGGAGGAGTACCCCAGCTTTCTCTCACTGCAGCAGGTTGGGGCCAGGTGAGAAGTGCCTCTGTAGGAGGTAGTCATGTAGGCAAAGGAACGCAAAGCCTTCTCAAAACTGCCTATGCGCCTGACCACCTGACCACCTAAGGCTGGGGCTGCTGCCGGGGAAGGCTAGGACTGCAGTGCAGCAGCCTGGCTTCCCACAGCCACTCAGGAGGGGTGGGGCCGCAGCAAGGCAGCCCGGCCATCGGGGGAGGATGGGACTGTGGGGTGACAGCCTGGCTTCCCAGAGCCACTGGGGAGGGATGGGACCATGGCTTGGCAGCCTGGCTGCTGGGGAGGGAGTGGGCTGCGGTGTGGCAGCCCGGCTTCCCCAGTCTCTAGGGAGGCTTGGCTGGGCCCACAGCACAGCAGTCCCAGTTCTTCATGTGGCCTGGAAGGATTGGGCTGGGAGTAGGTGGGACTTGGCTCCAGGAACAGAACCTCGAGGAGCAGGGGCAAGGCTGGGGCTTGCCTTCCCCAGCTGGGCTTTCACCCGCTGTCCATGAGTGCCTCTCCTTGTGTGCTATAGCTCCAGAGGGCACAGCCTGAGAAGGGGTGCATGTCCTCCATCTCGGGCAGGTCCAAGTTCATCTGCCCCCTGCGCTCCACAGCCAGAGTGAGGAACGGAGCAAACTGTACACTCTCCCCTCGCGGAACAGACAACAATGTTCCTGTATGAAGGGGGTGGGGAGCTTCAGACCCCACACCCTCCTTAAAGGGTGCCTGGAGGGTGGGAGGCTTGGGGTTAGGGCAGTCCCAGATGGGGGAAGTGCACCCCCAGCCAGCCCCTTTCACCTGCCTGATGATTGTCTCTTTTCTGTGTGGTTTTCTGCATCCCCATACTTCAGCCTTTTTCCCTCCCCACCCACCCACAAACCCTGACCATGCTTTAAGTTATGCTAAGAGGAAGCTGCATACCAAATTTGGTGGTCCGAGCTCTTACAGCTTAGGACAGTGGTGGGCAACCTGCAGCCTATTTACTATTGTCCAGGTGCAGGGTTGCCAACTTCTGCTGGTTTCTGTCCACCTACGGGTTTTTTTCCTACCAGTGTTACTAAAGCAAAGGCACGTGAAGTGAGGTGCGTTCTGGTGGCACTCATTGACTGTGAGAGCCGTGCACGCTCTGTACATTAAATCAAAGTGCTGCTATGGTTCAGTCGGCACGTCCTGTAAATTCTAGCTAGGCAAGTGTAGTTAGCAAAACTTCCCTATCCCGGGAGACTGCCATGCTTATGACAATCTTGTGGTCCACTGAGGTCCCCAGCCTAGGTTGTTCATCACTGGTTTAGGAGGAGTTCTAGAACAAACAGATTAACAAAAAGTCTCAGAGGGGTCGCCATGTTAGTCTTAACTTTAAAAACAAGTAGTCCTGTGGCACGTTAGAGACTAACAAAAATATACAGTATTCAATATACAGCTTTCGTGGGTAAGACCTATTTCATCAGATGGGCAGACAGACTTGTTCATTCATCTACAGACAAACTCTGTCAAATACAGAGTAGATGGAAATATAATAAACTGCTAGTAAAAATGTGTGCAAATATTGAATTTTTATGTTCTAATGACATTTCCAGAGTCCTCAGATACAACACATATTACAATCTGTTTTTAACAACTTGCTTGTAAACTTAGGGCCAAATTCTGCAGGTGTTCTCATTCATAGGAACATTCCATATTACTTCAGTTTGTGAAGAAATCATAAGTGCTGCCATGACTTGTGTAAATGTCAAAATCAAAGTTCACATAAACCATAATGCGAGAGAGATTGGCCTCTATGGCTGGGTATGTTTCAAAAATGCAGTGTCTCAGAGACATTATCTTCAGAAATAACAAAAATAATCCAACAATATAAAACCTTATGTTTATTAATATTTAATGTTCCTCTATTAGATTGTAAACTCTTTGGGACAGGAGCTTTTGTCTTTCTATATGTATATACAGCACCTTGCGCAACCCCAATCCTGATTGTTACCTTTGGTACTACTGCAGCACAACTGTTAAATCATCATTAATCGTCAGCATCACAGGCAATCCACAACCAATAGTGATTGTGTAGCCTTTAAATATGTTCATATTCCATGGTGCTGGGCATGATGTAAATGACACATTTGACAAACTGAGAATCAAGTTTTACTTTATGTTCCAGTTACATACCTGCTTCTCACTAACTTTTAGTGACTGAGCAGCAGGCTTTCACCCTCTTGTCTGTTTTTCAAATGTCCAAACAACAATGATAAAAGCAACAGTCTAAATTTGGGGAAATTTATTTTGTTTATAACAGTAGCCAATCCTATTTCAATGTCATCCTGTGTTTAAAGCCACAGGGGGAAACAAATGTAGCAGCAGCACCTTCCAAACTAGAACTGAATCATGGATAAGGAAGCAACGGTAAAGCTATGAGCCACAGGAAATCTGTATAAAGACCAAAAACGTGTCAACAGAAACATCACAACAGGGATCCAATCATGCCATTCTGAAACAAGTTGCAAAGTGCTCCAAAAATGCCACAACTTCAAATACACAAAATCCTATGTCCTTGGGGAACAACGGTCAAAGCCCAGCAGGGTCAAACCACGAATAATGTTTTTTCCAACTCCTACTATTAATCTGTGCAACAGCGGATTTGTATGAGATGTCCCTGTGGCTTTTGAAATGGCCTTGGTGCTATTACACCCATAAAGATCCATCAGTTTCATTAATATGAATGGCATTGTGACTTCCTCCAAAAATGCCAGCTGTAAAAGAAACATGATACAGAATGGGAGGAAAGGTCCCTTCCCTTCCAGAGAAACATTTCTAGCTATGCATCTTTAATTAGCAGCAAAAAAATAAAGACTTATTTCCATTGGCCAATATTCATTGCCTTATTTATGATCTGACTTATTAATCACCTCTATGTTTTAATTCTAGTCTTCCTCCCCACAAGGATAAGGTGAGGAAGAGAGGAAGGAAATAGTTTCAAACTGTAAACTCACTTGTAAATTTTACGAAGTTGCTTTTATTTCAGTAGCCCTTTGTTAATGCAGTCCTTGGATTTGCTTTGAATTTTTTTTTAATTATATAGTTTTTGTATTTGTCTTGTAAATAAACAGTGAGTGGAACTGTCTTGTGCTTCTGCTGGATGCAAGACTGAATAGCAAGAGTAAGAAGTGCAAAACTATATTTTGTGCCCTATTATGGGATGATATTTATTTTAAACTCAGATGAAGTTGTGAGCTGGAATCAAATGGCCTTGTATTCACTTTATAATAATCTCGTTGGTATATGTTTCTGGATTGATAGGAAGCTGTAGACATTACAAATATCCAACAAATTTAAAAAGAGCATATTGAGCCTGCGTGTAAATGAAGGCACAAATATCTTAGAAGTTGTTTGATAGAACAGCTGAGGACTCATCCTTTTGATTTGATTAAATGATGCTGCTCTTTTACAGAAAGCAATTTAAACAGCTCACCAAACCTAAAGATGTGCCCTACCTGTAAAGTTTCACTTTGGATTCAGATCCAACTTTCCTATAGGATATGCACATTTAGGGGTTTAATTCAGTCTCATATTCAAAAATGCATTAAAAGAACTTTTGGTCAACCAGCATGAGAGAACCCAGAAGCAAGCACTGAATAATAAGATTTGGTCAGATTGGATTCATTTCTCTGGTACAGACGACCTCTGCATACAATGTGGCTGTGTCTAGACTTGACAGCTGTCTACACTGGCCGCTTGAATTTCCGCAAGAACACTGACTTTCTACTGTCTGAAATCAGTGCTTCTTGCGGAAATACTATGCTGCTCCCGTTCGGGCAAAAGTCCTTTTGCGCAAAGCTTTTGCGCAAAAGGGCCAGTGTAAACAGCTCAGATTTCTTTTGCGCAAAAAAGCCCCGATTGCGAAAATGGCAATCGGGGCTTTTTTGCGCAAAAGCGCGTCTAGATTGGCACAGACACTTTTCCGCAAAAAGTGCTTCTGCGGAAAAGCGTCCGTGCCAATCTAGACGCTCTTTTCCGCAAATGCTTTTAACAGAAAATTTTTCCGTTAAAAGCATTTGCGGAAAATCATGCCAGTCTAGACGTAGCCTGTGTGTTTACAGTTTTCAGCCACATTGGGATAACAGACAAGCTTTATTAAACACAGATCCCATTTTTTTCAAACAAAAATAATTTTCCATTCAGAATTAATGCTACTTGAAATCATTCATGCATGATCTACTTGGGTCCAATTTCATTTTTACATTTACTTTTCCAAGTTCACTTCATGTATTTACAGGCAGTTTTAGTATAGCAGTACATTCAGTAACATTTTCAAGTTTCATATAGCTTCTTGTTTTCCAGGAACTGGTCACATGAAAATTATAGCTGAAATGTAAATACATTAAATGCATTCCTTGGCTGTTTTCTCCCCTCTACACCCAGCAAGTAATAACAAGATCGGGAGGCAAAGTAAAATGTCTTTCTATACATTTAATACCTTAAACACAGAAGCCAACTAGCTAGCAGTGCATGCACAATCAAATCTCTTATATAACCCAATATCCTTTGTACTTGATCCACAGACCATGATTTTAAAAAAACACAAGCACAGGGACCAAGGTGACCGAATCCTGAGTCTTCAATTTGTTTATGTGTCAGGGAAATATGGTTGTCCTTTCCTCCCCACTGCCAGACATGGTTAATTTTAAAATTAATTTGTGAATATGTTGTGTTCCTCTCCGTGAAGGCCAGGTAGCTAAACACAAGGGCTTAAAAATCCTGTGTGCTTTGAATGACTGGCATGTCTAACCAGGGATGTAAATGAAAATTGGCCTCCTGTCCAAGTTTCCTACCAACTAGCCGATAACATAAAGTTGAGGATGATGTTCTGCCCCAGAGTTCAACATACATTTCTGCACATTCTGATGCACCCTATTCTGACTTTGGGAAGATGCTTCATGACTGTCCGGAACTTAACATTCAGTTGTCCAGTCTGGAATTTTTGTTCCCTTATGAAGCAGGGTGTTTCTTACCTTGATAGACCCTCAATCAGCCCATTACAGGGTGCAGAGGCCCTACCCAAGCACACAAAGAATTAACTGCTAGTCCAGCTCAACCACATCTGTCAAGAATGAGGTAATGAAGCACAGCTGTGCTACCTGGAGACTAAATTAGAAATTTAGAGGAAAACACGGGAACTCTGATCCTTTCATCGGTAGTATGAAGGAGAAAGAATCTCCGAGATAATTTCTGTGCTTGGGAGCTAAACAGCTGGGTTGGAATCTGACCTGTTGTGGTTTGTTTATTTTTCTGTTTACTTATTTCTCTAGCAGATTTTTTGTGTTGTTTGTTGCACCCAGAGAACTTTTAAACCTGAGAATAAAGGCACAGAAGAATTATTGTAGTAAATGTTTTGCTTTGTCACTTTGGGTGTGTCTAGACTACAGGTTTTTTTCGGAAAAATAAGTGGCCTTTTCTTGAAAAACTTCCCGTGTCTAGACTGCTGCCGCGTTCTTTTGAAAGTAAATCGAAAGAACACGGCAGTTTTTTAGACCATGGAAAACCTCGTTTTACGAGGAAGAATGCCTTTTTTTGAAAGTGCTCTTTCGAAAAAAGGCGCTATGTAATGCAAACTGTGCTTTTTCAAAAGAGAGCATCCAGACTGCCTGGATGCTCTCTTTTGAAAAAGCGGCCTGCTTTTTCGAAAGTACTGGTTACAGTCTAGATGCTCTTTTTCGAAAGAAGCTTTTTCGAAAGTATCTTTCAAAGAAGCCTCTTTTGAAGGAGGCTTGCAGACTAGACGTAGCCTTTTAGACCAGCAGGCCCATTCCTCAAACTAACAAAGGTTTAACATAAAATTAAGCATAACTCAATGTGATTGTGTTTTTATAGAAAATCATAACTGGAAGCTTAATCACTAACCTAATTAATGTTCTGTCTCTGGTGTCCTCATCCTGCAATGAACTCTGCACTGGCAGAACTCTCTGAATTTGGTCCCTAAGTTTAATTCCACTTTAGTACCCTTCTGTCTGTAACCATGGTTGCCATACTGGTTTAGGAGTATTATACAAACTGTACATTTTGTTTAGAAGAGGAGTTGGGAGGGGGGAAGAAGGGAAACTATCACGTCACAACTATATGGAGCTGTTTGGAAAAACTGCGGTACAATTGCATATACCTACTTAGCCATCAAAGTGTCCCTGGGAAAATTCACCTGCTTTAGGAGGGGGGACTGCTCCAGCCCCCTAAGGGCAGCCTCACATGTGGGAGGCCAAAAGGTGGCATAAGGCTACCTTTTCTTCTCCCGCCCTCCTTTTTCCTTGTGGGTTGTGCCTACCAAAGAATGCTACATGGAATCCAAACACAAGGGGAATTTCACCACTGAATTTAGTGACAGCAGAATCAAGCCATATGACATTTTCTCTACACTCAGTTGTCTCACTGAGTACTACAAAAAACAAGTAAGAGCACTGCATTGATACTGACATATCTGTATGTTTGGACTTCAGTTCTGATTTTAGAAATGCTTAGAGGCTGCAAGCGGTCCTGGAAATGGTTCAACACGTGGACCACATGTACAGGGCCCAATGGAACTGAATTTGTGTATATCGAAGGGTCATATTTGCCCCTTGTTTTCAGTGAGTGTCTTTGTAAATCTAGCTAGTGAAGAGAGTTTGTTTGCAAAAACACGATTTTTACCATCTAGTACCTTTATCCTAGTGCACAATATTTTAAATTTAGTAGATACAGCTAACTTAGTAAATGAAACATGAGAAATACTACATCAGTATCTAAAATTTATTAAATTGAACTGAACTTTACTTATTCAACATCCCATAAATGTAAGCAATTTTATCTTCAGTATTGTGGTGTTCCTTTTCAAACTTATTTCTTCGGTCAGATATTGAAAAATAGGTGAGGTCAAATTCATTGCCTCTTGTAAGGAGCATATGTAACCCAGACACCTACATCTACACTGCAGCCACTTGTGCAAGAACTTTTTGCGCAAGAGAGCGTCCACACTGCCATGGATGCTCTTGCGCAAGAAAGCTCTGATTGCCATTTACAGAATAGCCATTAGAGCACCTGTGCTTTTTCTGATAGAGGTTTCTTTCACAAGAAACCCCTGTTGTCCATCCACTCATGCCTTTTTGTGTACTTTTTCTTGCGCAAAAATGCGCTTGTAGTGTGGATGCTCCACGAGTTTTTGCATAAAAATGGCTGGTTTTGCGCAAAAACTCTGCACTGTAGACATAGCCCCAGTGTGGTTCACTTTAGGTGTGTAGGTTACACATAGTTCCTTTGAAAGCTATGGAGTTGCATCTGCTTACAGCAGATGGTGAGTTGGGGTGCAGGCCTGTGTGCCTCTTTTCCCTTTTGGAGCACAGAACAATACTTTGTTCTAGGGACCCACCACCCCACAGCAGCATAATATAGAGCCATGTTATCCTCTCATCTAGAGTGGCATCTGGTTTGGTGAAACATTTAGCCATAGTCGACCAGCAGATGAATGCTGCGGCAACTTCAATTAATATCAATGAAACTCATATAGTATGCTTCACAGGGAAGAATCTGGCCCATTCCCTTCAAAGAAAAATCCTGTGTTCAGAATTATTTCATGTTGTGACAGTCACATGATCCGAAGTTACTTGTGGTGGGAGATGAACTGGAAGAAAATCGATTTAGTATACAGTTCTTGTTCTCTTTTTAAAAGTCCTCTACAATAGCTTAAACACACCAGAGACAGGAAAACCACGGGTTTCCCCCACGTGCCTTCTCACTGATGTTTTTAAAATACAGTACCTATTTCTCTTTAAGAAATTTTCTGTTTCAGCTTTAAGAATCCCTCCACATTTTGGCTTGTCAAAACCTAGTGGTGCCAATACTGAGTAAGAACAGTTTTTTTTCTGTGATGGTTCTTCTTCCTGTTCTTGTGGCTTTACAGCCTTGTGGTGCCAATACTTAATAAGAACATGGTTTTTTTTCCGAGATGTCTCTTCTTCCTGCTCCTTAGCAGTATTTTGGCTTTTCAGGGCTGCTTTTGCAGTGGCTGCAAAGGTTGCTGCTTTTAGAGCCAAGAAAAGTCTTAGTCACATTTGACAAGGGCCCTGAATGATCAATTGCTTCACAGGAAGCTGGGGACTGGAGAAGAGGGAGGAGAAGGTGCAGGTTGAACAAGGTAGTGCCATGATATTGGGTCTGATAAACCTGATTATCTGATGGCTGAAGGACCTAAAAATGCTCACTAGCATTGGAAAAAGGAATGCTGGGGAGAAGAGAGTCACTTCATCATAATGTTTCCCTAACCCCATGCAGGTTGTCCCATGTATCACAGAATTCTTCTCATTCTCCTCCACTGGGAAACTGGACTCCATAATTTCCTTTAAACTTGAAATCTGGTCCAAAGCAATTATGCTGTTTAAAGTAAAGTCAGACCCTCCTTTAACACACAAACATATCCCTACCCCAAGAAAAGCCTTTTATAACTGGAAAGAGGAGAAGAACCTGAACCTGAATGAAGTCCACTGGGGGCTATTCTATTGCCAAGCTGTTCAACTTGGAAGAGGCTCAGATGCTCTAGAGATGGTGGCAGCACAAAACTCTAAAGAGAATGTAAATTGAGACAGTGAGAATCCGGTTCATCACTGATGAACTACCTTTAGCTTCAGAAGAATTACAGTAGGGATGAATGTGGTGATTAAGGGCGTCATTTTCGAAGGGGCTATGCACTTGCAGCTCCTCCTGATTTCATTTGGAGTAGACTCATGGACTCCCAATATTCTGCTTTTCCCATTTGACACCCTGGATTTGTTTAAAGATCCTGATAAACATCGCACCCTTTCTAGATAATGGTAATATCACAATATTTGTTTTATAACAATTGAAGTTATTGTGGAGGAGATTTTCAAAAATGCAGATGGCAAGTAAGTGCCTAACTCCCATTGATTTTCAGTGGGAGTTAGGCATGTAATTGCTCTGTGCACCTTTGAGAATCTTTCCCCATGTTGCCTATGTTGAAATCTGTAAATAACCAGCTTCAAAACAAAAACAAGACATTGCTCAATCATTATTATGTGGTGTTTATTTCCTGAGCTCCATAGAGTATTTACCAGAAAGTTATGAAAAGAAGGCAATACAGTCAGTTTGATTAGTGGATTTATTAATTCAGTGGATTTAATTGGATGACTGTACTAGCAATCATTTTGAGATTTTTCAAAGTGCTTGGTTGGCATTGACCTGTCTCTGCTCACATTGAAATAGAGAGTGTTTTTGAAGATCTCACTCTTACAGGTTCGACTGATACTCTTATCAATACTACAGAGTTCTAGACTAGTGTTTTTGTTTCTGGGGCACTAATGACAGCATGCTGTGTTACTGAGTATAGGATTTTGTTGTTTGACCAGTGGGTTTTTTTGGGCAGGTCTGTGTCTAGTTTATTAAAAATGTTTTCCCTCTTTGATGGTTCCTCTCTGTTCTCTTGCTCTGCAGTAGTTTCTTTGCTGGACTGAATTTACAGACTGCAAATACGTATTGCTACTCATGTTCCAAATTCACTTGATTTAGAGTCGAATTATTATATGGGTTTATATTTAATTTCTCAAATCCAAGAATTTAGCTTAGAAAATACTGTATGTGTTGATGGGAAATTGAACAGGATCCTGAGAATATAGGATGTTTTATGAACAAGTCAGTGAAGGCTAACACTTGCTACAAAGCAAGAGGAAAGCAGGGAATGATCAAAATATGCTTCCAAACATTACAGTAGATCATTAAACTGCTTAAATTCTAGGAATAATATTTGATTATCTTATTTGTACTTCAGATATTCATAAATATAGAGCTGAAATTAACCACTGTGCCCTTAACATTAGTTGTCGGTTGGTTTTTAATTGTGGATCGCTAGTGCATTACATTTAAGTTTCTCTGTTTTAATAAAAGGCACTCATCAGCTGAGATAAGGAAACAGTTTACCCTCCAACCAAGCCTTGGACAGTTTTGTCAACGAAGTATAAGTGGCTCTGGCTCTATTCAGCTGGTAAGTACTGAATTTAGGTTTTTTATGTATAGTATTTACATCTATATTGATTTATGTTTTTAGACTGAGTTAACTGAACCCTTTTAGGGGGGTGATCATGCTTTTTCCTGTCCTTTGCATGAGGCTGTAAGAAAATTACTGCAATATGCATTGAGGCAATGGCACATGTGAAATGATTGTCAGTGGTGCCAAGGGCCTGAGATAGGTTAACATCAATCAAAGTAAATAAATGATGTTGCAGATTATGGCCTTTTGCTGGAATCTTTTGAACCCTGCCCTGTAAGGCTGTATAGGAATAGAGGTGCATATACTGGGTGCTGGCCCATGGTGCGCTGCAAAGATGGCTTTGTGCATAGAATAAAAAAGTGCATGACGTGACCCAGGTGTGCTATAGCTCAGTGCACGGTTCCCCACCTTCCTAGCATGAAGCATTTGGCACTGACCAATGTTGGAAACAGGACTGTACGTTAGTTAAGTAACAAATTTTGTCAACATACTTCAGTGCTTTTTTTCTTCTTATGAGTCTGTGGACAGATGGCCATTTCCTTGTATTTATTGCCAAACAGCAGCATTTCACCTAGTGAAGGTTAACTGACAGCACTGGATTCGCTTATGTTTTGGTTGTACTGAGGAATAGGAAGTACTCTAGCTTAGGTGTCGAGTAATTAGCCATAGAGAGTAAAGAGAAGTGACTGGATGTTTAGCTTTATATTATTCCATGTTAGAGCCTTTTCAGGGAAGATCTTCAATGCCAAATATGTAACAAGAGAATGCCCTCCAGATCTGTCTTCTTCCTACAGGTGCTAACAACTGAATGGCCAGATTCTAGTCAGCTGTCCACAGTGGGGCTCAGGGCTGGAGGTAAAAAGGTATCTTACCTCCTGGTCCTAAGCAGGGACTATCCAGAATCTTGATGGGCAGTGTGATCCTTGCTACCCAAAAGTGTGCTAGGTGCTTGAATGGGGAGAAGGATGCTAGCTCCTTCCTCTCTTTCATGTCAGTCAGTAGAGCTACTTGGACAGGTAAAGGGTAGTATGCCAAGCCCTTTTCCCAGATGGTGCAGTGGGTGTGTAGGTGTGCCCTGCTTGAAAGTCACTGGGCTCGTTCTGCTTGTGTAAGGTGCTCCCTCAACATCCTCTCCAACCTGCTAGAGGTCACATAGGGAGGAATCTAGCCCCTGTTTATTGTAACAAGAGGAAACATATTCCCTTTAAGATCTTTTTGAAGGCCCATCAACAGCAGGGGATATTTGGGAATATCCGATGCTGTCTAATAAAACAGAAATGAAAATCTGACCCTTTTCCGAGTGGCTGTAGCAGGAGGCAGAGTATTTGTGCCCCAGCAATTGAGAAAACTGGAAATACTGCAAGCATTCACTTCCTGTGTGTCACGGCTAACCACTAGCATTTTTACTCGCTTCCTCAATTTGAATGCCGTGGTGAGGCAGGGTTTTCTTTCTTCTATTGCTGTCAGCAACCTGCTTCTGCTGTTAGGAAATTTGGTAACACTAAATTTGACTTCCTGTAGCCACCATTTTGTGAGCTGTCACAACTTACATGCCTTTCATCCATCATCTAAAAAGGTACGTCTGCTGTCTGATTTAGAGCTATTTCTGTGGGATGATTAAATTGCTCTTCATTGCATAGCATGTGTAGTGTGTGTGTTTGGAGGGTGAGTACAATAATGTATCATAAGATGCAATGAGGACTCATTTGAAAATGTGCATTTTTTCTGTTAGTCTATTACATAAAATCTCTATTTAGTTTTATTCTGTCACCCCTTTTTGAAATTCTTATCTGGAAAATGTACACACAATTCAAATGACCAAGGTTATTATTGCCACCTAAACTAGATAAGTTAGAAGCAAAATAAAATATGATTGATTTGGTTGATGAAAGTGGCTGGTGTAATGTTGGAAAGTAAATATAATGGTTGATTTTAAAACTGGATTTCAATAAGCAACATCATTTGGTTTTCAAAACACTGTTTTCAAGCAAAAAAATCAGTATAGATATACTTATATGCATTTTAAATCACTTTGCCTCATTTGTTTTCAATCTTTTGTAAACTATGGAACATTTTACCAGATGTCTGCTGGTATATGCCTTATTAGTAATGATGGCAAATGATTCAAAATTAATCATGAGATTTAAAAAAATAATCATCGTTAATTGGAGTTTTTGTTGCACTGCTAAACAATAATAGAAACAAATTTAAGTTTATTATCCATATTTTTCAAATATATTGACTTCAGTTACAACACCAACTAGAAAACAGAGTGCTCACTTTATATTTTGATTACAAGTATTTGTATTGTAAAAAAACAAACAAAAAGAGAGTGCAGTCTACAAGTTGAAAAGTGAAGAGATATTTGAATCTTTATCATATCTGCTACATAAATGTCTTACAACACTGGCTACCACAGTGTCATGCCGTGCTGATTTCACTTTCGGGTGACATTGTGAATAAGAAGCTGGCAACATTATCTTCTGTAAATGTAAACAAATGTAAACAGAGTTGTTTATGATCTTAGCAACTGACTGAACAAGAATTAGGACTGAGTCAACTTGAAGACTCTAACGTTTTACATTGCTTTGTTTGAGTGCAGTTTTACATAAAAAACAAATCTACATTTATAAATTACACTTTCATGACAAAGAGATTGTGCTACAGTAGTACAGGTTGAACCTCACTCTCGGGCACTCTCTGGTCCAGCAACATCTGTGGTCCAACATGATTTTAGTTAGCCGGGTGTTCACTTATCATGGGTGTAGCCAGGTTTCTTGTGGTCTCATAAAGTTTGTTTACAGTCACCAGTCCTGGCTCTCAATTTTCTGTGCTGTTAACTCTAATTTACCACTACATGTCTTCTAAGAGCCAAGTAAGCAATGCAAGTGTTAGTAATAAGCATAATAAATTTGAATTGATATTCTATTATTGTTTACCAGTATGCTTAAAACAGTGATTAATCACGATGCATTTTTAAAATTTAGTTCATTTTGAGTTAATTGCTTGAGTTAATTGCAATTACTAATGCTTTACCTAGTAATTGTTCTAAAGGATTTTGAGCATATGTGAGGATATTTTGACTGCAATGCCAAAGACTGCCTGAACTTAGTAACCATTGAGCATCAGTCTGTGTTCCTACTTTTCTACTGAGACAAAATTCCTCAATCTATGGAGCCAGTGATATTGACTACAGAGGATATAGAATGGTAGTGGTATATTGATTACAGAGGAGTTAGAGATATTGGTTGAAATTCTGGCCCCATTGAAGTTAATGGGACTTTTTGTTATTTGCTTCACTGAGGCCAGGATTTCATGCATTATAGCTAGTGTTTTCCAAAAATCCATTTGTTTACAATATATTGTCCCTTTTAAAGAATTGGATTAGCACAGCAAGCTAGCAATGGGAAGACAATTGGGAGAGATGGGTACTTCGATAATAGCAATCCAAAGAACAAGGTCAAATCCATATTAGTCTTGCTGAAGGTAGTTTCACATCAGATAGCTCTGTGGTCTTTAAAGAGCAATTTCAAACAGGCCAGTAAAAGGATTTGACAATCCTGTAGGTGTGGATTTCTGCACACATGGAAAGCACCATCAAATGCCCAGTGCCAACTTTGTACATGTGATTTGTGTTCAGTAGATGTACTTGTCCATATAACACTGACAACACATACAGTAAGTAAAATCAGATTAGTACCCTGAACATTTCTGACAGTCTGCATACTGGGAATTTTCCATCCTAGTACTGTATTGGATGTACTGGAGAATGATGTTTTTATGATGCACTTGCTATAGATGCAAACACTTGCTACTGAAAATACCCTCAAGTTCCTAAAAGTGGAACATAACTGATGTAGAAAAGGAAAGGATAGAATAGTATCTAACAAGATGCAAATAGCACAAAGCAAGAATTTATAAAAACTTTCACTCACTGAAATGTAAAATACCTATATCCTAATTTCTATAAGAGGGCCCCTCTTTTTTTTTTTACAAAGCTGAATCCAATCTGAATCCAAGCTTGTAAAAAACAAAATAAAACAAAATAAAAAACCTGTTTGCCCAAAACCTGAAGTTCTTATGTTTTACTCAGTTCATATACTTTTGAAATGCTTGTTGCCTTCAGTGAGAGTTTTGCCTGAATAAGGACTTCAGGATTTGGTCCATAGTTTTTATTTGTATGGAAGAACCTTGAAATGCAAACAGAATAGGATTGGTCCTGCCTTGCGCAGAAGACTGGACTTGATGACCTCCTGAGATCTCATCCAACTCTATGGGTATGTCTAGACTACATGCCTCTATCAACAGAGGCACATACAATAAGCTACCCAACATAGTCAGTGAAGCACGGATTTAAATATCCCCGGCTTCATTAAAATAAAAATGGCCGCCATACTGTGCCAGCTCAGCTGATCGTCGGCACAGCGTGCGAGTCAAGATGCGGATTGGTGGACAGGGGAAGCCTTTGTCGACCACTCCTGTAAACCTCATTTTATGAGGCATAAGAGAGCGGTCGACAAAGGCTTCTCTTGTGGACCGATCCACGTCTTGAGTCGCGCGCTGTGCCGACGATCAGCTGAGCCGGCACAGCGCAGCGGCCATTTTTATTTTAATGAAGCCGGGGATATTTAAATCCCTGCTTCACTGACTATGTCGGGTAGCCTATTTTACATGCCTCTGTCGGCAGAGGTATGTAGTCTAGACATATTCTATGATTCATAGGGAGTGGTTAGTAGTATCAACCAAATATTGAAATAAATGGTATAAGAAAGATCAGATGTCTTATTTTTGTTAATTGCTGAATATTGTTTGTAATCTCCAGCTATAGGACAGTACACATGGACTATGATCTATGCTTATACCATTTATTTTTGGTACTTTCAGGAAACAGCCTTTTGCAATATTTGGACTACTGTCATGACAGAGTCCTTGTTCTTGACAGTCAAGGCTAGTTTAACAGGCTGATTTGATAAACATACTCCACTGTACATTGGTACATTTAGTTATTCTAATCTTGTAATTATCTTTCATGGCTCACACTGTACTTAGTTTTTCATGTACTTCCTCAGCGCTCCCAGAGAACAAAAGATAGATTATCTTAAACTGAGACTTTTATACCACTTCACTACTTATAATGAAGACTTCATTATATTATATACTTTTATACCACTTCATTACTTAAATGAAGACCTATAATAGGAGATAGATAATCCGTGAATGTGACTGGACAGGTGTTTCATTGTCTTCAGACAAGCTGTCTATTTTTTATTAGTTACACAGTGAAAAACAAGAAATAACAGTATCTTCTACATATGTAATACCTTGTATATTTATATAAAAGAAGCATAGTTCTAAGTTGCTGTTTCATATTTTTTTCCATTCAGCAGTAGGAAATTCTGACACTATTGTTGTGACTATGCAAGGAAAAAGAACCAACCAATTTGATAGTAGGTCTATTGGAAGAGTTTATATGTTTTGAACTTTGCTCTCAAGAGGATGTTCCATTTAAGAATGGCTAATTAGGTGTGACTAAACATCGTTTGGCTTTATTAAAGTTACACAGCGCAACTTACTGCAGAGGTGGCAGATGCTAGAGGTTTGTGATAATGGCAACAGCAGTTATATGTATTTCTAAAGAGTTCCTTTGATAATTATTGGAAAATATCATCAAAATAAGTCATCTGTCCTAGCCAGGGGCTAGGAAAACAACCCTGGTTTTAGATTTTGATAGTAATTGTATTGGGGGTTCCATGGATTTAATTTGGAATTGAGAGCACTCAGCAACTCTGACAATTAGGATTGAAGTATGTCTGGCAGGAATCCAAATAGTGAAATATTTTGATTATTTTGGCCCGGACTGTTTGTATTGGATGTCAGGATCTTCAGTACCTGCCTTAGCTGTGGCTCCTACATTAGGGACTCAGCCACCATGATCTGAATATTTCTGTTGCCTTTCACTGAGGATGTTAGGTACCCTTTGGCTGCTGCCTGCTTGCTGACCCTTCCTCATTGGGCCCTTTCCATTCCTATCTGTCTCTGCTTCTGCACCCATTCCCACAAGTATAAAGATCAGCCTGAACTGGGAGACTGAATTATTAAATGGAGTAGCAGCCCAAATGGATTGGCTTTTAGGGGACTCAGATATGCTTGAACCAGCCCTCACTTCCACCAGTCAGTGAATGTTCTGAGCTGCAAATCTGGCCCAAACTTACTGTGTTTTACTTTTCTAATTAACTCTTTTCTCTTCTACCTCTTCCATTTTAAAACAGCTCCTTCGCTAATCATTTTCTTCTCAGAAGAATTTTGCTAGCACCCCACAAAAGGAATAGAGTTTTTTGGGTTTAGCAGCGGCAGTAAGCTAGAGTTATTTCTTTGAAATGCCCACCTTGCTGTAAAACACCTGTTCTATTTGTTCTCTTCAGCCTCAGTTTTATGAAGCAGTGGAGCCAGTGGATTTTGAAAGTTTCCTGATGACACAGCTGAACAACTTAGACTCAGAAACCGTGCAAGAACTTGGTGACTTTCCTGAAGATGATTTGGACATCGTCTTTACTCCAAAAGAATGCAGGACTTTGCAGCCTTCCTTGCCTGAAGAAGGGTAAGGAGAGCTTTTTTGAAAGAGTGTGTGATTAAAAAGGGACTGAAAAGCCATGTGTAGGCTAGATGCTCCCACGTCAGCAGGGCACTTGTTCACGTTCCTGACTTTAAGCATGGAATTGAATAATCCCATTGATTTCAAAAGAGTTGCTCACATACTGAAGTACCTTAATATCTCGAGGAACTGGAAGCCTATGAAAACATTTATGCAAAGACATAGATGACGGTTGTGATCTAACTTGTGGAAGAGGGTTTTGTTTTGGAGACTATGTAGTTTTCTCCTATAAATGCCTGTGATAGGACTGCAAGTCCCCTTGACCATCCAGTTTATGATCTGACTCCTCAAGGTAGAGTTTTTAACAGAGTAGTTAATCAACTAGTAGCCAGCTAAAATGATGCTTTTGAAGGTCAGTTTATTTAGTTAAACTCATAGTAGGAAATGCCTGATTCAACTCCCCCAGCCACATCACATGCACACTTCTTGCATAATTGCCTGAACAGATGCTGCTGCCACTGCATGGGGCTAGCAATCTGTACCAGAGCCTAAAAGTGGGAGCCACATTCAGTCCAAATGTGTTCCCCTGAACTGTTTCTCCTCTTCCTGTGTTTCTCCCTGGCCTGCCTCCTACCCATCTCCTCCCCCCGCCCAGAATTTTTGGCAGTCATTCCAATAGTCTTGAACAACAGCCCACTGCAGGTATGCTAGATGCTCATGCTGGATTAAGTATTTTTGAAACATGAGTGCTTGCCCAAAATGTAAAGTTAGAAGGGACAGGGGAGACCACTGCTTAACAGCTATGCAAGGACTCGAGGGAGATGTAATAATACTACTTGCCAGAATCAGGAGGGAGCAGATCGTGTCCTTGCTGGCCCATGTGTGACACAGGGCTCAGCTGTGTGGGGCCAGTCATAATTCTGGAGGTTTTTTTTTTTAAATCCTAGAACGTGTCTAGGAAGGAGTTGAATCCATTCTGGCTTGCTAGGGATTGTTGGCAGCTACAGGAGAAGTAAGTGTCAGGCATTACCTGGCAGCCATCCATTGCAAAAGGCAGTGTGGGGGAGTGTGCAGCTGGTGGTCTCCTGTACAGCCTGTAAAGGTGTCAAGGTCAGTGAATCCTCCTTCAACAAGACAGCAACACTGAGTGTAGGTGTTGGGAGAAAGACAGGCCTAGACCTTATTTTCCGTTTCTTATTCCTTTTAGATAAAATTGGCCCTTTATGTGTTTTGAATATGGATCAAAACCAGCCGCCAAGTTCAGGGCTTGCTTAGATTCAGAGTTCTAGTTGGGCTCCTCTCCTTTATAACATTTCAGAGAGAAAGAAAAGAGATGCAATTTTCTTCTAAATGGCCAATAATGACCACAGTTTACAAGACATGAAGCGGCTCACACACTTCCATTCTATTTCTTTTAAGCCTAACAGGCTGTATCAGAACAAGCACACGGTTAATTCTTAATGTGTTTTGCTTTTGCTGTTAAAGAGTATTAAGAAGCTAAATGTGAACGTTAGAAAAGTCACACTTTCTTTGCGTATGACTAAACAATTTGATTAGAGAGAAAAGAAAAACAGATGAAAAAGACCAGCTGCAGCTGGGCACTCATTAATCAGTCTGTGGCTCTGAGAACCTTGTGGTCATTCTGACAGGTTCCCCCGGGATACCACCTGGAAATGCGGTAGCACTGAGCCCTCTGACCTCAGTTCCCTATTAAGCACTGTGCAGGTGCTCAGGGAACACAGCTCTGCCGGACCTTTCATGGCCCAGAGAGAAGTGTCCTTTCCAGCACCCAGTCCGGCACCTGACCTGCAATGGCTGGGGGACAGGCCTGCCATGGCCAGAGGACATGCACTGCTCCTCCAGTCCCAAAACAGGCCCAGCATGGACCTGTGTGGCTGGGGAGAGAGGTGCCTATCCCATGACTCCAGCCCCAGAGTTGCCATGGTGGGGAGAGAGAGCAAGAGGGAATTCTCTCTCCCCACTGTAGCCCCGGGGAAGTCTGCATTCCAAAACCTTCCTCCCTGCTCTCCCAGACCTACACCTCCCTCACCTCAATTTTCTGCCCCATCCCTGACCCTACCTTAAGCCCACACACCCAACCACAGTCCTAACACCTTCACACCCCAAATGCTATGCGCCAGCCTCAAGACGCTTCCTGTACTCTGAACCCCAGCTCCACTCCTACCACATGAATTTTGTTATGTGCACCAACACAGAGGGGTTGTGTCACACATCACTTCCATATTGGTGCACATAAAAAAATTAATTCCTCACATGTGTGGGAAAAGTTAGAGGAAACACTCCCTCTGATGCAACAGCCTGGGTTCCCTCTCCAATATACTGCTGGGACAAGTTGCAAAGCTCTCCCAGCATGCAATGTCACCAGCATTCACACAGGTACGGACACACCCCGCTGCAGTCATATCATGCTCTAATCCAGTCTGGCCAGTATATGGGTTTAATACCTGGTCCACCTCTTGTGGATTATAAGTGATAGCAAACAGATCAAAGCAGATAACCTAGGAAAGTGCAAATTGAGCTCAACACTCTAGATATGTAGAGTATGAATTTGAAAATTCTCACTCTGAGTGATAAACTGGCTGTTAGATTCTTAAGATACAAGCTGCCTTGGCTTTGCAGCTTGGGTTTCCAATGTTCCATACACAGGCTAGAAATCCCTTTAGTCTGGAACCACCATTTCCCCCACTTCAGTGTTTCTTCCTCAGGTGTTTTCTGTTGTATTGTTGTTGGGAGAGTGAGGTATCCCTATGATGTTATTTCCCCCTTTTATATCTTCACTTGCTGAAAAGCTCTTTTGCTGTGACCTGGTCAAACAGTTCCCATTGTGTAGTGCTGTCTTTGAGGGGTTTCCTCTGTACACAGTTCCTGGGTAATCTTTGTGGTTGTGTACATTTCCTCAATCAGCCCTTAATATTGTTTGACCTGTTAATTATTGTACCTGAAGGGCTGCTTGTGGAGGTTTTTCGAACCTCACAATATGTTTCAGTAGCACATACATAGCCAAACTTCTTAAGTTCCCATATGATGAACGTGGATACACTCCGAGATATTAATGTCTAGCTTGCGGATCAAGACTTTTAGAATGATCTCTCACAAGGCACTGGACATACCTTAATTTTATAACAGTGGTGAATAAAGGAATTCTGGGGTGTCACTCCTACCCCTTAGATTATTGCCAGGCAGTAGTCACTGACTAATGCAAAGGCAGTGAGTTAAGGGGAAAGGTGCGACACTCCAGACCCTCTTATTCACCACTGTCAGGCCGCTGACAGGGGTGGGAGGGCAAAACTAGCACCCTCCATGCATCTCTGAGGCCTAGAGCATGGCATGGAGGGCTGGCTGCTCCCATCCCTGTCCCTCCTGCCCAAACCCTCCCCCCTTTCAGGAGCGCAGAGCTGGCCTCACCTCACCTTGCCCAGCGGCCTACACAAGCTGTCGGCTCCTCTGGCCACTGTTACATAATTAGGATATGTTTTGCACAAAGTATGCCTAGTAAATATAATGGACAATATGCTGTTTTGGATCCTAGTATACACTTGCCATTCCTGTCGGTGGAAGTTCTGTTAGCTATGGCTCACTTCCTTAGAAATCACTCACCCAAGCATTTTTTTAAATGTAGACCATCTGCTCAAAATCATATATGATTGATCCAAGTTAAACATTTTCGTATGCAGTTGCTCAATGTTTATTTATTATGAATTTAAAATATTTTCGTCCTTATTTTCCCCTCATGGTGGATAATATTTTTTCCTTTTGGTTTTCACATTGAGAAAGAAATATCTAGTTTTGCCACACATAATGAATTACATGAAAAAACGGTTTAAAAATATGTCAGAGAACAATTCCAAGTGCCTCTTACATCATATAAATCCTGGGATAGTCCATAAAATTTTGCATAGAAGGTGATTTTAAAAAAATAATTTTATTTAAAATAATTCATATAAGGAGATAAATATTATTGTGATTTCTAATCTGCCCCAAAACAAGAGTTTATTATTATAAGTCATTAATACTTTGATGTTTGGAACTTTTGCTTAGATAAATAATTAAAAATGTTACACTGCTTCATTGTGGATCAAGCTAAAATTTTTTTTTCAGATTATAGACCCTACTGTTAGTGAAGAGTAGCAGTGTTCCCTTTTCACAGGAAGAATGTGTAGACTCATGCTTATAGGCCCTGTCTCTAGTACAGGGATAATACTGTTTTTGTAATTAGTTTGAGACAAGTGCATCTAACCAGCTTCACCATTGTTGAATTATGTGCACCCAGCAGCTTTTAACATAACATGTCTTAGCAGGTTTTATGTCCTCCTGGGGTTTCGTATTTTAATTTTTTACATATATTTATATTGTGTTTTAAAAATGTTGTAAGCCGCCTTGAATATTTTAAATAGAGAGAGGGGGGTAAAAATATTTTACATACATAAATAAATAAATAGCCATGTTTGGATGTCCATATCTGTCAGGATAGGGATGTTAGATATTGGGTAATTGAATAGTTATGTAACTGCATGAAATCTTTGCAGCTACATGATTATTTAATAGCCCCTGGGGGTGGGGCCAGCAGCCAGTGCACTCCAGCCCCACTCCTGGGCATTCCCTTGCCTCTCTGTACTGCTGCCTCTGTATCAGAGGCAGCAGCATGGAGTAGCAGGGGGAGCCGGTCTGCAAGGGGAACCAGTTTAAAAACCAGCTCCCTGCACTGCTGCCTCTTGATACAGAGGCAGTAGCGCAGGGTGGCAGCAGCCCCTGTCTGTGCGGGGTCCCAACTCCCCATGGACAGAGGCTGCTCTGTGGGATGCAGAGCAGCTTCTGCCCATGGGGATCTGGGACCCCCTGCAGAAAAGGGGCTGCTGCTGTGAAGTAGCCTTCATCTGCAGTGGGCCCAGGCTTGCCTTGGACGGAGGCTGCTCTGTGGAATGTGGAGCAGCCTCTGTCTGCGGGATGCTTGGGCCATCCACAGACAGAGGCTGCTTTGTGGCAGCCTCCTCTGTTCCCATCCCCTGCTGCTGCCTCTGATAAGCCGGCTCCCTCCCTAGCACCGGTCTCTCCCCCCGGCTGGCTCTGATACAGAGGCAGCAAGGGTCGGGGGGACATGCGTGTAGTTGAAAAGATCAACCAGTAAGCCTAGGCTTATTGGTTAATCATATAGTCGACTACATGTAGACATCCCTATACCAGGGTAGTCTCCGCACTTTGAGAAAATCTTCATCGCTATCCCAGAGTGCCTGAGCAAGAGGCAGAATATCTGGGGGATGCTGTACACACAGTAGCACGTAAAGCACTTTAGTCAGAGGTGTCCTGCATGGAGAGCAGGGAAGACAAACCACCAGCCAACGTGACTGAAAGGATCTTAGCTACATTGCAAAACTAAAACCAGTTACAGGAAGTTTTACTGTTTGTACATTTAAGGTATGTTTGCACTGGAGCTATAACATGTAATATTCAGCTTAAGAAGACATAGCTGCATCAGCATTGATCAAGCTAACCTTCTAAAAGTAACTATGTAGTAATGGCGTGACTGTGATCCTGTCTGAGATTCAGCATTCATGCCTGGATGATTTCTTTTGTTTTGCAGGATTTTATGGCTGCCATAAAACACTTGGGTAGTCTTGTATTCATGAGCTATATTGAGTGGTAAATAGTTAATTCTGTTGAAACCAGAACAGCAACAAAAATTCCAGCATGACAACACATGCAGTACAGATAAATCTTCCCCTTCTCAGACATGACAGTGTTTTCAAAGTATTAACATGTATTTTTTTATTGTCTTTCCCAGTGTTGAATTGGATCCACATGTCAAGGATTGTGTTCAGGCATATATTCGGGAGTGGCTAATTGTGAATCGAAAGTAAGTTACATATTTTCAAATGAAACAGCAAATTACCTTGCTTTATTTTAACATAATAGGTGTTGTTATAACTAATCCCACAAAGGTGGGTTTTGAATTGTTGAAGATGAGAGTACATTTTCAGCTATTTTTGTCCATAATTTTTTTTGTTTGAGCAGATGCACCATAAATAAAAATTCTTGCTTTTGTTACTTTGTTTTTTGACAGAATAACAGAACAAATGCAGAGAGAAATATTTCATATTAAGTGATGAATGATTTCTGTGCAACATGAATATTGTATTTATTATGCTACTCCTGTTTAATTGACAAGCCAGGTGAATCTGTTTAAGTAGATTCACATACTCCACTTTTGGGAGATGTGAAACTCAGGTCCTGATCACTTCTCATTAAAATTCCCATGGTGCCATTCACAAAATCCTGACCAAATCCCAAACTGACTAATAACATTCACCATACTTAAATTCTGTCTTCCCTCTCAGTATGGTACGGTGCTCTTCATTTCTGGTCCTAAACAGTTATGTGGTGTTGCAGTGTGCCGTTTTTCCATTGCACCCCTGAGATGATTGGACTGTATTTCACTTGTGGATGAAGGGAATCTCTATTTGTAGTTTACATGTTATTTAAGTTTGCAAATTGCTTTGGGATCTATCAACGTAAAGATCTCTAGATAAATGTCATTTATATCATAAGCAAGATGGGATCAAAAAAGCAGACACGTGTATTGCCATTGACTTCAAAGGTAAATACAGTACACAAACATAAGTGTTTATAGAAGACAATTAATCAGGGGCTCTAACTGCAACTTGTTTAGAAATATTTAAACTAGTTTTAATTGAGTTGGTTGGGTGTACTGGACTGGAGCAGTCTAGTTAGAAGGGCATGAAGTTTAATATTTATTAACTCACCAAGTAATTACCAGAAAAATGAGTAGAGTGTGTGTGTGTGTATATATATATATATATATATATATATATATATATATATATATATATATATATATATATATATATATATAAAACTCACAAAAGCCCTTCTACAGGACTACTCATTTTTTTGGTAATTACTAGGTGAGCTAATAAATATTAAACCTCATGCCCTTCCAGCTAGACTGCTCCAGTCTAGTACCCAACCAATTCAATTAAAACTAGTTTAAATATTTCTACACGATTTGCAATATATATATAACCCACAAAAGCCCTGCTACCGGACTATTCGGTTTTTTTGGTGATATATATAATATCATGAGCTTTTGTGGGCAAAATCCAATCAAGATTCCAGACAGCCCGTGCTAAAATTGTGCTGTCATAGCTTTACTTCTTTGGCTCAGGAGCTCAGTCACAACTAGACTAAAACTGGTTCAAGTATGTCTACATGAGTTGCATTCAAACTCTGACTGCAGTGTAGACATTCCCTGGATTTAAAGGCTTTGCGGACCATAGAGCTTTTTAAAGTCTGTATTTTTAAAATATTTCTTTTCCCAAAATGCTATTGAACCTGTATTGCTGAAGATTTGGGGGAAGAGATGGAGAAGGAATTCTATCAGTCCTGCTGGTTTAACTTTTAAAGCTGGCTCACCAAAGAACAAGGTTTCAAAGATTATTTTAGTACCTCTTATCTCTTAACAGATTGAAATGTATTTTTTGGACTAAAGCCAGAGGTGTCATTTATGGGTAGACTTCCGCTGCTGCCAGAACATGTCCATGCACTGCAAACAGCTTCTTGTGGAGCGTGTCAAATAATCATCAGATTAAACCAAGTTCAGTTTGTTCAAGAGCAGGATTAGCCAAGAAGATTTGCTGGATTTACCTCATTCAGCATAGACGTGGTTAAGGATCTATTTTGTACTTACTGGAAGCAAAATGTAGATTGAAATTGTGCTCTGTGTGTCATTTCTTTAACCTCAACTGAGAATTTTCACATAAACTAATTTCCACTGGAGACTTGAAAGAGAAACAGCATTAGTAGCATAAGTTCTATGTCATCGTCTCTCCCGTGAGAACTGACTGTAGTCATATGATTGTTAGCCTATTGTCAGTCAGCTGCCTTGTTTTAGATAATACTTTGAGCAGTTGCAAAGCTGTCTGTTTCCTCAGTTTATATGGATCAGTGCAATTCAAGGTGCGGAGTCAGTGATGTACCTATTAAAAACCCCTTAGCAAGGCCTGAGAAGTGCTAAATATCTCAACTCCTATTAGCTACTTTGAGATGCATTAAATAAAAATTAAAGGGAATCATGGGTAGGATCTGTGCTCTACCTACTGTGGGTCTGCAGGTTGAAGTTCATTGTTTGCTAGCAACTCCCTTTTTGGCACGTGGTAAATTAATCTGATCATACAGTTAGATCATACCTGGCTGAATTCAATTTTCTCCCAAATGCTCCAGATTACACCAGTAAAACCCCAACCCAAGAAAACACTAATGAAGTTCAAGTTGCAGAGCAAAACACTCAGGAGTGTGGAATGCCAGTGGAGCTTCTGCAGACAGCATTAACTCAGGCCTCTAGGGCCCATCCGTCACTACAGTACAGGCTCCCATCTCAGGGTCCAGCCAGGCTGTGCATCCCTGATCCTGAAGGCCAGTTCTGTTCTATATGGTTCTGCTGTTTATACAAAGACAAATGACTCACTAAGGTTAATAGGAGTTTTAGATACACAGGAGCTGAAGAAATGGATTCTAAATTCTCATGAGCATTGGAGGATTCATTTACACATTGTCACACAAGTCACTAAGGATAAGCTGGCAGTGCATTTCACGCTGAATATCTACAGTACACAGAGCATGGATGCTAGCTAACAGTGACTCCCTTTACAAATGATTGTTTTGTAAGTTTATACCTCATTTAATCTATAAAGGATTGTGAAATTTCTCTGTGCACAAATGGGTAATCGGTAGTAAAAGTAATAGTGACAGACAGTAGCATAGATAGAAATTACAAAATACTGTGATGAATTGTGTACATATAGATGTAAATGGAGTCATACAAATATTGTTTCCTATATACAAGCATAGTCAGGTTTATGGTATGTTTGAGTGTCTTGGTTATCTGGGTAAATGGAATTATGCTGTGTGTTTTTAGTGGATAGTTGCATCAAAACATTTGAGGAATCACAGTAAGAATTGGAAGCCAAGAGATATAGGTTCTGTTCCTGCTTTTGCCACTATCTTGGTGTGACCTTGAATAAGTTATTTAAACTATGCATTGGTCAATCTGTAAAGAGATGATAATACAAAACTCCAAAAAAGGGTTAGATATTTATAGGGTAATATTGCAAATCTCATGAGACAGAATAATTTTTTTTCTAATGGATAACTCTCATTCTTCAGAACATAAGAAAACCACTTATTTCTACCTCTTATTACGGCAAATTTTTCCATAATTGTCCACCTAAGTTTTCTTGCAGCATGTTATTGAACGCTGGCCATCATCTGTGACTGGATGGCTGGTAGTTCCATAACTGCTGTCATTCCCCAAGCATTGGCTGGGAGTGTAATAAGGACTGTCCAACCCAAAGGCTGCTGTAGCAGTTGGGAAGGCTCTGCTTTTACTCTTTCGTGTGAGAGTGTCTTCCTGAGTCTAGGCCCATGTAGCATTCAGTGCACGGCCCAGAAATTTGAGCTCTTCCCAGAAAACAGGGTCTATAGCTTTGTGATTGTTAAGTGCCATCCTGTAGTGATGTTAGAATAACTTTTCAATATGAGTATTATCCATGAAAGGTTTTGGAAAAGCAGGAGAAAAAAACCCTAATTTTTGGTCCATACTGTTTAAAAAAAAATGTAGCTCTTGAATATTTAAAATGGTTTGCCGAGGTTTTGGTGATTTCTTGCTTTATTTCCAGGAACAATAGAATCCCTTTTTGAATGTTTGGGGCTTTAAAATAAAAGAGCTTAGAGCTGCTGTCTTTGGTGGCAAAGGCAATTCCTGAACAAAGTCACACTCGGGGAAATAGGGCTGCCAAGAAATGGTGCCTTCTCTTTTTCGATTTCATTCTCAGTCAACTGGTAAAGAATTACAATTCAAACATGTTGGTACATATAATTCAGTTACTCCCAAAATGGCAAAAAAGTGTCTTCCTGATCCATAATTACTTAGGCTGATTTATGGAAGTCTTCCGGGCATTAGCTTAGCTGTTTTTTTTGTAAAGGTTATTGCAAGTAGTCTGAGCAAATCAGAATATTGTAACTGAGAGATCTGGCTACAGAACGTATCAAAATGCATGTATTCCTGAGATGGCACTAAAAATGTCACTCAAATACCAGCTAAATATCATGCTGAATATAGAAGACTTTACTGTTAAAATTATTCAGAAGAGCTCTGCACTCACTGAATTTTTGTTTAAATCACTAATCCTGTTTCATGATACAGGCAGTCCCCGGGTTACATACAAGATAGGGAGTGTAGGTTTGTTCTTAAGTTGAATCTGTATGTAAGTCGGAACTGGCGTCCAGATTCAGCCGCTGCTGAAACTGACCGCCAGTTCTGACTTACATACAGATTCAACTTAAGAACCCCAAGCTTCCCCAAGTCAGCTGCTGCTGAAACTGATCAGCGCTGATTCCAGGAAGCCTGGGGCAGAGCAACTCTGCCTTGGGCTTCCTGTAGTCAGCGCTGGTCAGTTTCAGCAGCGGCTGACTTGGGGACGCCTGGGGCAGAGCAGCTGGGGTGCTGCTGTGTTGCTCCAGTAGCACCGCTCCTCGGCGCTACTGGACCAACCCAGCAGCACCCCAGCTGCTCTGCCCCAGGCGTCCTGATTCAGCCACTGCTGAAACTGACCAGCAGCGGCTGAATCAGGACCCGCAGCGCCCCAGCTGCTCTGCTCCAGGGTCCAAAACAAAAGCCTGGTCTTCTGGGGGGGGGCACACTAGCCGCCCCCCCCCCCCAGCAGACCAGGGACATGGGGAGCAGAGCCGCAGCGGCAGCGGGGTGCCGCGCCTCTGAGGCTTTGCTCTGGCAAAGTCTCAGAGGCACGGGACCCCTCCCCCCCGCGGCTGCAGCTTGAGTCCCGGTGCCTGTGGTCTGCTGGGGACGGTCCCCAGCAGACCACAGGCACTGGGACTCAAGCGGCAGCAGCGGTGGTTCCCCGCGCTTCTGAGGCTTTGCTCTGGCAAAGCCTCAGAAGTGCGGGAACCCGCCTGGTGCCTCTGGTCTGCTGGAGACGGTCTCCAGCAGACCAGGGGCACCGGAGCAGCTTACGAACGCGGCTTTCTCGCCCCGGAGCTCGCAGGTAGCAATCCGCTACCTCGACCTCCGGGGCGAGAAAGCCCCGTTCGTAAGTGCGGATCCGATGTAAGTCGGAGCCGCGTAAGTCGGGGACTGCCTGTATTCACTTTCTTATTCCTAATTTCCCTGTTGAACAAAGTTATACAAGAAACCATGACCTTGCTGCAGTATTTGACAGAATTGCCAGCAGCAGCCTGGAATAGATAGTACCACAACAGCCTTCTCCAAATACAGTAGACTTATGTGAAACTTATTGCCCACTGAGTTGGGGTTCAAACTTACTGTGGTTTGACCCTTCTTATATGCAGCAGTTCATCATTTTATGCTCCCTTTTCCGTTCCATCCTCCCTCCTTATGTGCACTTCATCCAGAGATCTTGTTGCTTGTCCAGATTGTGACATTTAAGCAGAGAAGTGAATCTGGCAGTGCGTCTCCATTACTAAGCCCATTATTTTGAAATAATTATTCCTCAGAGTAATTTGAAGTAATTACTCCCCAGTGCTTCCTAGGGCTCTAAATTGATGTAGCATGCCCACAATAACGGAGCCTTCCTTGCACTAATTTCGAGGTTCCCCAGTAGTGGGGACACGCTATTTCAATTTTGTTATTTTGGGAATTTTTTTTCAAATTTAGTTCTTTTGCAATAATTTCCTAGTGTAGACATGCCCTGGAAGAGCAGTTGTCCAGATTCGGAGTGAGCAAGTTGAAGGGTAGAAGAGACTCTGCCTGCCTTTCACCATAACAAACACAGAACTTCTTGGGTGTGCTACATTGAATGAAATATAAAGGAGCCCCACTTCAGACATGTTGCCTTGTTGTTGTTGTTTGAGGATTAGCACATTTATCTATGGATAGTACTGAAAAATCATCTGTGTATAGTAGTACAAGAGGCCATGGAGGAAGAGGGTTAGGACTCAAGCAGTTTGGTGTGCATGCTGGGGCCAGGCTATTCCGGAACACAGATCTTCAGCATGTAATATTGGCCTCTCAGTTTCCTCAATACAGATCTCATTCTTGCTGCTCTGAAGATTACAAAATACCCCTACAGAATTCAGAGGGAATTGTAATGTCTAATAAGTACTTACATAAATTGTACTTTAAAAATCAAATCAAACCACATCCAACCAACCAACCCTTTACATTGTAAGCTGAAGAGGTCACTTGATTTTCAGTCAGACTTCTTCATGACGGTGTGGTCCTTTTCTGTCCCTGGTGAACTGCATTTTGGAATGGAATCTATTAATATGGTTTAATCCAGCTCTGGGCAACTTAGGCTAGTGAGTGGGCCGTAAGATTGTCATAACCACAACCGTCTCCCGGGAAAAAGTCGTTTTGCTAACTGCGCTTGAATTTGTAGGATGTGCCCATTGAATCTTAGCAGCACTTTGATTGGAGGCAGAGGGAGCACACGGCTCTCACTGTCAACGTGCTGTGCAATGAGCCCACTCCTCACATCAAATGCCCTTGCTTTATGTGCATGTTACCTTAGTAATGCAGGAGACCCTCACAATGCATGGAATTGCTATTTGCCTGGGCTGAGTTCAGGAGCCACAGGGCAGCTGCCTGCAGCTCCTAGCCCCTGTGGTAAGTTCCCCCCTGGCTCCTGCACTCACTGCAACATGAGGAGCTGCAGGGAGCTCACTGTGAGGGGGCTGGAGCTGTGATTTCCAGTATTCGTGAATTTCACCATTTGCGGTGGTACCAGGAACACATCCGCTGCAAATGGCAAGGGCTTCCTGCATTGTTAGGAAAAAAACAGCATGGAGGGAAATGAGTGGAATCTGAGAACCCTGCACATGAGCAACGGTAAACAGAACCCCGATGGGCCGCAGGTTGCCCACCCCTGGTTTAGTCTGTATTGCTTGTTATTGTTTACAGTGTACAAGTGCCCAGTTTGAAGAGGCTAAATAATACTGGCTACTTGTGCGGGGTTGCTTTGGATGGGTCTTCTGGCACGGCAAGTTGAAGCTGATGTACCCTAACAGCAGTTCAGATGAGACCACTTTCTAGCGTGTTCCTGTAATGTAACTACACCAGCAGGGAACTGGTCAGAATGCAAATGTTCCTTATCAGGGCTCTCAATCTTTCAATCACTCTGGGAACTGGAGGCTTGAGGAGAAAGTTGTAGGAACTATGCCCACATCAGGCTCTTCTGTTAACTACACTGGGTAGGAGTTGAGTTGCAGTGCTCCTTTCTTTGCGAATGGTGACATAAACATACGTTTCTTTAAAAAATACTGGGTTATGAAAGAGTATACCAGGAGAGTGGTACCCCAAATAAACATTTTATGATTTAATCCATTAGAGGAGTCCCGCATTGTCCTCATTGTGCAATAATTCTTCAAACTGAAACTTCTTTATTTCCTTACTTTGATTTTTACTTTATTTTCATTAACTCTCCCTACATTCTGACTGGCCGGATTGTGTTATTGAAAGAAATCAAGGAAATTCAGAAACTTGCACCTTTAAAAAAAAAGGATCCCGAAAGGATTTTCATAAGACCCTTCAAAAACAAACATTCGAATCGGAAACATTGGATAGCAATGATGCCAGCTACCAGGTATTTTTCTTTGCCTATTTGAATTAGATTCTCAAATATCATAGCTTCCTTTAAAGAAGGCTCCCTAACCAATATCGTTAGTTGTATGTTATGCTTGGGATGTTGTTTATATTTTACAGTATAACTCCATAACGTGTACATTCTGTTCATGTCTATGTGCCTTTAAGGAAAAGTTCTGTTTCTGAAGTGCAAGTATGTTAAGGCAGACTCATGGCAGTGATGAGTAAACCCCCCTCCGGGCACCAGTCTGGGGCACTACACTTCAAGGGATGTTGACCTAATAGAGGGCAGCCACTGCTGCATCTCGACTGTCTCCCAGAGTTTTTAGTTCCAGTGTATGCACCCACATGCTGCTTTGTAGCTTGATCATGCACTACTGACAACAGAAGTTTTGCCACTGTCTTCAATGAGAGCAGGCCCCACCCCATGGGTGGAAGAGGATGGAATGTGCTAGTTCTTTGTTTCTCTGGACTGCACTCCATGCACAGCCAGCACTGTCCCATTTTGGACTTTGCTGGCCTCCAGCTGGGGTGATGGAGAAGGGAAGAATTTAGTTCTTTCTTTGCCCCTCCCCCCCCTTGGAGATATTATGTTGGAGAGGTGGCTTCCACCAAGGGCATGAGAGCAACAGCCAACATAGATCTGGGCTAAATCTGACCCAGTGTAGTTGAAGTTATGGAGTACAAACCATGTTACTGTTGTTCTTCCACCCTGGTCAATTGTCTGATTCCACTCTGTTTTAAAAAGTGAGTGCAGATAACTTCTCTTCCACCATTTTTTACCATCCTGTCATTCTTTCTGAGCACAGAGGCAAGTTAAACAAGGAACTGTCTCGAGGCCTTTAGGTCCAATATACTTTCAGCCACTCATGACCTGACTTCCCTCACTCCTCCAAACCTTTCAGTGGGATTGGAGAGAGAGAGGCAAACCACAGCAGGATCTCCCCCTCTGCTCCTAGCAGTGGGACTGAGGAGTGAGGCAGCTCCCAGTTACCACCTCTCTTGAACTTTGGGACCAATGAAGAAGTTAGCTCATGGCCCAATCCTCCCAACTACCCTCCAGCAGCAGGACGGGAGAAGAGGCAGCACACAGCCTGACTTCTTCACCACTGTCCTAACAGCAAAACTAACACAGCCAGAGTCTTAGTTGGGGTCCTTTAAACTATAGTGCCAGCCCATAAGTAATTGTGTCACCATACCCAGGACAACGCCGATCTCACACAGTAACTCCCAGTCACAGTGCTAACAAAGCTAAATGATACAAAGTGGTCTAAAGGTCTTCAGTACTGAGTAATACATCAATTTTGCAAAGTACCTTGAATATATTATCTATTAATTGTGGTAGCACCTGGAGGTCCTAGTCAAGAATTGAGTCCCCTTTGTGTTTGGCCCGGTACAAACACATAACAAAATCACTGCTCTTTCCCCAAAGAGTTTATAATCTAAGCATACGATGAAAGGCAACAAGTGCAGAGTACAAGAAAACAGAAGACTGAGTCATGTAATCAGCAGTGATCATAACACACAGTCTGCCTACCTATCACCAGTGTTATATGGGCCTCATCGCATTGAAAGAGGATAATGCCAAGTAGCAACAAGCTCGGAGTAACTCCAAAGTCCAAGTTTTCCTTTTTTGTTAGGGGTTTCATTCATGTCTCTTTCCAACAGGCAGCTCCCAGGCCCTTAAATGTACTCTGTGATGAGACGGGGAGAACCACCCTTACTTCATGTGACTTCGATCTACGCAGCCTGCAGCCCGATCCACGGCTGGAAAATCTGCTGAAGCACGTTAATGCGGAGGACTTTGAAAGGCAGAACGAAGAAGCCCGGCGAGCCAATAGGCATGCAGAGCTCTTTGCCCTCTATCCAGCTGTGGACGAGGTGAGCTCTGAGACTTTCAACATGTGCATTTTAGTATCACATTTTTAGACAGAAATTATTTTCTTCTGGCGCTAATAAATATGGGAATTAGGCTTCCTTGTAGCAACCTCTGAATCTGCTGATCCAAGGAAATGCCACAAGCCTCTCTGGCTATACAGCTGCAGTGGCTGCTCCTTTTTTCATAGGGTGTACTTTTCCTTCTGACCAGCTATGGACTGATACTCAGATGGCACTTTATTTATGGCTGTAGGGGTCTAATTGTGAGTAAACTTTTGGCTGTAGTTAGCATGTAAATTTTGGTTCACTCATCCCTTAATTTCCATGTGGGAAAAGGTATGTGTCATACCAGTTGAAGCCTAGTGGACCAGTGAAATTCACCCCAGTATAGAAGGCTATAAACATTCTTTACAGAGGTACTAGGTACCTCCCATTAATTGGCAATCAGTTGACAAGAGGTGAAAAACTGTCTAGTGAAGATTAGGATGTGTTTTCAGGGCAAAAAAGAGGTCAACCTGGACTGGCTTCATTTCCATAAAAACAACCTGTGCCTTGTCTCCATTAGGATTTTGCATTGAGATAACTCTCGATTTGAAAACCACATCTTTTTCTTCAATGAAGATAGTTGGCGTCTCTCTTACAGCCATGAAAGGGGGATGTTTGGGTGCTAGAATCAGGGTGGGAACGCTACCATAAGGGCCCCTTTATTTTAAATGGTTTGCTTGGAAAATCCAGGCATTGTGGTCAAAAGTCTAAATCTGTTGTAATTTATTATTTTTAACTCCATTGTATTAGACACTGAATACAAACTAGTACAAAATTGTACTAACACAGAATAGTAATGAGCTCCAGCCCAATATTAACTGTCAGCTTTTATTTTCCAGCTCGTGAGAAGGAACACTCTTTAATTAAGGCAATACATTACAGGGTGGCTGTATCTAGACTGGCCAGTTTTTCCGGAAAATCAGCCGCTTTTCTGGAAAAACTTGCCAGCTGTCTACACTGGCCGCTTGAATTTCCGCAAAAGCACTGACTTCCTACTGTAAGAAATCAGTGCTTTCTGCGGAAATACTATGCTCCGGTTCGGGCAAAAGTTTTGCGCAAAAGGGCCAGTGTAGACAGCTGAGATTTGTTTTCCGCAAAGAAGCCCAGATCGCGAAAATGGCTTTTGCGGAAAAGCGTCCGTGCCAATCTAGACGCTCTGTTCCAAAAATGCTTTTAACGGAAAACTTTTCTGTTAAAAGCATTTCCGGAAAATCATGCCAGTCTAGACGTAGCCTCTGTGTATAATAATTGGTTACACCGAGTTAGGGTTCCAGACATAATTAATAAGTGCCTAACAATATGGCTGATAACAGGAGGATGCAGTGGAGATACGACCAATTCCAGACTGCCCAAAGGAACATCTGGGCAACAGGATTTTGGTGAAGCTGCAGACTCTGAAGTAAGTGTCTTTCTGTTTTTCGCAGGATTCATGTGACCGTCACATGCTTATTCTTTTGTGGTGTAGAAAACTTGTATATCCGTTGAAAAACAGCACCCATTATAAGACATTTTTAATGTCAAAGGTCTGTTTGGATTCCTTGTTCTGAGGCTGATACTTGGAGAGAAATTGTCCATCTGCAGTTAAAGAAATTTTCAAGGAGACAATGGGGAAAAAAACAATACCTGAACTATGTAATGGGAGCAAACTCATTTGCTCTTTGTGTGTGCCACTGGCTTTTTAAAAATAGGAAAACAGTCTGTGCCAGGCAGTGGGACTGACAGACTCTTTGGAGCCTTGGGCAAGGCAGAGGAGGGAGGAGGAATTGCCTTTGTGTCCCAGAAGGGGCAGGGCTGGGCTAGCTTTCCCCAGACAGCCTTAGCATTTCCCGGAGCATGCCGCACCTACCCCAAGCAAACCTCATTGTTGCCTGGAGCACACTGTACAGGGTTTCCGGCGGTGATTTAAAGGACCTGGGGCTCTGGCTGCCACTGTTGCTGTAGGAGCAACAGCGGCGGCAAGGAACCTCACCCCTTTCCAATCGCCAGGTCTTGGGGCTGCTGTCCTCTTTGCATCCCCTCTGCCTGTCATCCTTTTGCTATTCATGGCCATGACTGTCTCTCTCAAAACATGTGAAAGTACAAGCAGATAGCCAATTTCTCTGCTCCTCTTGGAGTCCTCTGCGTGCGCGCTGACATACTATTAGAGGATATGACTTCATCCGTGTCAAGAAACAGTGGCTGTGCAAGTCCTGCCAAATGCTGTTTCAGCATGACAAGAGTCAGAGCTGCATCATCTTCAGAGATGTCACTCGGCCACAGGGATGAACACTGTGTTAAATGAAAGACACTAGCCTAGGTGAAAATTCAACCTAACCCCAGTTTCCACATCAGACCAACAAGAATCAGTCCTGCACTTCGTTCACAGTAACCGCAAAGCTGCTCTAAACGGTGCCAACTGCAAACTGCCCCCAGAATTGTTACGGCACTCAGGGATCATCAGGGAGTAGGAATGCTCTGCCCATCCCCCTTTCTTCCAGCTACATCTCTGACCTCAGAGGCTGGGAGTTGGAGTGGCATAGGAACCAATGTGCCACTGGAGGAGTCTACCACACTGGAGGAATCCTTCACCAGGCAGAAGATGCCATCTGAGTGCAAAGCAGATTTAACAGACTAGAGAACCAGGGACTTCATCTCTTTCATAGTTAAAACAAAAAATCACGGAGCCAATTATCTCCCAGAGGTTGGGAGAGTTGGGACCTGGAGCTAAACTTTGTGAATCATGCCCATTTCTACTTTCCTCATAAAAAGGACACAACAGCTAAAATAGAGCCTTTTACTTTGGAATATGCACAATCATAAGAGTGAATTATTAATCCTCTGTGTCTCTCCTCAACAGATTTGATATAGAAATCGAACCATTGTTTGCATGCATAGCCCTCTATGATATAAAGGAAAGGAAAAAGGTAAGGGTGCTGCAGAGCAGAGCAAAGGACAGTAATGAAACATTAGTAATATTCTGGCAAATAACCATCTGTTCTTTTCTCAGCTGTGTTTAATTGAAATTTGAAAATGCTAGGACATTTGACTCTGCCCTCTATATAATGTTATTTTGTGACTTGGTTTTTGAAGTTACAATTATGGTGTCTTGCCAAAAATGGGCAAATTGCCCTTCTTTTACTGGAAGTATGGTAAAAATCTGCTGCCGTGCTTGTTCAGCTGCAATCCACTTGTATGAAATGCTTGCAGGGGATGATCTTCAATGTACGTGGAGCACAGTGCACAAAAACGTGTTGTGTGGCTATTTGTGGTCCCTTCTCTACAAAACCAGATTGCAAAACTGGTCATATTGTGAAAAATTAAAGGACCTAATCCTGAAATGTATTAAATCCGCTTTGGGAGGCTAAGTGGTCTCAACTCTACTGGACTCACTAAGTTGAGGGGTGCTCCATATTTTGTGGAATCGGGCCATAATGTCTGATCCTATATCTATTGAAATGTAATGAGAGTTTTACATATGTGCAAACTTGCATTTCCATATTGATTTTGAAGTTCTGGCTACTTCTTTAAAAACATTTTTATATCTTATCGTGTGATGTTCTTATGTTTTCTCATTTGATACACTTTTGCTGTGCAATGAACAACAACAGATAACTATATGGGAATTTTGTTGTTGCGATTTTAAAGATCTCTGAAAATTTTCATTGTGACCTGAACTCAGAACAGTTCAAAGGATTCTTACGAACTCACACTCCCTGCATTGATTCATCTAGTCAGGCAAGATCTGCAGTATTTTCTGTCACTTACCCATCTTCTGATATCTACCTCGTAGTAAAGGTATGTAGCAATGGGTGTATCATTCTTCTGGTTTCTAATTGATGTTTTCTGACTTTAGCTGTGGTTAGATTTATGAAGATGAATTTTTCAGAGAGAGTACAGGCAGTCCCCGGGTTACATGGATCCGACTTACATCGGATCCCTACTTACAAACGGGGTGAGGCAACCCCGCACTAGCTGCTTCCCCCCAGCAGACCAGGGAGACGCGAAGCTAGCGCCCCCACCCACCCCCAGCAGACCAGGGAGACGCGGAGCGGCTTTTCTCAGCAGACACCTCAGCTTGAGAATAAAGGACTGAGGGAAGTGAGGTGTGGGAGAATAAAACTGAGCTCTGGAGAAATGTTTGGCTAGAGTTTCCCCTACAATATGTACCAGTTCCGACTTACATACAAATTCAACTTAAGAACAAACCTACAGTCCCTATCTTGTATGTAACTCGGGGACTGCCTGTAGTAATAATCAATCAGGATTTCTTGTTGCTTAGTTGTTCAGAGATATAACATTGATAGTACTGGAGCTGGAATCTATTGACATCTCTCAGTCACACAAATTGCTGCTAAGTATACACTATTCCTAGCTTTCTAAGAAAAATGCAAAGGCAAAATGAAATAAACCATTGATTTTTGAATTACAGTTAGTGTTTTCTGTGAATTACAGTTTATGTTGATTACATGAGTTTATGCCTTTTTTCAGCTCACAGATGAGGTTGGTATGTGCTATTTTTTCATTTAGGATACACTAGCTTTCCCTTAATTCCGTGCAAATTCAGAGACATTCTTTTTGCTTCCATTCCTGACCACTGCTTATAGCTGGGAGAATTACTATGATAGATTATTCCACAGAGAAAATCAGAGGTATTTTATAATATGTATTTGTTTAATTTATTAATAGTGTTAGTCAGGGACATTCTTAGGCTTTATGGAGCACTACATAGTGTACTGTTAAACTAGTGTCTTTCTGCCCAATGGCAGAGTGTGTGTGTGTGGGTGGGGAGGAGCGGAATGACAATTGTTTAGAGACTTCAGCAATACACTAATTACATATTTTAAAACAAATTTTAAACTAAGGTCCTGTAGACTAACAAAGTAAATTCAGAAACTGGCAGTATATACGTGGGGTTGGCAAATGCATATTAAATAACTTCATTACCATCTGAATGGCATTTTTGCAGGTTCATTGTCTGCTAAGGGGTCTGGCAAGCTTTTATGTTAACTAAATCCTCACCAGAAGGTTCACTATTACATTACCTAGATTTTTGCCGGAAGAAGCAGAGCCACAGAATAGAGATAGGAGGAGGCAGATGGTAGGTGGACATAAAGACCCAGAGGTGCCCCAAATTTTTGGGTGCCCTACACAGCTGTATATTCTGCGTATGGGTAAGGATGGCTCTAGTATTAGTGCTAGTCTAATCTTGTGAAATTATTTTTTTCATTTTTTTCTTTTTTCTTATTTTCATAATTAGAAACACAAAAGCAATAGGTTGTATTTTTCTTCATATATCTTCCTTTTATTATTTTCATATTTTTACTATATTTGATAGATTGAAAAAGTACTTCAGCAAGGAGAAATTGGAGAGTGTGCTGAACCCTACATTACTCTAAAAGAAAGTGAAGGTGGGAAGGTACGTATGATACTGTCATGACTGTTAAATGCAAACAAAGGAGATGAAAAATAAGGAGAATTGATATTGTAATTAAAATCTGTAAGACAATTAATTGAAATATTCTTTTGTTATGTATAGAAGAGAATCCTGATGCATGTGATTGGCTAAAAATTTCATGAAAAGATTATGTATGTTTTTATTGTTTGCTTCATCTAAAGTCAATAATTGGAAAGCTTTTTGAGCAATGTTAAACAACCAGGAGCTAACTTTTCAAAGTTTGGCAGGCACAAATATTTGCACGTGTGGACACAAATCACTGATTTTGTGTGTGTAGAGCATCAGTTTGTATACATGGTCAGTTAGGCAGTATCTCATCAGATGTCTCTTTATTGGTTCAGTTAACTATTATTTACCTCTGCAGAGGGAAAATGATAATGTTTCCTAGGCTTCTAAAGGTATGTCACCTTTAAGCTATGTCCACACTGTGAGTAGGAGGTGCAAATATTTGTGCTGGCTCTCATAGAGCTAGCCTGAACCTAAATATCATAGAATTTCAGAGTTACAGACTGACCAGTCACTCTCACACCTCATTTGGAACTGGAAGTACTCAATCAGGAAGCAGCAAAGACAGACAGACCCACAACAAGAAAATACAGTACAGAACTGTGTTAAACATAAATGTCTTTTTTTAAAAAAGGAATAGTTTAAAAACAGAGTTGAAAACATAAGAAAACTGTTTCTATGCTTGTTTGTTTTAAATTAAGATGATTAAAAGCAGCATTTTTCTTCTGCATAGTAAAGTTTCAAAGCTATAATTAAGTCAGTGTTCAGTTGTAAACTTTTGAAAGAGCAACTATACGTTTTGTTCAGAGTTATGAACATTTCTAAGGGTACAGATACACTGTTGTTTTTTTTTCAGAAGAGGTATGCAAATACCGTATTTTCCGGCGTATAAGACGACTTTTTATGCTAAAAAACATCCCCCAAAAATCGGGGGTCGTCTTATACGCCGGGTATACAGGCAGTCCCCGACTTGCAGGTACGAACGGGGCTTTTCTCGCCCCGGAGGACACAGACTGCGGGACCTCGTGGTCCTGCCGCCCATGTACTCCGGGGCGAGAAAAGCTGCTCCGCGTCTCCCTGGTCTGCAGACCAGGAAGACGCGGAGCAAAGCCGCGGAGGGGCTCCGGCAGCGGGGCAGCCCAGCCTTTGCAAAGCCTCGGGGGAAGCCGGCAGCGGGGCAGCCCAGACGCGCCGGGGCTGTCTCGCTGCCGGCGTCCTCAGAGGCTTTGCTCCCGGTGTCCCTGGTCTGCTGGAGATGGTCCCCAGCAGACCAGAGTCACCGGGAGCAAAGCCGAAGCGGCGGCAGGGTGCCGCACTTCTGAGGCTTTGCTCTGACAAAGCCTCAGAGGCGCAGGACCCCGCCGCTGCTGCGGCTTTGCTCCTGGTGCCTCTGGTCTGCTGGGGACCGTCTCCAACAGACCAGGGACACCTGGAGCAAAGCCGCAGCCGCGGCGGGGTCCCGCGCCTCTGAGGCTTTGCTCTGGCAAAGCCTCAGAAGCGCGGCACCCCGCCGCCGCTTCGGCTTTGCTCCCGGTGCCCCTGGTCTGCTGGGGACCGTCTCCAGCAGACCAGGGACACCGGGAGCAAAGCCGGGGAGGCGGAGGGGCGCTGGGGTGCTGCCAGTTGCCCTCTTAAGGGGGGGTAGTCTTATACGGCGAGTATAAGACGAAAACCTATCTTTTAACTAGAAAATTAGGGGGTCGTCTTATACTCCCAGTCGCCTTATACGCTGGAAAATACGGTAGTGCTCGCATTTTTTTTTCCTGGAAGAGGCTTTTCCGCCATTTGGCCCCATGTAGACAGGGCCAAATGGCAGAAATCTCCCCCCTTTTGAAAGCCCCCTTCTTTGTTTTCCCGCGGTTTACAGGGGCTTTCGAAAGAGGGGCTTTTCCCCCCGACCTTTGGCCCCATGTAGATGGGGCCAAAGGCGGAAAAGCCTCTTCTGGGGGAAAAAACTGAAGAAGGTATGCAAATGCGAGCGCTATTTGCATACCTCTTCCAAAAAAAAAAAAAACCAGTGTAGCCGTACTCTGAGTTAAGAAGAACCTCCATTCCTGAGGTGTTTGTAATTCTGAGGCTGTGTCTAGACTGCAGGCTTCTTTTGAAAGAAGCTTTTCTGAAAGAGGTCTTCCGAAAAAACTTCTTCCAAAAGAGAGCATCTACACAGCAAAAGTGCATCGAAAAAGCGATCTGCATTTTTCACAGATAGCGTCCATTCAGAATGGATGCTATCTCACATGTAAGCTGTGATTACTATATGCAGAATGGCTGCCAGGACACCTGTGATTTTTCTTCTTTCCATAAGAGATCTTTCGGAAAAAGGCTTATTCCTCGTAGAAAGAGGTTTACCAATGTCGGAAAAACCCCTCAGTTCTTTCGATTTTTTTTTTCAAAAGAACGCGATTGCAGTGTGGACGTAAGTGAAGTTTTTTGGAAAAACAGTAGACATACCCTGAGGTTCTGCTGTAAAAGTGTAGCTGCAGTAGCAGGGGTTGAGACAGCAGAGATGTGCCCTGAAAGTGGTGGGAATGTACACAACATTGTTAAGCTATGCCTCCTCTGCCTCTTGCCATCCTATGGCAGCTACGCTGCTATTTTTATACTCACACTAGCTCAATGAAAGCTAGCCTGAGTACTTGAGCAGGGGGATCACACTCCTAGCTCACTGTGTAGGCTTAGCGCTAGAATGTCAACTTCAGACTAAAGCTTTCCGACTAAAAGCTATTCAGAATATAGATAATATTGAGATCTATTGATTTGTTATGGTGGATATTAAAATTGGTCATCACGTGTGGTGAAATCATGATATTCATGGAAACAAGGTCAAGATCTGTTTTGGTCATTACTTGTATGAGAAAACACCTCTTCTTTGAATGAAAGAGAATAGGTAAAGGATTTTAACCTTAGCGCTAAGTATGGAAAAAAATGAATCTAATCTATAAATGTATGGTAGTCACCAATTACATTGCAATGACTTGGAAGGCTCTATGGTATAATTAATTCTAGGTATTTAAAAATGTGTACTATACATTCAACTATAACTATATCGTTACTCATTATATAATGGTATTATTCACACAGCACGGTGGAGGTGTGTGTGCTTTGTCTTGTACCTTTGACCACTAGTTCAAATTTGGACTGGGTCTGTCGTCACATGAAAGCTGTTATAATCCAGTTTAGGGATGTAACAGTGTAGTTGATTAACCATTTAACCCATAAGCAAAAGCTTATAGGTTAATGCTATAGACTACACGCCTTCCCTCACCCTCCGCCAATACATTTTTTAGCAGGCTGGCCAGCAGCCTCGCTCAGTGCTGGCTTGCGACAGGTTTGGGGCCTACCCCCACTGCGGCTCTGCATTTAAAGTGTATTAGGAGCCGGGTGGGCAGGCATCCTGGCTCAGCTCCAGCTCGTGCTGGGTCTGGGAGCTCAGACCCCTTAAACAGGGGCTGTTGCCACCCCATGCTGCTGTCCCTTTATCAGAGGCAGCAGCACAGGGTGACAGGCAGCCAGTCCATGAGGGGAGCTGGGTTTTAAACTGACTACCCTCCCGGACCCGCTCCCCGTGATGCTGCCTCTGATACAGAGGCAGCAGCATGGAGTGGTAGGGGGCTCCTCGGGAGTGGGGCTGGAGTGCACTGGATGCCTGCCCCACCCTTGGGGACTACAGAATAGTCAACTAACCAATAAGAATGCATGAGGTTACTTGACTATTCAATGAATTGATATTTAACATGCCTAATCTAGCTACTATTCAGTGGCCTATTTTATGTGATGTGAGTTGCCTGTACCACACAATCTCCCACATAACATGATGGTGAGCACTTCTGAGAGAGAGAATGAAGCTCGCCCCTTTGTAGAGGGTTAGTAAAAGGTTTATCCAACACTTAGGTCCCATTTTTCAGGATGTAAGTTGGCTTAAAGTGATGGCTAAACCTTCAGCTGGCTCTTCACAAAGGTGAATTCACCCAGAAAGAGAGAAACTATGTTTGCAATTTCAAGTCTTTGGGCTGACCTTGTATAATATGTGCTTTGTACAATGACAAGGACTCCCGTTGACTTAAGAAGTCATTACATTGGGCTCTGTATAAACAGAATTGGAGGAGGCCGAGCATACACAATGAAAATTGCCTTCACATAGTCCATCAAATGTTGGCCTTTTAATATGTTTAATGTTTCCTCTTTATTTTAGAGCAAAGAAAAGGCTGAGAAACTGAAAGTCCAAGCTGAGTCCTTCTGTCAGCGTTTGGGGAAATACCGGATGCCTTTCGCCTGGGCTCCCTTAAGCTTAGCCAATTTCTTTAACGTTTCAACACTCGAAAGAGAAATATCTGAGGCAGAAAGTTTAAATGGTAATAGTTTCAATATTCTAATCTGTGCAATGAGAAGCTTTAGTAGCAATGTTAACAGGGTACCAAAGTGCCGTTGGATCATAGTGGTCTCTTGACAACAGTTTTGAAGTTAAGAAATGCTCAGTTTTCCCTTCCTTTCCCCCTAAATACACACAAATTGTCATGTTCGTCAATTGGAGCCCCCTAAATATAATCTAGGTATTCCCACTGCCTGTATTTGGTCCCTGACTTTGGTTACAGATTACTTTTATGGCAGTGGATTCCCATTCACTTTAGTGGCATTACTTTAGATTTACATTGCTGGAAGATTAGTCCTCCACAATGAATAGAGGGCCCAGGCCAACAACAGCACACGCAAGACTGCCCATCTCCTATGATGCTGGGGATAAAGTCATGAATAGCATCATGAAGCAGCAGCAATGATGTTCTCTCAACAGAAAATATTCTGCCCTTACTACACGGTTTCACATAGCCTACTACTAAGTTGTTGGAAAATACAAACAAAGTTAAGGTCTTTTGATGTTCCCCTGAGATTGTAGGGTACTTGTGGTGTTTTACTATTAAATCCAGGTATATTTGTCATGCTTACCAAAACAGAATAAGATGAATTTTTAAAAAACATAATTTACACTTGAAGGGAAAGGATCCACTGGTGATAAAAAAGCAATGATGCTACAAGCCAGAAGACCTTCTGAAAGGAGCCTCAATTCAGAGGAAAATTATTCTACGTCAAACTTCAAAACAACGACTCTGACTATCAATAACTTTATAAAACAGGTACAATATGCTCTTTATTTTGGAGTGTGTGCAGTTTTATATTGTGCTGGTCAATGTGTGCTAAAGCAGATTTAATTGAAAACAATGCTACTTAGTGTTATAACTGGGAAACAAAAGGATAATTAATATAAAACACAGGGTTACTAACTCACTTTGTCTTGCAGATATATTTAATTCATGAAAGTAGGCAACAGTATAACGCACCCATATAGCAGTATTTATTTGTCTCTCTCTTTACAGGAAGGAGACCGACTTAGTGATGAAGACCTATTCAAATTTTTAACTGACTACAAGAGATCTTCCTCTTTGCAGAGAAGAGTGAAGTCCATCCCAGGTATGGAATGAGTTTAGGATGGGATGAGAGATAGGCTCTTAACTAAAAAAAAAAAACCAAAAAAACAAACCCAACCACAAATCTAGTGGAAATCTCAGCTCTCCTGTGCAATTATCTCTTTCTTTTGAGGGCTGTAATTTTGAGAGAACTTTTTAATTTTATTAATGATTTTATCAACCCAACCATTAATTTTTGACTTGCTAATTTGTTCACCCCTGGCAGACCAAGATTTATAGTTAGTTTTATATTCTAAATTAGTTTGTTTTCATCAATGGTTTACAAAGGGTCCATTCAGTTTTTTGGTTCTACCTGAAGTTTTTGAGGAGAATTTAATTAAAGTAGACTTGCAAGACCTTTACTGGTTCCCTAATGCCTCTTTAGACTGGATTAGAGCTAGGGTTGGGTGATTTAAATGTTTATTCTCTTTCCCTTTTAATTGACTCTCTGTTAAAATTAACTTTTAAAAGTTTTAATTAATTTTAATTAAACGCAGGATAAGACCGAGTGTGACCTCTCACAACAGCTTAACCAACCGTTGCTTTTTTGTGTGGTGGCTTTCTTGTGCTCCAGATTCTAAGCTTTCATTTAAAATACATTATATATCTAGCTCTTATGAAAATCTCTAGAAAGTGAACTGAATGTAACAGATGTGGGGATAGGGTCTGTAGAGACAGTGAAGCAGCAGCTGTGGGAGATCTGAACTGTTTCCATTCATCTCAATAGATAATTAAATCTGAAGTTTAATTATGACAGATCAGATATTACCATTGTTAACTGTTTCACTGCTGATCACAGCAAGCAAGAAAAAAATATGGAAAATTATATTCTGAAGATTTGCACCTAATTTTACCATCTTAAATAAGGCAGTGCATGGTTTGCATGCAAAACTAGAGAGAGTGCTTCACTATTTTATTTCCAAATCAAATCCTTAACAAGTATTACCCTTTTTGCATGGACGAGACAAGAAAGTCAACTCAGTATATGGTACCCTTTCCTTCCTGAATGTGCAAAGACTGTTTGTTGTCTTCATCAGCTGTTCCATATTAGGTAGCAGGAAAAGATCAGAAATGAGGATCATTGAAGTTAAACCCAGAATCCACCTCCATTAGCACTGGTTCGGTTTTAATGGCTTTCTTGATATGGACATATTAAATTGGATGATGAAATAATTTGAAAGTGCATTTGCCAAGAAATGCTACGTAGATGGGGATCACATAGGTGCCAAAAGCTTCAACAGCATAAGTTACTCAGAGATTGTCATAACTGAACATCCAGCAAGATTACCTCTAGGAACTAGCCAGAGAACAGGCTGGGAAGTGCTTAACCTGAAAGGAGGCTATGTCCCTTTTGGATTTACTGTGGAGATGATAATGATGAAATCTGAAGAGAGACTTTATCTTGATGTGTAGGGATATCTATTGACTTCCCTGTGTATCCAAATAACAAACAACACTTTTTGTGGTCAAGATTTCTTTCATCTGCAGCCCTTAAACTAAAAACCCAAATCAAATTTCCTAGATATTTCTTTTGATCTTATGCATATTTGGTTTGGTTTTATTTTTAATTGCTTATTTTTAATGGTGGGCTGAGTTTTCATGTAATTTTTTAAAGGATCACTTAAATTGGAGATCTCCCCAGCTTCAGAAGTCCTCAATTGCTGTCTCACTCCTGAATTACTACAAGTGAAACCATTTCCAGAAAACCGCAGCCGTCCTCAGAAAGAGATTTTGGAGTTCCCAGTTCGAGAAGTATATGTTCCCCATACTGTATATAGGTAAGAAAAATAGATTTTTTTTTAAAAACTATTAAACCCCTATTCCAATAATGGTTATGGCATATTTTTCCTCAGATTAATAGAAACTAGACATTGAAAAAGCATGTTAGATTATCTAAGCCTATAAATTTACAACCATTCTTCATTGGCCAATAAAGATAAGATCCCTACTATGTGTTCTGCAGTTTATTCTCCAATCTAATTATAAATGGCCTGAGCAAAGGGCTTCAGAAGTGTTGAAAAACCAACCAGCAGCTTTCATCAACTTCTGTAGGTGCTTAAACAACTTTACAGAGCTTCTTGCTTATGAATTTGGGAACCTAACTTTAGGTACCCATTTTTTAAAATTTTAGCCTTGGAATTCTGGCTCCAGGCTGCAATTTTTCCAACTCTAAAATCCCACTGACATTCATGGAAAACAGGGGCCTGGAATATTAAAACACTCACAACACAAGACTAATTGGCTGTGTCTAGACTGCATCCCTTTTCCGTAAAAGGGATGCAAATTAGACACATCGCAATTGCAAATGAAGCGGGGATTTAAATCCCCCCCTGCATCATTTGCATAAAAATGGCTGCCGCTTTTTTCCGGCTCGGAGCTTTGCCGGAAAAAAGCGCCAGTCTAGACGCGGATCTTTCGGAAAATAAAGCCTTTTCCGCAAGATCCCTTATCCCTCATTGTAAGAGAGATAAGGGATCTTTTGGAAAAGGCTTTATTTTCTGAAAGATCCGCGTCTAGACTGGCGCTTTTTTCCACCAAAGCTCCGAGCTGGAAAAAAGCGGCAGCCATTTTTATGCAAATGAAGCGGGGGGGATTTAAATCCCCGCTTCATTTGCAATAGCGATGTGTCTAATTTGCATCCCTTTTACGGAAAAGGGATGCAGTCTAGACACAGCCACTATGTTTTCATTTGGAATTCTGTTGTATCCTTTATCTTGTTGCATTATAGGAGTAACATTCACAGTATTGGAGCATTTTTGTACTGAACAGCTTTTGTAGTGACTAAGTGTCATCAAACTGCCCAAAGATGCAGTTTATTCCTCTGTATACTCCATGATTAAGATCCTGTCTTAGAGCACATCACTTTGTAAAATGTATTAGTCTATTCTGACTGATTTAAAAAGGGAAAGTTCTAAAGAGTACAAATCAAAATAGGTCCCATCATTTCTTACTAGCCTGGCAACACATTAATCCCAAATGAGCTATGAATATTCTTCACACTGATGTACTGTATGGTAATGTTAATAATACATAGTCTGGAAATTTGTGACTCAAGGTATGTTCTGGGAGTATGTATAGATTTAGCTCTAATATTTGTATTTGTTTTTGAAATTTGATGAAAGGAAGAGAGAACATATTTTAGAACTGAAAAAAAATCAAGAGCTGAGCATGCTCTATGGGACTGGAACTTAGATAGCAGCATCAGTCTGATTAGCAAGAGAGATGTGACTATTTCACATGAGTGAGGGCACATGATGCTTCCTGGGGGTACCCAGGTGTAACAAGGTGCGTCTTCCCTCCTGTTATCTTGTTCCACAGTTGCCCAGGCTCCACTAGTTGTGCATTCACATCATCATTTATTTTGAGTGCTCTCCAGCACTACACGAGAGTCCCTCTGCAAAAGTATATTTGAAATATCTTCAGCACTTTTTGCCCTCTCCTCAGCACCTGAAGGAAACAGGGGTCTCGCTTCCCTGAGGCCTCTGCTAGCCCTGTTCTCTTCTTTCTCTCCACTCCCTATTTCCTTCCTCTGCTTCTTTATCAGACTGAGGCCAAAGGGTTAATTGGCTTTGTATCCCACCCAATAAACCAACCTGCTTCTCTAATTAGCTCAATCAGCTGTCTCTGTGGAACTAATTGGTGTCTAAGTGATGCAAGTGCAGCTCACTGCTTCACTGCCTGCATTTTGTCACATCAGGATTGACAAAGCTCCAGTTTATCCTTGGGGGTCCTACACTTCTAGGCAGTTAGGGATTGCCTCAGAGCCTCACTGTGTCCCTCCACATAGCCTCTCTCCCTTTCTGGAGGCAAGAATCACAGCCTACTGAACCGCCTTCATCATAGGCCAGTCAATGGGTTTGGCATGAGAACCCTCCTTAGTCTCAATCTTCCCACTCAGGGAATGTCTCAGCGGTGGTACAGGGTTGGGGGGAACCTAGACCCACCCTCTACTCGAGCTTCCAGCCCTGGGACCCTAATGGCAGCAACAACAGGTAGTTTTTCCACCACTACCAGAGCTATAGTCCTGCCCTGCTCACTTCCCAAAGAGACCCTCCTAGCACCTTGCTCCTGGTATCTGATTATTCTCATTCTACCAGCTCTTCCACAGCCTACCACTTTACTCCTAGCTCCTCACCAACCACCCTTCCTGAAGGGGAGACTTTTAAACTAGTCCTGGCAGGCTCTTAATAGGCTGCAGGTGTTCTGATTACTTGTCTCTCTCTTCATTGCTTCTAGCAAGTTCTTAACTGGCTCCAGATGTCTTATGGTGTCTGCCTGTCGTAACTGCTCTGGAGCAGCCTCTGTCCTGGTCACCCAGGGAACACAAAACTATTCATCCAGAGGCCAGTATCCTTACCTTCTACTAGACTATTGCAGCCAACTGATCTGTGTCTGTCACACACCTCATCACCACTTCTTTTTGGCAGGGGTGTAGCCTTGGGCAGGCCCTGAGTGGGCCATGGCCCACCCACTTTGCACCCAGGCCCTCCTCCCTCCGGCCTGCCTGGCGAGCCAGCCAGGAAGTGGGGCTGTGGCTTGCCCTGCTGCGTTCTGGCTGGGGAGCAGGGCCAGGAATGCTACCCTCTCTCTCAGCCCTCCGGTCAGCAAGCGGGGTCAAGGCTTGCACCATTCCAGAGCTCTGCCTGGGGAGTAAGGTTGGGGCTTATCTCCATCCCATCTGTCCCATTTCCCTCATCCCCATTGTTGCCCACCCTCCCAAAATCGGGGCCCACCATAGTGGGCCCTTCTTGCTATTCCACTATTCTGTGGTATGAGGAAGCCTTGTCTTTGATTGCTGTGGGTCAGCTCTCTGAGCATGAGTCACAGTCAACACAAGCACATCCTTCCAGGCTTCCACAGGCCTCGCGCTCTCTCTGCAAGCTAATGAAAGGCACACTCCAACCCCTGGGGGGTGTCAACCCCCTGTTGCTCAGGACACTTGGGCTATGTCTACACTCGCGGCTTCTTGCGGGAGTAATATGTAAATGAGGCTAAGCGTGGAATATTGCCAAGCTTCATGTGCATTCCTAATGAGCCACCATTTTTTTCAGAAGAGGCTCTTGCGCAAGAAGGAGCGTTTACACTGCCCCTTCTTGTGCAAGAAAAACCCTCTTGCGCAATGCCGTTCTTCCTGAAAAGTAATAGGTGTAACGGCATTGCGCAAGAGGGTTTTTCTTGCGCAAAAATGGGCAGTGTAGATGCTCCTTCTTGCGCAAGAAAAAAATGGTGGCTCATTAGGTATGCAAATAAGGATCGTCGATATTCCACGCTTAGCCTCATTTGCATATTACTCCCGCAAGAAGCCGCGAGTGTAGACATAGCCTTGTAGTATTCCCAGGTTTGCTGCTCCCAAAGTCGCAGTGAGCCCTGTATAGCTTGGATCACTGCTCTGCTTAGTTCATAGAATTTACATAAGATATTGAAACAACTAAGAATGAATTTAACATAGTACAGGGATTTGAGGAAAAGCAAGTAGAAGCACTGGAAACAAATGGTTATCTGTAAAATAAAAACTTGTGCATTCTAGAGCCCAGACTAGATATTTCTCTGTTTAATAGAGAAATGCTCACCCTCCAGCATCTTACAGCTGGACTTGGCTGTGATCATCCTTTTATGAAGCAAACCATGCTGTCCACTTGTCTCCCAGGTGAAAGATGGGTGGTCTCTTGGTACCATTGGGACTATCAGGACAGTCCTTTGTGCTTTTTCATAAACAGGACACCTCTACTGATGTTTTTTTTCCTGGGACCTCACTCTCTGGTCCACTTTGCAGTCTTTTAATTAGCACTTGGCTCTGTATGCAACTAGGTTTATGTTGTGAGATCTGAGAAGGGTTGAGAAGCATCTGCTACCTCCTGCTCAAAAGGAACTTGTTTCTTGGGACGCCCGCCTTAACTCTCAAGGTTTTGGGAATATAATTTCCAATATAGATACATAACTTCTGATCTACTATCTGTCCATATCTTTCAGAATGGTTATGACAAGCAGTGGGCTAATGGCTATTGATAGGCTTCATATTCCACCCTTTGGTGAACGTAATATGCATAGATCTGAACCAGGGAATCCCTGTAAAGCCCTATGCATCCTCCATGGCCTCTGCCAGTTGGCAGCCAGAGGTCCCTGAGTCTCAGGGAGAAGAGAAGCTGAATAAAGAAATGGAAAGTTTAATAACTTTTTGAAGCAGATTGGCAGAGATCCAGGTTCTCTAAAGGCAGGAGAGAGGGTGAACAAAGGCCACGTTGAACATAAACCTTGTCCACATTGATTTCTTAGGTTTATGTTCAACGTGGCCTTTGTTCACCCTCTCTCCTGCCTTTAGAGAACCTGGGCTGGATGGCTGGAGAATGGCAGTTGCTGGCCAGGAGTCCAGGTCCGAACACTATCACCAACAGCAATGCAAAGGTAAGAATGGCATGGAATGGCATTGCTGCTCTGATTTTTGCACTGCTTTCTTCAGTGCAATCAGGCAGCAGCCACCATTCTCTGGCCATCCAACTCTGAAGGCAGCGGTGCGGAAGTAAGGGTGGCCTGGTATGTTATTGCCGGCTTTACTTCTCTGCTGCTGTTGGCAGGGTGCTTGCTGCCTTCAGAGCTGGGCTGGGCTGCTGCTCTGTGGCCACACAGCTCTGAAGGCAGCAAAATACCACGACCCTCTTCCCCCCATGATAAACTTGCACCCCTCTGCTGCAACTCTCTTTTGGTTCAGGATCCCCTGTTTGAGAAACACTGCCCCCCACAATGAAATCAGGATAGTATATGGTAAAAGAGCACAGAAGACTATATTTCATGGTCTGTGACACATTTTTCATGGATATGATTTTGGTAGGGCCCTGACTGAAACTGTTGAGGACCCATGCCACACATACTTGTGCCCAAAGACAGATGAATGAGGGAGAACTCAAGCTTAGAAATCTGCAATAAAAGAAACTCACTCACACAAAAACTATCCTTCCTGAGGCTCATGTCAATTTTATGGCCTTGGCATTGATTTCCTAGGGCTGTTCCTGCAGGCACTCAACACTGTCAACTCCTGGGGTATGTCAACATTGCATTCCTCCTTCGAGAGAAGAATGCAAAAGCAGACAAACAAAATTGCAGATGAAGCGTGGATTTGAATTTCCCGTGCTTCATTTGCATAATGGTGGCCGACTGCTTTTCTGAAAAGTCGTATTTCGAGAAAAAAAAAGGGGGTTATTTTGAAAAGAAACCCTTCCTTCAAAATACCCCTGTTGACTTTGATGGGAAGTGAGGGAACTCAGCACTCCACAGGATCAAGGTGCATGATTGCAGATTAATTATGCTGGGAAAAACCCTCCTTTCATTGATATAAGAACTTCAGTGGGGCTGCATTAGTGTAAAATTTTATGGGACTAGGAAAATTGACCATCAGTAAGTGGAGCTATGTTATCAGTAAAAATGCTTTAGGCATGTAAATATGCGTATTTGTGTTGTTCTGCCACTTGAGGGTGCTGTTTCTTCACTCTAGATCCAGGAACATTATAGTGAAGAAATTTGTTGTGTCTGAAGCATGGAAACTAATGTCTTTTTCTCAATTTGTAGTATAATTTAAGTGGTTTATACAATTAGAATGGCAACAATGCTAACCAACAAAATAAACAAACCAACCCAAAAAGCATTTGGCTAGCTTTATTCTCTAGTGCCATGGACTTATACTGAAAGAGAATATAATTTTCTGGTAAGTTATTATATGTCCTTTATATAGAGGAGGAAATAGCTACACACACAAAAAATACACAAGTGAATGGGAGATTTTGCAGTTACAGGTTGAATCTCTTTAGTCCAGGACTCTCTGGTCCAGCAACATCTGTGGTCCAGCATGATTTTAGTTAGCTAAATGTCCACTTATCATGGGCGTTGTCAAGTTTCCCGGGGTCCCATAAAGTTTGTTTGCAGCCACCAGTCCTGGCTCTCAGTGTTCTGCGCTGTTATTTAGCTCTAATTTATCCCTAAATGTCTTCTAAGAACCCAGAAAGCATTAGAAGTGTTGGTAATGCTGCTAGACAATACTGACCTGCTGTGGTCTGGCAAATTCTCTAGTTTGGCACTAGTCAGGTCCCAGGGGTGCCAGACTAGAGAGGTTCAACCGGTACAGGCTGGTAATTTCCTATGTCTATACAGGATGGAAATTCAATGACATGCCTCCCTCTGATAGGTCCTGGACTTTATGCATAATGCTAGGTCAAGTAGAAGACTCCTAACTTTAGGTTTAATTTTATGACATATTGTAAAAGAAGGGAGGAGCAGAGAATGTTGCATCTTCACCACTTCAATTATTTTGGCCACTTTTTAGGGTGGTGATGCTTTTACTGAGATGTGGCCCTGGGTGAACATTTATGTGCTCTGGCCCACACTCCAAGTTCCCATATTAGAGGGACTTCTCTCTGACATTATGGGTGCATCTAGACTGGCAAGATTTTGCGCAAAAGTGGCCGCTTTTGTGCCAAAACTTGCCAGCTGTCTACACTGGCCGCTTGAATTTGCACAAGAGCACTGACGTTCTAATGTAAGAATTCAGTGCTTCTTGCGCAAATACTTTGACGCTCCCGCTCAGAGATAAGCCCTCTTGCGCAAGAATACTTGCGCAAGAGGGCCAGTGTAGACAGGCACCTTAATTTTTTGCGCAAGAAAGCCCAATGGCTAAAATGGCCATCGGAGCTTTCTTGCGCAAAAGCGCGTCTATACTGGGCACGGATGCTTTTGCGCAAAACCACTTTTTGTGCAAAAGCATCTGTGCCAATCTAGACGCTCTTTTGCGGAAATACTTTTAACAGAAAAACTTTTCCGTTAAAAGTATTTCCACAAAATTATGCCAGTCTAGACGCAGCCTATATGTATTAAAAGTTTCACAGCGGTAGCCGAGTTTGTTGTTTTTTAAGGTTTTCCTGTTACAGACTAATAGTCTGGTAGCACTTAAAAGACTCAAAACATGTAGATTGTGTCACGAGCTTTTGTGGACACAGCCTACTTCTTCAAATGACCGGAGTGTTGAACGTCCAGAACCAAGAATAAATAATGGAGGGGAGGGAGGGGGAAGAGGACATCGGGCAGATAAATTTCAAAGGAATAGCCCAGACAGTCTGTAACAGGAAAAACTTAAAAAACAACAAATAGTCTATGTATTGTTGGGGGGCTTAGCTGCCCTAATTTGTGTGATACTCTTGGGGCAGAACATCTCATCATGCTAATAGTTTCAGAGTGTCTCTCTGAGGTATATTACCACTCCTTCCCATTCCTCTATATGTATATTAGTCCTGGGGAACCTAGTGCTACTCTGGTTTCTTTCTCTTTCTGAGGGATTCAATTTCCCAACTTTATTCCTCTTCATTAAAGAATGTGGGTGCCTGCTCTAGTAGTACACTCAGAGTTCCGGTCATCAGAGGCTCCATTTATGTTTGTCTGTCTTGCTACCTCTCTGCTTCTTTATAGGTCTCTGCCAATAGCAGTGACGTAAGCACTCCTGTTTGCTAAGAGAATATGAAACCTTTATCCTGCTTCTTGTTTTTACTGTCCAGGAGTAGTTCCACCAGTCCCTTTGTGTGTGTGTGTACATACACATACCTGTTTGTAAGGTTTCCTGAAATTACTGAGCTTTTTTTTTTGTATGCTAAAATAATAAATTAATGATTTCTGTTAAATGTTACTTAACATAATACAAACCATGGAAAACGTCTAGCAAACAGTAACACAAGCATCCCCCCTGCATATATCTTGTGTATCACAGTGCTTTCAATTGATGCATCACACTGGACATGCCATAAGGGAATGCCTTACACAATTGGTGAAAAATATACAATGCGGCATGATGATCACTGTGCAGTAAAATCAGTCAGCTAAGAAACTGAATAAAATAATGCTTTTCCATAAACTTTATGATAAAGCACAGTTCTAAGAAATGTCTATAACCCCTTTTTTTTAAAATCAGATGCACTGCTCTAAAATGTCTTAGCTTTTTCTCGGTAGTTTAAAATATGTGCTTTGTAACTAGTTTTTACTGGTCTATAAGCTTTCTGTTAGGAGCAATTTAGTACGTAAATGTCATATTCACACTACAATAACAATATTTTTTAAGATATTTTCAGCAGGTTGGCCACGCAGTTTGTTAAAACAGAAAAATATTGAATAAGATAGCTCCTAGCTTTATTGAATGTTAGCCTTCTAAATCAAAATAGAAATTCTAGTAGCATATCTGCAATTGCACTGCATAGATCACTAATACAATATTGCAATCCCTTGACTGTCTTTCATATACTGTCATGTACTGATAATGTTGTGTTCTGTCTTGCAAAAGAATCTGCCCTTTTCTTCCTGATTCCATTTGTCTTCAGCTGTCTGGCTAGTTTGCTTTTTGGCCTAACCTGTGTAGGAAAAGAAAAAAAAGACAACAACAATGCAGAGCATGGTTAAAAATGAAAGAGAATTATAGAAACAGAGTTAATGCAAGTCATTTATAAAGTATACAGAGAAATTCTTTCTATAGGGACTATGAGCATCAGTCTTCCAGAGATACAGCCAGCTCTGCCACTGATTTCCTGCATAGCCATGGGTAAGTGGCTGTATCCCATTTTGTAAAATTCCTACCATGCAAACAGGTGTTACAAGGGTTGATGTTATTTATACAGTACTTTGAAGATTAGTGCCAGGCAATGTTTGAATTCCCAACTCTTGGTGCCAAGATTTTTGGCAGACCTCTTGTATTTCATCGATCTTTTAGATAAACCATATCACCGGTATTTCCCCTATAACAGGCCAAGCCCTTGAGGTAGGGACCCTCTGTTTGTAAATCTTGTATAGCACCTTGCATGATGGGTTCCTACATGCTACCACAATAAAAATAAATAAATAATAATGTTAATTTAGTGGAACTCTATTTTATTCCAAACTCAAAACAAAGGCCAGCAGTGAAAAGCTGAATGGGGAAGAAACAATATGAAGAGCCTACCTTTTTCAGTAATTTCTGAATGAGTGAATCTTGTATACTCATTTGGTCTTGCTGGAGCTCCACTTCAGTAAGCAACTCATCAATTCTTATGCTTTGAGCTTGCACAAAAGACTAAGGAGAAGTGGTAGAACAGGTGTTGGAAAGAAAAGAAAAGAAAAAAAAGACTAGGGCATCTTCAATGTGATTTGTTTTTTAGCTGGAAAAATGATCAGAAATAGAATAGAACATTTATTGTGGGGGTAAATTTTGTAGTGTTCATGCAGACTAAATTCTCAGTGTAGCCAATATGAGTTTTGCTGGAATAAGGACCGCAGGTTTTATCCCTCTCTTAATGGTATATGGTAAATGGCTTTACCACTAATGTTTCTAAATAATAATTAGTACTTATCAGGCTATACAATGCACAAAAATAAAGACAGCTTTGCCTGGAACAGCTTATAGTATGTAACCACATAAGCCTTAAATAAAGAAAACAATGCAGACCAAAACAGACAAGTCAGTTGTCAGCTCCTATGGTAATAGATTTCTGGATTTAAAAATCAGTCCTATGTCTGATATTTAGTGAGGTATAAGTAAATAAATACTCATGCTAAAAGACAGATTAAAAAGATCAACTGTTTAAAAACTCCAGTACTTACCATAATATCAGTCATATTCACTGAGATACTGGCATTAGTCCTGTAATTTAGGGCATTCGCTATCTCCTTCTCTAAAAACTCCAGCCTGGTGTTGAAAGTCATTTTGTAGCGCATCACTTCAGCGAGTTGATTCTGGAGCTCTGCAGAGAGCCTGCATAGAACTTGGTTCCTAATTTCAAGTTGTTGTGTTTTCTCCATAAGACCATTTTCCAGCCTCTTATTTAGGCTGACCTGCTCCAATAATTCTAACAAAGAGTCGTTAAAAATCTTGAGCTGTCGAAAGAAAGAGGTAATTTGCTCTTTGGTATAGTCAACCTGCTCTTTTAACCCAGCTCCAAGCTTCAGAACACCTTGAGAGAGCACACGGATTTCCTCACTGGAATAATGAAAGTGGGCACCTGGCATTTCTTCTTTGCTTGATGCATAGCTTACTTCGGTTGCACTATTTAGAAAATGTGCAATACTCAGGAGGACCAAAAGAGATATTTTGTACATTGCAACTTGCAAAGATTTTTAGCCTCTTACAGATCTGCCAGACTGATCTAAGAAAAGTTTCCAAAAGGAGCACTTAAAGGTCCTAGCACAGCGGGAGAAAATGTGAATGCGATCCACAATTAGAGCAAAGTATTTTCAAATTCCACAGGTTAACCCCTAACCGCCTATTGCAGTTGAAGTGCAGCTGTTTAAATAGTGAATGCTGGAGGGTTAGTGATGAGTCTTCGCTTTGAATTCCAAAATATTTTGCATTGAAATTACATAAGTTAAAAACATCCTGGGAAAAAAGTGATATTGAAGCCCGTGAGAGGATGTATCATATCACGTAATACATATAACTACACAGGAACATGTTATCAGTATTTTGGGAAGTTCTAGATTACGTTAAATGGCGTGTACCTACAAAGATAGTGGTATTTATTAAATTTACAAGGCCAAAATAGTTCTATCATAATTATCAACAGTGTCAATAATGAGGCGTATTTAAGGAACATTTTCAAGAAACTCCTTTTGTCGTCTTTCAAGAATATTGTCCACTGTACCTTAAAGTATAGAATTAATGATCATCTGAAATGTAAACCTTTGGTTCATTATTAAAGATTTAATGTGATTAGATTTGGAGGTAGATTGTTACAAGGAGGAGGAAAAATAATTGTTCTTCTTGAACTCTGAGGATAGGACAAGAAACAATTAGCTTAAATTGCAGCAAGGGATGTTTAGGTTGGACATGATAAAAACTGTCAGCATGGTTAACCACTGGAATAAATTGCCTAAGGAAGTTGTGGACTCTCCATCATTGGAGATTTAAGAGCAGGTTGGACAAACACCTGTCAGTGGTGGTCCAGATAATACTTAAATCCTGCCATGTCTGCAGAAAATTGGTCAAGATGACTTCTCAAGAGTCCTCCCAGTCCTGTGATTCTAGGTCAGCCCCTCTGCTGGTACAGTTGGAGAGAGCCTTAATCTTGGGATCACAAAAGTTTTGGCTCCACAAGCATTGTCTCCACACAAGTCCATGAAATTCCACACAAGTCCATGAAATACCCTATTCCTCCGGTGGAGTTCTACAGTTTGCAAGTCAGAGTAAGGTTTGACCTCATTGTGTTTAGACAGAGAAGCACAGCTGATATCACTTCAGAGGGTCTTCCAACCCAAGTCAGTGTTATGTGTGAGTAGGGGATGTTTCTGTGAGTTGGCGGTTTTACTGAGAGACTCTAATCATATTAGATTTGTATTAATTTTGTGTAGTCATGTTTATTTTAGTAGATATTGTCTTGTAGACTTGCATTAACATTGTTTTGTTATTATCTTGACCAACGTTTAGCTCTTTTTTTGCTTTGATACTGACGTGCACAGAAATTGTTCTACGTCATTTCTGTCCTTGTAACATGGTGTCTAAACACTATCACTGAAGGAACGCAACTTAAAAATCAGACTCCTGGTGCCTTGCTGTGGTTACAAATCACATCTAAAATTATTAAAACTGAAAGACACAGAGAAACATGCTTTTGACTTTAACAGTGTGTGACCTTTTACATAATCAGGCTTCACTTTTCTTCTAGATAGTTGATTTTCCCAGAGTTTCTCTCTCTCTCTCTCTCTCTCTTTTGAGGTTTTCCATACAGCAACTGAGGAGAGAAAAGCATTTACAAAAGCAGAAAAATGCAGTTGAAAGTAGCACACTGGCAGAGAGACTAAAGAGCAGGCATAGTACCTAAAACTACTTACATCTTTAAAAATAAATTATAGACCTCAAGATGGTGGTTCTATTTAATACTATCCTGAGAAGAGTAATTGAATCATGCTGTACCCCATTCATTTATATGTGAAACTAGTATATCTGAAAAATAGTTGAAATCCCATAAAGGATTTTTAAAGAATACACTGATGAAATCTGGCATCAGAGGTGGTTGTTTTTATTTAAACTACATTGTACCTGAAGTCTGATAACTTGGATTAGATTTCAGACATCTCCAGATTATGTTAGCCTGTGTTCGAAAAAAAACCAACCCCAGTTTTACTTGTCATGAAAAATTCTGGAAAGAGAGTTTGCAACTGGGGTGACATCATTTATGTTAAAGTTCACCCGAGTATGATTGGGAATTGCTGAGATTATTTTTATTCTCACAGCCACAGTGTTCTTATCAGCAGTGTTCAATGCACAAAGACCTCCAGGAAGTTGAGTCATGTGCAGTCTTCAATAATGTGTGTTATAGTTTGTGGCTGTCCATATCGACATAGTGGATGTTGCTGAGATAATAAATCCAAATAGAGATGTTTATAATAGCAGAGCAGTGTTGCTTATATGAAGATGGCTAAATAAAGGAACAATTTACAGTACAGCACTGTGAAGATAAGGTTTCTCAACTAGAAACAAAAATATCAGTGGTTCTAGCTGATCAAATTTCAAAGTGTTTTGCCTAGCCAAAATGTAGGTTGTAGGGTAAGGTGTCCCTTAAAACAATTAATCTTCATAAAAAATAAAAAGAGATAGAGTGAGAGGAAAAAGTGCTTATTTAAAACAGGGTGGCTACGTCTAGACTGGCATGAATTTCCGAAAATGCTTTTAACGGAAAAGTTTTCCGTTTAAAGCATTTTCGGAAAAGCGCGTCTAGATTAGCAGAATGCTTTTCCGCAAAAGCACTTTTTGCGGAAAAGTGTCCATGGCCAATCTAGACGCGCTTTTCCGCAAAAAAGTCCCGATCGCCATTTTCGCGATTGGGGCTTTTTCGCGGAAAACACTACTGTGCTGTCTACAATGGCCCTTTTGCGCAAAAGTCTTTTGGAAAAAGACTTTTGCACGAACGGGAGCAGCATAGTATTTCCGGAAAAGCACTGACAATCTTACATGAGATCGTCAGTGCTTTTCCGGAAATTCAAGCAGCCAGTGTAGACAACTGGCAAATTTTTCCGGAAAAGTGACTGATATTCTGGAAAAACTGGCCAGTCTAGACACAGCCATTGTATCAGATTCTGACGTCCCTTTGCCTCATCACTTTGCACACTTTGCACCTCAACTGCACTTCATCCAGGCCAGTCTAGCTTAACTGGCCATCACAGGGAAAAGTAAATGAGAACACTGAAGTTCCACTAGCCAGTACTAGGAGCCCAATTGGCCCTGACTGTTCTGGAGATTAGGGAAGCCAAAGATGATAAATGAGCCTTATTTCTACTTCGTGCCCTTGACTACTACCTGAGGAACAGGATTATAATCTCTTGTCCCCCACTTTATCTCTTTTTGGAGGTTAGGCGTGGTTACGATGTGTTTACTTTTTCTCCCCTCCCCGTATTAACTACAGCAATGCTGATGTCAACATTCAAAGGCTTTTCGGAGGGGTTGTCTATTTTGTTTTTGAGAAATAAAAACAAAGGATAAATTCCTGCCCTTAATGAAGTCTTGCCATTAATTTTAATGGATCTAGGAGTTCACCCAACATGCCACATGCAATCTTCAAATATACGCTTGTGTCTCTCCTTAAAGTCAATGGGAGGCAGGTGCATGTATCCAAGGGCAGAATGTATTCCAATAAAAGTGCATGCAGCATCTAAAGAATGTGCCTCTGAGAAACATTTTTTATAAAATGTAAAGACAAAAACCAGTTAGCCTCCCTGTCACATCAGTAATACCACTACGGGCTTTTGCAGACCCATCTCTCTGGGCAGCTCTCATTTGCCAGCAAGAACGGAGTGGGTAGTTAGTTCAGTTATAGTTAGTTCATTACGTGAGTCTGGACCGACGTCTGGACGTGCATAGCCCTAAAAAGTAGCCAACATTTGCCTAAACTGGAGTTAACATTCACTTTAATTCAAGCAGCACTGATGTTTCAGATTAATAGTAACACAAATGTGTTAACAAAAGGGAACAGTATTCTATGTGAGTTCAGGCATAAAAGATAAAGTTAGAAAGGGCTGTGTAGTGGGTGGGAGGGAGGCCTCGCTGCCTCATTATATTAGTGGAAAAAATCTCATTCGGTACACCTCTATACTACAGTAATATTGTATTCAATCAGTTGATTCACTTGCTTATCACTTGAGGTTCAGCCCTTTATACACCAGTAACCTTAGCAGTGGATTTTTCTCAGGTAAAACCCTGACCCAGCTTCTCTCTGTTGCTTGGGCATAGATGCCATGTTCTCTCCTCCGTCACTTGTTATGGTGAAGTTTGCCTCCAGCCCTTGCTAGCTTGATGGTTCTGTTTACACAATATGTAAATACATTCTCATTGTCATTGCAAGAATTTTGGAAATGACTCCTAGGTGGGGAAGACATATTCCTTTGTCTGTGGCAGATCTGGTTTGCCTGGTTCAAACACACGTTAGTCATACTTTTAGCATGTATCCATAACTTTTAATACCTACTGCAAACATACATCACAAAAGAATATTAATGATCAATTAGTTATTAGTTTTCCAATGATTCCTCATGAGGCATATGTTGTACAGAGATTATGACAAGAGTGTGTAGGGTGTGAATAGAGGGGTGCTTAGTGTGAGAGATTGCCATGTCCAACTCCTTGTTTACTCACCCCCTGACAGAGTGGCTTGTACTCTGTGCAAAGTGCCTGTGCTCAGAACAATGCTAGGGCTGCCATGTGTATCTGGTTCCTGCACAATGGGAGGAAGCTCCATTTACCTTACTTCTCCAGACTTTGCACAGGCTCAGCAGGATACGTTACAATCTGACCCCTTATGAATGCAAAACATTTAGTGCTAAATGCTGCCCTTTCCTGTCCCTAGTTGTGATGGGGGTTATGCAAATGTCAGACTAGTGGAGATACATGAGCATTAAGGCGGTCAGAAGTTGGCCCTTATCTATGTACTTGCTAGAGTAATTCGTATATTGGCACCTCCTCATATGTGTAGGCAGCAGAGAGCTCTCTGTTTTCATGTGATTTTACACATCTTTCATCTTAAGTCACATCTAATGTAAAATCTAGCACTCTAGGTCATTATATGGATTTGTGGCACCCTTTATATAGCTGCAGGTCCATAAACCAATGAACAGATTATACAATTTCTTCTTTATGTGTTTTTTCATCTCTGACAGGCGTAATATTGATAATATCCTTTGTTTAATAAGTCATTCACCCAAGCATAATTCAATAGAAGTTACCGATATATTTTGCACTTTACTTAGCTGTTTCATAACATCATGTTGGAGAGAACCTAGCTGAATGGAAATTGCATATAAAAATGTAAGCGGTAGATTGCATTACTCTGTGAGACTTGGCACACAGCACAATGAAAGCCAAGTCATCCACTAGCTTGTCCGTTAAGCCATGTTGCAGTCCATCTAGCACGTCCTAGCAGATAAGTCAACCCATGGTGTGTTTTATTTTCACTGCTAAGCGTGCTACATATCACAAAGTACTGCATCATTGAGAAACATTGAGAAACAGAGCTAAGTTTTGTCCCCCTAAATTTATTTGTAGTTAAAGAAAAATAATAGTAAAAATAATAAAATAATAATTAATAATAATACTTAGATGTTGTGCTTTTCATCAATGATCTCAAACTGCTTCACAGTATGTCATATATTTTTCTTCACAAAAACCTTTGTGATATTGGCACCTACTACCATCATCCCCATTATACAGATAGGCTAAGTCTACCCTGCAAGGTTTTTGCGCAAAAATGGCCGTTTTTGCACAAAAACCTGCGGAGTATCCACACCTCAAATGCACTTTTGCTCAAGTAAATCAACACTAAAACGGCAGAAGAGAGGGCTTTTGGTGGTGTAGGTAAACCTCCTTCTACGAGGCATAACTCCTTTTTGTGCTACAGCTGTTGTGCTAAAAGGCAAGTGTGGATGCTCTGCGGGGTTTTTTTGCGCAAATAGAGTCTACCCGAAAAGCACAGGTGTTCTGATGGCCATTCTGTGAATGGCCATCAGAGATTTCTTGCACAAGAGCATCCATGCAGTGTAGCTGTAGCCCATCTGTATAATGGGGATGATGATAGCAGGTGCCAATATCACAGAGGTTTCTGTGTGTACGTGCTTTTGCGCAAGAAGTTTTTGCAGAAGATATCTTTCTCAAAAAGCTTCTTGTGCAAAAACCCTGCAGTATAGATCTAGCCATGGAGAACTGAGGCACAGAGAGGCTAAAGAGATGTTTAGACTTCTCCCCTCCTCCCCCAGTAGAACAAAGACACACCTGAACTCTGTGGGATGAACCCAGATACATACCCTACATGGCTCTCCAGAGCCCAAGCAGTGCCTCTCCCATCTACACTGCTGTTTTGTGTGGTGCAGTGCCTTTCCACTATTGGAGTTTCCACTGTTGAAGAAAGGTCTTTGGCAGAGCAGCAACAGCAAACAAAGTCTCGGGCAGCTTCCTGGTGCTGGAACTTTTCCTCATTTCCTCCCTGTGGCAGAGCATTACCTTGCCTCAATGAAAGGCTTTGGCAGCAGAGAGCTGCCTGAGTTTCCCCCCACAGTTTCCCTCCCTGAGTTTCCCCCCACAGTTTCCCTGACATGTATAGCTACATGTTCCTTACATGCCACTGTTAGTTCCCTGCTTTGGCACAATCTTCCTGTGTGACCCAGGGCAAGTCACTTTGGCTGCTTGAAAACTGGGGACTTTTTCTGAGAAAATGTTCATGAAAGAATGGTCCAGTGATTGCAGCACAAGCTTAAGGTGTGGAAGGCCTGGACTTAGTGGTGTGCAGTACAGACGTAGCCTAAGTGACAAGGATATATATAGTACTGCTGAGCTGTTTTGTGTGCCATTTATGATTGCAACAATTACAAGTAGGATATGGGAAATGGTGACCACTATTCTAAGTTTTATAGGATACCTTCTGCTCATGTTTATGCTGCAGTTTCAGCCAAAGATTTTTGCTCGTTACCCAGTGCTAATTTCATTCCCACTGTGCTAGGTAGGGGACTGCTTAGTAAATCTGATCTACATTGGACAGGCAGAATGAAACATGTGAGAGACAAAATCATGCAAATCATGCTTTTCATATCATATGGCCATTGGTCTACATTAAACATTGTCAACATTTAGCAGAATCCTAGCTAAAGAAAAGTCTTCTAGAGCTTCCAGAGCAACATAAAAATGACTTCACAACAACCATGTTTTCCTCCCTTGAGGCTTTTTTCAGAATGGGATAGTGCCCATATAGCTGAATGGCAAATTTGGCCCAATGAGTGGTATAAAGTGAATATTGTTTTGCTGTTATAGTATGCAGAGATGCAACTTTTTATTTGTAATGAACACAGTATTGTGCCAGCCCCACTGAAGTCAAAGGTAGTTTTGCCACTGACTTCACTGGGGCCAGGTTTTACCCTTGGATTTTAAAGTATCCTTATGTACCCTTGGGATTTAATCCTTCAGATTCATCCAGTGTGATAGCCTTTTCTCTACTCCCAAAAGTCAATGCGGCTTTGTGCAGATGCAGTGATCTGCCTGTGTAGAGAAGCTTGCAAGATTTGGGCTTAGTTAATTGTAAACCTATACTGCATTTCCAGGAGAAGCACCATTTTTTTGAAAAAAATATGTGTATAAAAATGAATGAAAATCAGTCCCCTAAACCAGACACTAAGAACTACAGGTTGAAAAACTATGTAAATGCATCATTAACCTGCTTTGCTATTGAGTTGTTATAATTGTGGCAAATGTGAAATCAAGTTGCTGAGTTTATTCAGTGAATATTTTTTCTCATCTCTGAGCACAACCTTCAGCCAGAGCCAAATTCTCTGTAACTGAGAAGCAACAGCCCTATCTGGCAATGCTCTTTATTTGTTTTGTGTTATTAAGAAGTGCTTAGAAGCTTCCCCCCCTTTAACATTTGCAGACAAAGTAGGTTCACTTTCCTGAATAGAGTTTTTTTTAAATTTTCATTGTATACAGTAGGAATGTTAATTTATTACAGAATCAGCACATTTTACTGCATGAAAATGGCTTTCATTTGTTTCCATTTCAAGTTGCCTCATAATAAGCTATATCTCTAGGTTCTGGAATGCGAGGGGAATGAAGGATTAGCTGAGACCCAATGTACCTTGAACTTTCCCTTCCTTGGCAAGAAAGCTTTAAATGCTAGCTGTGAAAGTTGCGAGATTTCTGCCCCCCGCCCCCCAGCAATTATAAAATCAGACAGCTGCTGTCTAAAGAGTAAACTAAAATTTTTAAAAAATCAGTGAACTGCATCATTGCAGCTAGCACATGCAGGCTACTTTGTAGTGATCTAAGCAACACATTAGGTGGACCTGGATTAAAAAGTTTGTTGGTTTGAGCAAAATATCTAGTGAAACACAAAATAAGGTGAGTTTTTTGTTTGTTTGTGAGACTCCCCTATTGCCAGCTTCCTTCCCCACAAAGGTACAGGCTCCTGTTCTTCCCTCCTATCAGCTTTTGCCATTTTCAATGAGCCTCTGGGTGCCATTGGTACTCCTAGATTTTCAGGGATCATCAGATGATACACTGCTGTCCTATAGAGAAAGATAATTATATATATACTGAGGGAAACATTTGTTTTAATTGTTGGCTAGTTGATGGAATGATGTCCTCCATAATATGTACTCAAAGTTTCCTGAGAAGAGGGGTGGAAACAAGGGGCTTCCTTGGCCCCTTTCTCCAGCAGTGGGACTAGTAACAGTTGTTCTTCTCTCTGTCTGTCTAGCAAGTTAGCAACTAATGTAGGCTTGTCTTTGCTACGGTATCTGAATGGGAGTTGTATTTGTTCTCACACAAGTATGGAGATTTTCTTGGGTCCAAACTCTCTGGATTGTCTCACAGCCTAGAGTTAAAGGGCTGGGTGACAGGGTACATTAGAAGAATTAGGGAATACCAATTCCCTACCTCTCTGTACCTCTCAAAGGCACAGTTTATCTTTAGGAATACCCCAAAATACGGGTTCTTTATTGTGCAGTACCAAAACCATACCCTTGTCCAACAAGCTGTATAGCTAGAAAGAGAACTTTCAAAGTCTTCATTCTCCAGGTGGAATTACAGCATTGGATGAAGAAGGACCAAATCAGATATTGTGCCAAGTACTTTGTTCTTCAAAAGCAAATAATTGTTCCTTACTCATTTATGTTTTTTTTATTTTGCTTCCAGAAATCTCCTTTATGTTTACCCTCAGAGGTTGAATTTTGCTAATCGACTTGGCTCTTCAAGGAACATTACCATTAAGATTCAGTTTATGTGTGGAGAAGATGCTACCTGTGCAATGCCGGTAATACAGACTAACAGGATCAGACTTTTGAAGAGTGTACTCAGCTGAAAAACTAACAAAGCATGTGGAGGGTTGACTCGTAGCTCTTGTGCTTCACACACAGCTACAATTTTTGTGAGTCATGCACTGAAGCCAGAATGGTTTCTATCACAGTGCTCATGCAGCTCCCATTAGGAAGCAGGACTTAAGGACTGAGGAACACCAACTGAGACTTATAATTAGGGTGGAACAGGAATATAATCTTCTGTATTCTCTAATCCTTCATGAAAGAGCAAACACTCAGTAGATTCTATTTAAAAAGAAATAACATTGCCTTCTAGGTTAATACCATATTGGAAACTACCAGTAAATCCACAGAGCTTCAGAACCCTGTTAAGAATGTTATAGCCTGTCTCCCACGCAATAAATTCTGGACACTTTGAATACACAAATACCAGACCTAGCCATTCCCAACACCGAGGACGGAACCTGTGACCTTGACACTGGAACAGAAAATACATTCATAGTGAGACAGGGCTGGTAAACAGCTTTGGGTTGCAGACAACTATTCCATTCAGCAGCCCTAGATATTTTTGTATGCATGAGAGACTTTGAAACCTTGATGTTCTTTTAACAATGTTTTCCTTTTAGATGTTTAACTATGAGGTATTTAAGAAAGAATTGAAATGTGAGTTCTATTTTCTATCAGCATGTTGTCACAAATGAGGGGTGTAATAGATGTACTCCCCATTCATGACAACCTGTTGATAGAAAATAATTTTTCAATGTTTAAATCTTTTAAAAAGTTATGTCAAATTTGATAGCTCAATGCATGATCACTATTACTTTTATTTTTGAATACAGATCATTTTTGGAAAGTCTTCAGGTCCAGAATTTGTGCAAGAGATGTACACTGCTATCACATATCATAACAAGTATGTGTACTGTTATTTATTATTATTATTATTATTATTATTATTATATATTAAATACCAACCATGTACTGAGGGATGCTTTTAACTGTGCATATCTTTTTAAGTTCTTTAAAAACTAAACAGTTGATTAGTGAAATTTTATAAAGACAAGGTAGTCTTCCTGCCTATTTTGTATTTCAAGAGGGGTGTGTTTGGTATTTTTAAAATAGGTCTCCTGACTTTTATGAAGAGGTGAAAATTAAACTGCCAGCTAAACTCACAGGAAAACACCACCTACTGTTCACATTCTACCATATCAGCTGTCAGCCAAAGCAAGGAGTTTGTGCAGAAACCCTCCTGGGATATTCAGTAAGTCACCTGTGGTTTACACTTCAGCTTTGGAGGCACACAGACTTTTTGCAACAATAATTAGCTAATTTCCTCACATTGTCCCCAGCCAAAATGGCTAAAACACTCTATCTTGTTGTTAGAGAGACAAGATGGGTGAGGTAATATCTTTTATGGGAGACATCCTGGGGCTAACACATCTGCAACAACACTGCAAATAGCAATTTCCGGACATGAATAGGTCTTAATTTTAACACTCCACGTCTGCATTCAAATGTTACACCTTTTGTGGCTACATCAAAAAGAATTAATAAGCACAAGTACAGATCACAGACTGAGGGAGATGCCCTGACCCTGCAAAGACTTCTGCGGGCGCTTAACTTAACACATTGAGAGTGGGCCTAAAGAAGTCTGGCCTTATGCACTTGCTCTTTTCTATGTCAATTTACAAAAAAAAAAAGGAAAGGAAAGTGCTTGCCTTTATAATGGGAATTGTCCCACTGAAATCAATGGGTTGCTCATTTGCACAAGTGTTTTGAGGATCAGGAATTCGTTTTCTATGTTTGCAAGGTTCCATTCACTAAATCAAGGAATGATTCCAATCTGTTATGCTTGAATGCATCCCCCTCTCAAACTTGAGTGGCATCAGAACGCAATGTATCCAAATGTTGTTTGGATGAATCCTTCTGATGCCGATCCAAGTAATCTTAATGGCAACGATAGCCAGAGGGTTCAATTTATCCCTGGCATAAGTTTACTGATTTAATGGAATTACTCCAGAGATTTCTTTAGCCCAAGATGTGTTTTATTCTGATTCAGAAACACTGTTGTTTCCTATACATAGACTCTATAATTTCCTGGGAAGATTCATCGGGATAATTTCTGCTAGTCATGAAGAGCCTAGTATTATTTTTGTTGTTGTTGTTGTTGTTCAGAAAGAATAGATTTTAAAAGCAGTCCAAAATGGCGGGGGAGGAGGGACACATGATGACACTTCTGCAGTAGCAAACAGTGAACTGAAAATGCAAAGATTTTGGCAGAAATTACTGTGGCGTAACAAACAGTTCTTGTCGATATCTCATCATTATTCTGTTGACTGTAATTATTACAAACCAGATCAACAGCCATACTCATATGCAGTAACGGATATCACTTTATTTTTGCCTTATTTATTTTAGTGGCTGCCAATTCTATTAAATGATCGTCTCCAGACTGGACATTATTGTCTCCCTGTGGCTGTGGATAAGTTGCCTTTAAACTATTCAATGCATTCTCCAGAGGTAACGAACAAAATTTGTAATACATACTATTTCCCTAGTTAAAGGGGCACTGTCGGTATTTTAGGCAAATGCTGGGACCCTAACTTAAATGGAGGATCCGTTCCCCATGGTTTAACAAATCAGCCAACTAATCAACCAGGAAAACATCTTTAAAGAAGATGCATAAACCAAGTGGCTATACATTCATGCACTTGCTTGTCAGTACCAAAATAATTGCTTGCTAGTGCCGCTGTCACTGACCTCCTAGAAACTCCATCCTTGGGTTCTGGGTCATATGGTCCTGAATACTCTCCAGCTACTTAGTGGCTCAGAACATTCAACTGTCCCACAGTACAGGGGAGTGTCACTGCCTGGAGTCTTCAGGAAAGATATTGCCTGGGATGGAGAAGCAGGGGTCGGATTCCCCCAGGAAGGCAGCAAAGATGAGGACAGAGCCCCTTTAATGCAAAGGGGACCAGAAAGATGCAGCTGCATCACTGACCTCAATCTCTCTGGCAGAGCAAACCAGAACCCTTGTGAAGAATGATTTAGAGTGAAAAGATGTAGAATAAAAAGGTGATACCTGGAGCATGTCTAATTTCTAACTAAAAATCACCCTTAAAAGCTACAGGTGCTCTAGTAAACAGTGTTTGCTATTTGGCTGCTTATAAGAAAAAGTGCTAGGCTGATTATCTTCTTCTGCCTTCAACACAGAAAGTTCCATCACAGACACCTCCAATAAAATGGGTCGAAGGGCACAAGGGGGTATTTAACATAGAAGTGCAGGCTGTTTCATCTGTTCACACTCAGGTAAGGAATCTACAGCCAATCTGTTACATCCAGCGTAAGTTTCCTTTGAATTATCGGGGGTTTGGATGGCTAAGGGGACTGGTGCATGGTATACAAAGCTCTTTGCCTCTCAGATATCTGCTGGTGACATTTTTAGCTCTTGGTCACTCATCTTGATTGTTCTGTGACTGCTTGTGGATGCAGCAGTACAGAATGTGCCGTAACTGCCCAGCGTCACATGCCAAGTGTTTAATTGTATTCACAGGACAATCACCTGGAAAAATTCTTCACTCTGTGTCATTCTCTGGAAAGCCAAGTCACCTTCCCCATTCGAGTGATGGATCAGAAGATCACAGAGGGTACTCTGGAACATGAGTTGAAACTCAGCATTATTTGCTTGAATTCCTCCCGCCTTGAACCTCTGGTCTTATTTTTACACTTGGTGTTGGAGAAACTTTTCCAGCTGGCTGTGCAGCCCATGGTTATTGCTGGTCAGACAGGTACTTATTGAAACATGGACTTTGACTAATGGAATAGCATTAGTATTGGAAAGGTCCTTCAAGCAAACCAGATGTGTGGAAGGGAAACATTTGGCTGAACAGACTGGCTCTAAATTGATATTAGCTGATTTAACTGCTAGAGGATATTTATAGGACTTTGAGAGAGTTGCAGGAAGTTGAGCACACTACTTATTTGGATGTTCCGCAAATATTTTGCACAAAGGTGCAGTATCTGCAGACTGACATTTATATCAGTAAGGGGACATCTAAACTGACACTTATTTTGGAATAAGCTATTCCAGAAGAAATACTCCAAAATAACTTATTTCAAAATAGCGTGTCTACACTATAGGGAAGCCTCAAAATTAGTCTGAGGCTGGCTCCCCTAATGTGAACACCCTACCTTGATTTAGAGCCCCAGGAAGCACTGGGGAGTAATTACTTTGAATGGCCCCGGGGGAGGAGCTATTTTGAAATAGCTGCAGTGGAGCATCCACACTACAGCTATTTTGAAAAAGCTGTTTTGGAATAGGCATTATTCCTTGTGGAATGATGTTTACAGAAGTTGGAATAAGCCGTCTGTTATTTCAAATTTATTTTGAAATAATGGAATTGCTGTGTAGATGCTTGCATTGTTATTTTGGAATAACGGTCGTTATTCCCAAATAATGCTGCTGTGTAGACGCACCTTAACACAATCTCCACAGTTAGAATCAACACCGACGGGGTGTCTAGACTACACGGCTCTGTCACCAAAGCCATGTAGATTAGTTTACTAGACATACCCAAATGAAGCTGCAATTTAAATAACAAATGCCTTTGATGTTGACTGCAGAGCGTCCAGACTACAGTGCTGTGCCGCCAAACAGCTGATCGGCACAGCGCGGCAGCCATTTTAATTTAAATGAAGTGGCGATTATTTAAATCGCCACTTCATTTGGGTATGTCTAGTAAACTAATCTACATGGCTCTGCTGACAGAGCCATGTAGTCTAGACATACCCCAACAAGAATGTTTGAAGGGATATTAAGCTTTGTGCTTAAGGGCATGATGACTTAGTTAGGTTATCAAAGGTGAGGTTGGTGGAGAGGTTTTCTACATGCTGTTCTTGCTTTGTTTGCTCTACGTGCAAAGCAAAACTGTTTTTTGTGTGATCATTAGGTTGTGTTAATATGATATGCAGTCCTGGTACAAACAAAGAAACAAAGAAACAAAGAAACAAACCTCTTCCCAATACCAGGTAGTGCCAATTTGCCAGAGTTGCATTATTACAGATTTGGAGATCATATCAGGAAAAGACTTATGGGGTGGAGGGGGGGTAGATAAGTCCACATCTGACAACTGCAGGTTTCATACATCTTTCTTTGAAGCAATTGGTGCACTCACTGTCAGAGAGAAGAGACTGACCTCAATGGATGCTGGATTTGAGACAGTTTGGTAATTGTGATGTTCCTGTGTTCAACTATGAATTTGTTAGGGGCTAGATTAAACAATGAATGGATCAGATGATATCTGCCAAAAAATTTGCTGACTTAACTAAGTTATGCCCTTTAATACTGAGACTAATTCTTTCCCTTTGGTTCACAGCCAATTTTTCCCAGTTTGCTTTTGAATCTGTGGTCGCAATAGTGAACAGTCTTCACAACAGTAAAGATCTGAGCAAGGACCAGCATGGGAGGAACTGTCTCTTGGCATCATACATCTATTATGTGTTTCGCCTTCCAGAGCCTCAGCAAGATATTGCCAGACTAGGTATTCTTGCTGCATGCTCACTAAAGTAATTCCCTTCTCTCTGACCTACCCCAATCTCTTTAAGCATCAGAGGTGTGCATGACTCCTGACATTTGGAGTAATTTGTACTCAGAAGAAGCAGGATTTAAAATGTAATGTATAGTACATGCAAGAAATAGGAGAGAGAGCTGTGATAGGTTTCCCCTGAGGTGCCACCTGGAGCCTTCTGACCCACTAGCCTGGATACCCTCTCACACTGTGCTACTGTGGCAATCTATAAAGCCCTCCAGCCTGAACTGTCACCAGCCTTCAGCCAAGTAGGGACACACCCAGGGTCTCTAAACTCCAGCTTCACAGCCTCACACCACAGAGCAGTACCCTCCTGCCCTAGTCAAATCTGGCCAGTATATAGTTTAATATCCAGTCTGCTTCTCCCTCAATAATAAGTGGAAAATGCACACCTGTGGTAATCAAGCAGAGTTTTTCTCCAGCTACTCCAGTCAGAGATCGCCGGTTTAGAATAAAACAAATTAACTGCAAGATTGTAAGTGATTATAAGAGATAGCAAACAAAGTAAAGCAGATGACCTACCAAATAAACAAAACATGCAAACTAAGCTTAATATACTAAAGAGATTGGCTATGAATAGCAGATCCTCATCCTGAGAAATGATACAAGAGGGCTGCAGATTCTTAAAGGGCAAGTTGAACTAGCTTTGCAGCTTGGAATCCCCAGATCTTTCACACACAGGAATGCCCACCAATAGAGGGGGGACAAAGAGGACATCTGCCCTGGGGCCAAGCAATTCAAAAAGGCCCATGGTTCAAAAAGGCCCACAGTCTAATGTGCAACAAGGAGCTAACGGGCTGTCTCTGAAGTGGAAGGAGAAAGGAACGAGAGAGAAGCTGCTGATTTGGAGCTGTTGCTCTGATCTCCCTGTGGTACACTCTCTCTCAGTGCTGTGCTGGACAGTTTACGATCCTTCCCCTAAACCTGCATGCTCTTGCTGGGTGCCAACTTAAGTTATCAAAAGTGAGGTTGGTGGAGAGATGTTCTACATGCTGTTCTTGCTCTGTTTGCTCAAGGTGCAGAGCACAACTGGCTTTCATGTCATCATTATATTGTGTTAATATGATAGCCAGTCCTGGTAAAAACAAATCAACCAACTAATTGAATAAACTCCTTCCTATGACCAGGTGCAGCAGGAAGCGCCAATTTGCCAGAGTCTCGTTATTACACATGTGGACGCACCTCAGCTGTGTCTGTTGGGTCCAAACTTCTGCAAAGCCGGGTGATGAGTTGCAGCAATCCAGATATCGCTGGTGTACAGACTGCTACTGATGAGGAAGTAAAAAACATCATGTCATCAAAGGTAAGGGAGGGGGGAAAAAGCTAGCTAGGTAGAAATGTGCCTAACTCCAACCCAGGTTGGTGAACCCAGATACAGATTTTGTGGGTGGACTCATCTCTACCAGTATATGGTGCATATACCACCAAGCAGTGTTGCTGTTCACCTGGGACCTAAAACAGCAAGCTAAAGCTCTGTTGCTGGATCTTTAAGTCATTTCTCAGAGTGTGTCTAGACTTCATGGCTCCCTCAATGGAGCCATGTAAACTAGTTTACCCGACATAGGCAATGAAGCGGGGATTTAAATAATCCCCATGCACTTCAAGTAAGAGACTAGGTGGGATGTCTGTCACCTGCACAGTGATTTTACATCCGCTAGCATGGCACCAAAAGCATCTGCTTTTGGAATTCATTCTCTTCTGAGTTCTTAATGGAACTTAGAAGAAAACCAGTTTATGTTTCTCTTTTTCTTATTCAGAATGACATAGACTCAGTGGTTTGTTTTCAAACTTGCTTAAATGACACTCTCTGAAATCTGTTCTCCATCCAACATGCATGTGCCTCTTCAGTTAAAGTGAATCAGACTTTTGTGTCTAGATTGAGGGAAATAATAAAATAGAAGAGAATAACTAGTCATATTTGCAAGTTATGAATATTTGATTTATTTATATGGACATATTTATTCATCCATATCAATTTCTAATGGTGCAGATTTGTATTTAATTGTTTATGAATTTTCCTCCTATTTGCTACGTGCTAAAACATAACTCAGGTCTAGGAGTTTTTTTAATTCACCCAAATTAATATAAAATTAACATGCAGGTTATTAAAGCTGCATCACATTAATATCAACATTCCAGGGTATTAAAACTGCTTCACAGCAATTTACAATGCTTGGCTGGGTACTGCCATTTCACCACTTTTTAAATTGACATTGTTTTAATGAAAGAGACTCCCCTATGTCATTTTATTTAGTGCTTCTACATTTGAAAATTCCTTCAAGAACAGTCCTTGTTGAGTGAATGAATTAAGAGAGCTTTAAAACCTAAATACAGTACTTAGATAGGCCACGTGGTGGAGGTATTTACATTACTTTTCTTTATCTTTTGAATTCCAAATCTTAGCATAGATTTTTTTTATTTTATTTTATTTTATTTTATTATGGAGTATGTATGAGAGAGGATGGCAAGGGAGATATTTTGGGGAGGAGGGTTGCTTTGTTTTTATTTTTTTATAATTAGTATCTGACTCTCCTTTGTTAATTCATTAAGGCTATGTCTACACAGCAGCGTTATTTCGGAATAACATAGCCTGTGTCTATACACAAGCAGTTATTTCGACATAATGTCGAAATAATGTTGAGCTGGAGGACTTCTTATTTTGACTCCTGTAACCTTCATTGTACGAGGAGTAAGGGAAGTCAGGGGAAGAGTGCTCTCTCTTGAAATAACTTCTGTGTAGACAGCACCAAAAGTCAAAATAAGCTATTTTGACTTAAGCTACACAATTAGCGTAGCTCAAGTAGCGTAGCTTATTTCGAGTTTAGCCCTGCTGTGAAGACATTCCCTAATTGATTAAAGTTCTCCCCCATGACTTTTGGTCCTTTTCTCTAGGTTGCAGATCGCGGCTCCAGTCGGATGTCTTTCTATATCGAACCCAACAATGACACTTCAAATACGTGTGCAAGCCCAAGACCAACTAATAAGAAGGTAGAGTGCCCACAATGTGAAAATGACTATTAACAAAACCAGCAGCCTGGCTGATATGTTTGCAAACAGCTGTTAAAACAAACCTTGTGGCTGTGTCTAGATTGGCATGATTTTCCAGAAATGCTTTTAACGGAAAAGTTTTCCGTTAAAAGCATTTTCGGAACAGAGCATCTTAGATTGGCACGGACGCTTTTCTGCAAAAGCACTTTTTGTGGAAAAGCGTCCGTGCCAATCTAGATGTGCTTTGCGAAAATGGCGACCGGGGCTTTTTTGCGGAAATCGGGGCTTTTTTGCGGAAAACAAAGCTGAGCTGTCTACACTGGCCCTTTTGCGCAAAAGCTTTACGCAAAAGGGACTTTTTCCTGAGTGGGAGCAGAATAGTATTTCCGCAAGAAGCACTGATTTCTTACAGTAGGAAGTCAGTGCTTTTGCGGAAATTCAAACAGCCAGTGTAGACAGCTGGCAAGTTTTTCCGGAAAAGCAGCTGATTTTCCGGAAAAACTGGCCAGTCTAGACACAGCCTGTCAGTAAAACTTAGGTGAGGTGCAGGAGAGAGGTGAAGGATTAATTCATGAGTGCCAGAAAAGTTGTATTTATATCAGGGTGGTAGACCAGTAGATAAATTACTATATCTTTTGTATCAAGCCCATCTATTTCAGGCTTTTTAGGTTGTTTCCAGAATAGTTCTGGAAAGTAGCAGTGTGTATATATGACTGAAGACACTTTTATCATGATGGATCAGCTTTTCCCAAGGTAAAGGAAGGGGAGTGAAGGACTAGCTGTGCTCTGAATTCACCAAATTGGCTTTTTCCCTGATCATCATCTTTGAAACCAAGGCAATCTGTCTCTGAACAAAGAATATCTTCCAGGGTGGCAGAACGTAGGAACTGCCACACTACATCAGTCCAGTGATACTTCCAATCCAGTCTGCTGTTTCTGACAGTGACCAGCAACAGCTGTTTTAGAAGAAAGTACAGGATGTCCTTCAGTAGGCAATTAAAAAATAACTTGCCCACAAGAGAAGTTTCTTCCTGACTTCCGTTCGCGTTTTAGTTACGAAGCATGAAGGTTTACATCGATTCCTAATTTTTGAAGGATTTACTTTTCTTCTCCATGGTAACTGGAGATATTCCCATTATGGTTCGTTATCTCTATTTGTATACTTGTTTTTATGTACAGAATAGACCATGCTGCAAAGTTTAAACCTGGATTTGAACTTCCTAAAAGTTTGGGGTGTTTGGTGCTGGTTTCAGTTCAGAGCCATCTCTACACAGTGTTGTTTCAAATAATGTAAAAGTCCAACTTCAACGATTTCTTCATTCCCGCCCTTTAGCATTTGCCATCTTCCCCCAACCTCAGATATGCTAATGCATTATACAGAGGTGCTCAGAATCAGTATAGGGTAAAGTTCACTCCTGAAACATACTGCCTATGGCCTTGAGAAATGGCTGCTTCCCATCTGCACCTTCATTTGGTGATTTCTCAGCCATGAATACATGTAAACATGGCTACCGTGACCCCTCACCTAATCTGTTCCTATCACTCCCCTCTTACCAGCTTAATCTAAGCAGCATATTTATCAACTTTTTCAGTATATATGGAGGACAAAGGGCTCTGTGCCCAGTAACTCCTCCCACATCACCTCTCCCACAAAAGGCCACAGTAGCATGGAAGGCCTTGCACTCACGGAGTGATTTTCATCCACACGGTACTGGTTTGAGGGTTCAGTGATAGACGATGAGTGAGTTAGAAATTTCTCACCATGCTGTGTTTGTTGACTAGCATTTCCATGAAGAACTAGCACTGCAGATGGTGGTCAGCACTGGCATGGTGAGGGAAACCGTCTTCAAGTACGCCTGGTTCTTCTTTGAACTTCTGGTAAGATTTTGTTCACAAGACTATATAACCACTAGAAGATTTGCCCAGTGTTGCTCGGGTCCTTAACTCAAATAAGTTTTGTTTTTCTTCATTTAAATCATTTTCCTGGGGTGGGGCTGGGGGATGAGCATGCAGGCTGTCCTGGGGAGAGAGAACAGCCACCCCCAGCCCTCTCTCACCACAGTACCAAGGTGAGTAGCAGCCATGGACAGGCACTTTAGCTGCGGCAGGCACAGCCGGGAAAGAGGTGCATGTCCCCCTGGGTAGGGGACAGACAGACACACAGATAAACTCTCTGAAATATATAGTAGAGAACTGTCTCTTTCTTCACTATTGCCCCCTGCTGGCCCAATGGGGTTATAGCTGTCCAGCTCTCCATCTCTGTCCTTCCCTGTGGTTATTCTATAGCAGGGGTTCCCAAACTTTTTGACACAAGGACCAGTAAATCCATTCACAAGATTTTGGAGGACCGGTAACATTCCTTTGCATATTTGCATATTCATTAAGCAAATGATGAATATTCAAATACGTTGTTTCTGGTCCTCCCAAAGCCCCCAGCCGTGCTTCCAGCAGCTGGTTCTCCGGTCCTCCTCCTCCTGATCTCCCCTGGCCAGTCCACCCGCCCCCGGCCAGCCCTGGTTCCACCGGCCGCTAGCCCCGATCTCCGTGGGACAGCCTCACTGCCTCCAACCCTGCTTCCGCCGGCCGCCCGCCTCCCCACATCTCCGCGGGACAGCCCTGCTGCCTCCAACCCTGCTTCCCGGCAGCCGGTTTCCCTCCCCACACACACACACACCTCCTCCCAGCCCGTCCCGCTTTGCTCCCCTTCCGGCAGCCACGCTGAGGCCCGGTATATTTTTCCCATAGATTGGGAAATGCTGTTCTATAGTATAACTGTTCCTCTCCTCAGACCTCTTTCTTTCCTTTTTATGAGAAAGATCAAATTCCAGGCACAACCCATTGTTCTGGCACAACCAAACTCTGACCTTGCTTTAAGTTGTGATAAGAGGAAGCTGAATACCAAATTTGCTGATCCTAGCTCTTTCTATTTAGGCGGAGTTCTTAAACAAATGGACTCATAGATGGATGGACACAGACAGACAGACAAAGTTCCTAAAATATATAGTAGATTGGGGAATGAAATGCCATTTGTACTCAATGTCTTAACTAAGTAAAGCAGATTTGTCTCTGTCTTAACTAAATATGTTAAGTATCAAGTAAATTACTAATCATATACTCGATACAATTTGTATTGAATACACGATTCGTTGATAAGGGGCCGCTGTGGCTCTTCAGTTTAAATGTAGTAGGAGCAGGGAGTGCAAGCAGCCAGTGGGAGTAGGTCGGGACCTAGAACGAGCTGGGACTGCTTTAGTCTTGGTTCACACTGGGTTCAGACCGCTGAGGCTCTGCCTTTTAAATGTAGTAAGAGCCACTGCGTCTCTGCTTCTCCTTTCTTCCCCCTGCACCACGGAGATGGTGCTGGCTTTTAAACCATCGCCCCAAGCACCTGTTCCTGCTCCCCTTGCTTGCTGCCTCTCATATAGAGGCAGTGGGGGGCAAGGGGAAATGCAAGTAGTCAACTATTCGACTACTCTTTTGCATCCCTAGTCTTAACATCACAGCCCCCCGTGGATCACAGCCCACAATTTAGGAACATGCCCACACTGTCTATGTGTGTTTTTCCATCTGTCCGGCTAATCTTCCCTATCAGAATGGGCCTGGCTCTCCTCCAGATCTGAACCTCCCCCAAAGTTTAGGTGTATCTGGATAGGAGGTTTGGTTTGGATCCAACTCTCCATGGAGTCCTGATGACTCCAACATGTAAACAGAAAAATCAGCCTTTTTAGCCTCTCTGAAATAATTTGTCCTAACTGGAGCTGGCTGACTCTTGCCTACAAGGAGGAGTCAAAGAACCTTGCTGACACTGTGCACCCATTGGTCTCCAGCTGACAGAGCATTGCAGGCCAAAATTGAAGCTAGGCTCTTCCCTTCATTTGAAATATATTCCAGCTGCCATTTTCTCCCCTCTGCCAACTGACTGTAATACCTGGACTTCACAGATTGAGGTTCTCCTGTGTAGGTATGAGGTGACTGATGTCACTGGAAAATGGTCTCTTAGGCTACATCTAGACTGCAGGTATCCCAGAAAAGCAATGCCGCATCCAAGGAACGTGTCTGCTTTTCCGAAAAAAAATTTCTTTCTCCATCCCTGTAAACCTTGTTTTACGAGGCATAAGGGATGTATCGAAAGAGCAGATTTTTCTGAAATTTGGCACCGTGTAGATGCACCAAATTTCAGAAAAGCCTCTTTCGAAAGAAAAGTTGGAAAAAGATACGCAAATTGCAGTTTGCAATTTCCGTATCTTTTTCCGAGTTTTCTTTGTAGTCTAGATGTAGCCTTACCGGTTACAACTAGCAGCAAATAAACCGTCCAAAAGCCATGCAAGAAGGAGGAACTCATTCAAAGAGTGACGCCCTGGCCACACCTGTCATGAGGGGTGAGATCATGTGATCACAAGGACCTTCATTCTTCATTCTCTCTGATCTCAAACTCCTGATCAGTCATCTTCTCTTTCTTTCTGATTATTGAAGCTATGGCTTAAGTGAGATTTTTATGAGTGAGGGAATTCAGAATGGAGACTAGAAAGTGAATGGGACAGGACTGAAAAGATTTTAAAAAATGGATTTAACCTTTCTGCTGCTGGCGTCTCACACCCTGTCTTTGTGGTGGCTGAATTTGGCACTGTCCTTCTAAGTACCAATGTTCTGTTACAATATCAGCACCTACATGAGAACATGGTGATGCAGCGGGGTTGGTGTGCTTTGCCATGTGTATTTGGTAAAACGGGCATTTGTATTTCATCACTTGAGCAGAGAAAAGGTCTGGAGTCTGTTGTACTTTAAAAAACAAATAGGTGGCATGTAGGGAGAAATGGAGTCTGTGTATGTAGAAGCTCAAGAATGGAGAGTGTGTCTGACAGCTAGAACAGTCTCCGTCTCCTGGTATAACAAATGACCATCTGCTCTTCTTTCAAATCGCTCCTAGAAACATCTTTCATCTCTGAAGGTAATCTACCATAAAAAAGACATTGATAAATACCACCCATTTTTGCTCTTGGAACTTAGTTTAGATAGTAGCTGTGTTGTCAGTCTATTCTAGATCCTAAATCTTTTGGTTCGGGGACTGTGCATTTCTCTGTATATTGTGTACAGCACCAAGCACAAAATTGGCCTTCTGTGAGGAAGGATGAAACCCTCTTGTTTACACAAAACAGGTACTGCAGAAACAGCAGGAGTGCAAACCTCTCCATTCTGCCCTGCCGACTTACATCAACCCTGACCTGCTGGGGCAATTTCTTGGTGTGAGATGATAATTCAGTCTCCATTCTCACTCCATGCCAGTTGTTGGAGGTGGTTCTGTGCAGGTGAAATAGCCCTTTGGGGGAAATCAGGCCCACAATGCCACGGCTAAAGCAGCCGTTCGATTGCAACAGTTTTTTGTTTTGTTTTTTTGCAGATAAAGAGCATGGCTCAGCATGTTAATAACGTGGATAAGCAAGATTCTCCACGAAGAAGTCGATTTTCAGATCGTTTCAAAGATGACATCACCACTATTGTCAATGTGGTCACTTCGGAGATCGCAGCACTTTTAGTTAAAGTACAGAAGGTAAATGTGGGATACAAAAAAAAACCATTTCCTGTCATGCTTTTTGTGGCTATTTCCCAAGCCCTCCTGGGCCAAATTCAATTCTGGTGTATCTTCACTGACATCACTGATGTTACACCAAAGATGATTTTGACCCATTATTTCTATTTTTGTCTCACTTGTGTCAATCATTGTGGTGGTAGATTCTAATATCCTTATTCTTGTTGCATAGCAACTTATTCCATCAGTGATTCCATTGATTGCCTTGGGAAATATCAGGAATTAAGGTAACCCCTGATCTAATCACCAGTTCAGATGCTGTTAATATGAAAATCAGAGATCAAAAATAAAATCCTTACCTCACTGCAACTCTTTCCTTTAATATAAAATCAACATATTTGGTCATAACAGTGGGAGAATTAAAAAAACCTACCTTACTTTTCATCACTTATGCCATTTGTTTACATTATGAATTTCAGTTGTCTTGGACAATGAAAATAGATTTGTCAGTGTCATTCTCTAGTATTCATGCATTAGCAAAATGCTTTGGGAACGTTTAAATAAAAAATGGGGTTCCTGGGATCTTTAAAAGCATTCCATGAAAGTACCTCTGTTTACTTAAGTAAAACACTTTTCAACAAAATATTAATGTATGCCCTCAATGCACTCAGCCATGACCTGCGTATGGCTTCTTTACAGAGAAGACACAAATAGTCTTACACAGGCAGTACTGTTAATTGGATCCCATTTTGACAGGGAGGACAGAGGGTCTAATTGTAAACGTTCTCCATGCATGAAAATGCCTCTGAAGTGCCTCGGGGGGTTAGAGCAATGGTTCTCAAACTATGGATTGTGACCCAGTACTGGGCTGCAGATTGTTAGGCGCAGGGTCTTGTTGCTGCAGGGTGATGAGTGGGGTGCTAAGGTGGGCCAGCAGCAGGCCTGGCTCCTAGGTAGAGGTGGAGTGGGGCGGGTGGGGGGGACGGAGAAGAGCGCACAGGGCTCTGTGCACTACCCATGCCCTGAGCACTAGCTCTGCACTCCCATTGGCTGGGAACCTTCTGCTGGCTACTTCTGGGGTGCAGCATGGTCTGCAATGCCAGGACAGGCCGGAAGCCTGCCTTAGCACTCCCACTGCACTGCTGACTGGAAGCTGCTAGAAATAAACCCCTGCTACCACACCCCCAAGCTGAAGCTCTTATCCTTAGCCCCACCCTGGAGTCTAAACTCTAGTCAAATGATGTTGGGTCATGGGCATCAACAGTTTTCTTCAACTGGGTCATGAGAAAAAAAATTGAAAACCACTGGCTTAGAAAACTGGGCCTATACATTAATTATACTCAGAAGCCATAGCCTTGAGCAGGGGTTGGACTAGATGAGCTGCCTGAGGTCTCTTCTATTGCTAATCTTCTATGATTCTATGACACTTGCATAATTCTTACAGACAATGCCAAAGCAGCCTTCTTGTCTCAACACAATATTGGGTATGGTTTTGAGTAGCTTGTTGCTGAAGTCCCGCTGAAGTGATGAAGTATGTCCCCCTGGTTTCCTGTGCCCAGACTAGCAAGCAGCTGCACCATGATAGTAAGAAAATAATTAACAGCATGATTTAAAGATCACAGAAAATAGCTTTATATGTCTGAATAGAAAAGACAGAAATATAAAAAAGTGAATCTCTGAACACTTGAAGTGCTATAAAGCCAGTCTCTCTACCATGAGACACTAAGGCAATACAGTTCCCTTAATCTTACTTCCTACAAATTCTGCATCAGTCATGACTGAGCTACCTCTGGCTATGTCTAGACTGCAGATTTCTTTTGGGAGAAGCTTTTCTAGGAGAGATCTTCTGGAAACGCTTTTTCTGAAAGAGAGCGTCTACACAGCAAAAGTGCACCGAAAAAGAGATCTGCTTTTTTGAAAGACAGCATCTACACTGAATGGACGCTATCTCGCATTTAAGCTGTGATTACTATGGACAGAGTGGCCACTAGGGCACCTGTGCTTTTTCCTTTTTCCTCTTCTTTCGAAAGAACTCCCTCTTCCCCATCCACACACGTCTTTTTTTCGAAAGGGCTCTTTTGGAAAAAGGCTTCTTCCTTGTAGAAAGAGGTTTACCAATGTCAGAAAAATCCCTCATTTCTTTCATTTTTTTCCCCCCGAAAGAACGCGATTGCAGTGTGGAAGTAACTGGAGTTTTTTCAGAAAAATGGCAGTTTTCCCAAAAAAACTCTGCAGTGTAGACATACCCTCTGGAGTACTTGACTACAAGTTAATTAAATACATTCCTGCACATATGCACACAAGAAGCAATCATACACACAAGCCGACAGACAGTTCTTTGGACTGAACTACACACAAAATCAAGATTTTAAAGATTATGTTCAAATCAGTAATTTTCTAAGAACTTGGGCCTTATTTTTAGAGGTGTTGAGTATACAGAGTTACCAGTGACTTCAGTGAGAGCTCTAGGACCCTGAAAATAATTAATAAATATTCAGAAGTGAGCTGCTAAATCATAAAACTCAGAGATTCGTCTTGCTGCACATTTTTTTGTCATGAATCAAATTTAAGGTTTCTAAATACAATATCTGATATTCAGTAAGTAGAGTTAAAATAACATTTTGTCAAATCTGTGTGAAGTATTTTAATTTTCTGCAAATACTAAACATTCAGTGGAGCTTCCATAACTTCCCTTGGGTGAATGAGTCAAATGGTTTTATGTATCATAAATCTCACATTCTTTTTTTTTTTTTTTTTTTTCTTTCAAGGAAACTGAACAAGCAGAAAAGATCAACATTAGCTTGGCATTTTTCCTATACGATCTGCTTTCTCTAATGGACCGTGGGTTTGTGTTTAACCTCATCAAACATTACTGTAATCAGGTAGGCATCATTCAAAGGATGGTATCTGAGGGTATGTCTACACTACCCTCCTAATTCGAACTAGGAGGGTAATGTAGGCATACCGCACTTGCAAATGAAGCCCGGGATTTGAATTTCCCGGGCTTCATTTGCATAAGCTGGGCGCCGCCATTTTTAAATCCCGGCTGGTTCGAACCCCGTGCCGCGCGGCTACACGCGGCACGAACTAGGTAGTTCGGACTAGGCTTCCTAGTTCGAACTACCGTTACTCCTCATTCCACGAGGAGTAACGGTAGTTCGGATAGGAAGCCTAATCCGAACTACCTAGTTCGTGCCGCGTGTAGCCGCGGGCACGGAGTCCGAACTAGCGGACATTTAAAAATGGCGACGCCCGACAATATGCAAATGAAGCCCGTGAAATTCAAATCCCGGGCTTCATTTGCAACTCCGGTTGCCTACATTAACCACCCAAGTTCGAACTAGGGTAGTAGTGTAGACATACCCTAAAGTACTTGAACATTGGAACTTGGAGGAGTAAGTGGGAGAAAATGTTTATGCTGACTCTGCTCCTTCTTGGACATGTACTTGCTGCATTTTGGCAGATTTTTCATGTCTCTGCTTCCCTCTGGATCATGGCACATGGTTTTAGATTAAAAAAAAAAGATATCCATCCTGAGCTCTGATCTCCTGGGTTCTTTGCGAGTGTCTTTGCTTAAAAATCCTAGTAAAAACCCCCAGTATAAAAATTCATGAAACCTCCATTATTTTCACACAAAGTCATTTTGTGTTTCTGTATTTTCTAAGCACATAAAGCCTGTTTCCATGTTCCCTAAAACAAGGCCATATTCTGTCACCGGGCATGTACACAACTCCCACTGAGGTCCACAACGGTTTTGCCACAGTTTCTGGGAAGGGATTTGACAGTACTCATTGGGTGGTGCGATGCACAGTGGAGGAGCAAATGCCTTTGTTTAGTTTGCCCTGGATGCAAAGGATTATTTTTTTTAAGTTAATAAGAGTAGACACCAGGGGTGGGCAAACTTTTTTCCATCTTGGTATGGAAAGTGTATGATGGGCCATGAATGATCACAAAATTGGGGGCTGGGATGCAGAAAGAGGTGAGGACCCCGGCTAGGGGTGCAGGTTCTGGGATAGGGCCAGAAATGAGGAATTCAGGGTGTGGGAGTGGGCTCAGGGCTGCTGGGGCAGAGGGTTGGGATGTGGGAGAGGGTAATGGCTCCAGCTGGAGGGGTGGGCTCTGGCATCAGACCAGGCATGAGGATTTCAGATGCAGGAGGGTGTTCTGGGCAGGGATCAAGGGGTTCAGAGGGCAAGAGGGGGATGAGGGTTGGGGCGCAGGGGCTCCAGTTGGGTGTGAGCTCTGGGAGATGCAGGAGGGGCCTCCAGGCTGGGATCAAAGGGTGCAGAGGTGGGAGGGGGGTTGGGATGAAGGGGGGGGTCAGGCTCCAAGCAGCCCGCAAGCAGCTCCCAGAAGCTACAACAAGTACTTGCTCTACTCCTACGTAGAGGCACAGCCAGGCAACTCTGTGTGCTGCCCCTTCCACAGCCACCACCCCCACAACTCCCATTGGCTAGGATTCCCAGCCAATGGGAGTTGTAAATCTGACACTTGGGGCAGGGGCAGGGGCAGCCTCTGGAGCCTCTGGCTGACCCTGCACGTAGGAGCCGAAGGACGGACATGCCGCTGCTTCTGGGAGTCGTGCAGAGCCGCGGAATGTGTGTAGCGGAGCAAGCCCCAGATCCTGCTCCACGGCAGGAGCTTGAAGACCAGACTGAAAGCATGTGGGCTGTGGTTTGCCCACCCCGACCTACACAAAGGGGTGTACGCTGCGGGGGAATTCTTCAAAATTATTTCCCGGATAAGTTTGCAAAGGCTATTGCATTTTTTCTGGGAGGGAGGAATAACTGATCCACCACTAAACTTCCAAAGGGATGGGAAATTAGACACAAGCCCTGTGGACTTTTTACTGTGCGTGTCTCTGCTCAGTTACTTGTATTAAGTTGACTGATGTTTTAACATGAGTCTTCAAGTACTCATGTTGTTTTAACATGAGGCTAACATGTACTTCAAGAATACATCTAAATTACCCAGACTTGTCACATGATATTTGTGTTTGTTTTTTTCCTAGCTGTCAAGCAAGCTCAATACTCTCCCCACCCTAATTTCCATGAGGCTGGAGTTCCTAAGGATCCTCTGCAGCCATGAGTATTACCTCAATCTGAATCTCTTCTTCATGACCTCAGTGTCTGCGCCAGCATCGCCTTCTCCCTCTCTGTCATCACAGGTAGGCATCACTCATTCCTAAGTCACATGTTTTTCCCCTTGACATAGGTAAGGAATGGGCGCTCTTTTCATTGTTACTGTATTCAGCTATGTCAGGATTAATCAGCCTTTAGCCATCAAGAGTTGTAAGCTCCCTTTTGTAGAAAAGGGGCAGGAAGGACTAATATCAACAAGATGTTCCTATAAAGTTGAATTACACACATTTATACATATTTGCCATGCAAATGAGGGAGAAATATTTTTGGGAATTTTCATTAGGTACCCATTGAATAAAAGCTAGGTACACCCAAAGTACAGCAATAACTGTGCTTGTGGAGATACAGCATACAGTCCCATCTGATAGATGGCAACATCTGTTTCGGAGGGTCGTAGCCTACAGAAATACACGTCTTGTAGAATATTGCTCACCCAAAATCCACACTGCGTTTTACACCCAAACTAGTTGTGATCCTGCTTTCATGAGACAAGTATGCTGTCAGTTTGTCTCCCATGTGAAAGATTTCATCTGCTCTTTGAGGCCTCCCCCTCAAGCCTCTGCAAACGATTTCCTTTCTGTCAGATTTTGCAACCTCTGACTTCTCCTGTGGCTCAGCACACAAGTAGGCCTACGTTGTGAGGCAGACAATATACACATAACCAAACAGGGGTATGGGTGCCTGGAAGGAACCTATCCAAGGCATGTGAGCTCACTGTGACCTGCCTTAACCTCAACACCTTTAGTGTAACTTCTTAAATATTTGTCTATACGCACATTTCACAGAGCGTGTGAGGGCTACTGACTCACAACAACTGAGCTATTATGCAGATATCTGACCCAGGGGATCCCTATAAAACTATGTTCACCCTGTGCCCTCTGCCAGTTTGCACCCCAGTGTCCCTTGTGTTAATATGGCCTTCGAAGGCTGGAGGTTGCAAAAGAATGAAGCACTTCCACACAGCAGGCTACTAACCGGAATGTTCCATAATCAAAAGGGAATTCTCTAGCTATCATTCTGGGGTAGGTAGTCCCAGCTCAGCAGAAAACAGAGTGTTTATCTGTCTCCCACTGCCCATATAATGAGATGTGGCTGGGGGTCTTTAGTGGGGGTGGGGGTCACCTAGGAAGTACAAGTTCATGTATCTTTTCCAAGAGCTCCTATGAAAGAAAAACTGGTGCTATCACAATAGTTGTGCATGTGGGAGTTTATTGCCTTAATGGATGCTAACTTTCCTGTATACTTAAGATGTCAGATTTGGTAGCCTTAGGTTTTCTTAAAGTCCTTTCTGATGTTTAAAATACATCTTGAAGGACAGGATTTCACATTGCTTTTGCTTAATTGCTAATTCTTGATACCAAACAGTTGGAAATGGGATTCCACTACTAAAAATACCAGGGAACTCTGCATAGCTATCAGAATCAGATACTGCAAAGCAGAGCCTGGCAGCTAGAATCAATCTTTTCCCTAGACAGTATCACCAATTCTTTCCTCGCTTAGAAAGTCACCCACAAAGTGCAACCTACTTGAACCATTGTGGGTTTGGCTGCTCTTGCATGATTCACTGCAGTAGCTGACCCCCAAGTTAGCAATTCTGCTCTGTCTAAAGGAGAATTGCTAACCAGAGTGAGATTTTTTTCAATAAGAAATGTTGCTTTAGGGATAAATCTTGTGGAACTTTTTTGTGTAGAGCTCACATATGAAATTGACTTAACTGGATGTTCCGTGCCTCTGTGTTACTGCAAACAGTTACATCTGCGTACATTTGGCAATTGGGATGGGACCATTCTGTAGTGGTTTCATCCAAATTCAGGCCTGTACGGTCCCAAAGTTTGGAGCAGGGGAGGTAGCAGGGATTGGAGATGGTGTTTTGATTCAGCTCATTGGGGAGCTGGGGTCAGCCATAACATTGGGATTTGGTTCTTATATGTTTGTTTTCTGGGAATATTCAAGCAAATTAGTTTATTGGCAGAAATATTTTCAAGCCGGTATTGAAGAGTGGCAATGAAAAGCAAATTCTGAACTGGCAAACTTAAGTCTTTGCACTGAAAGCAGAGTATAAGATTCTTGCTCACCCACTCAGGAACAGAAATGGACCAAGTGACCTCTGGCTCAGACCCATGGTTACAGCTGAGGTGCTGATAGCACAAACTCAGTACCATCTGCACTGATCCTGGTCTGACTGTGCATCAGCCCCAGCCATAAATCACCGCAGATTGAAGGCTGCTCTAAATTACACTATCTGCTAGCAACTCCAGATAGAGACTGCCGGGGTACAGGAAAAGCAGGGTCCTTCTTGCTGACCATACCTCTGCATCAGCCATAGGGTGCTCTGTGGGGGGCATGCAGCAAAGAAGCCACTAGGCATGCTCGGTGCCATCAGTGGATCCCTTGACACTGGAGTGATCCTTCCATATTTGGCTATGCCAGCCTTAGGGTTGCTTTGTGCTAGCAGAATGGTGCAGACTCTACAGATGAGTCGGAAGACAGGGTTGTTTCTGGCTTTGTGTCCTATTCAACACAACTTGCTTGCCTATTAAACACTCACACCAAGCCGCTCATGTGTAATTAACACAAAGGGTTAATAACAGAAAGCGTTCACTGAATAATTCCTCAAAACGGATTCGAGAAAATCATATACAACCACTGCAAACAGTAAAAGATGCTAAATTCATTGAACAAATTACTCTGTTGTAATTGCACACTCTGCTGTAGCTTTCAATCATCCAGCATAGCTCTGTATATTCATGGAAAATATTTGCTTGGGAAAGAATTTGTTCAATTTGATTGAAAAGCTTGATGTTTTTATTATACATTCCGCTATTTCCCTCAGATGATTATCTTGTTCGCATGTTGTACACTGTTGTTTTCAGCAGAATAAGCCATTGGCTGTATTGTCAGTGAGTTGCCATGACTCTTTGCTTAAATGAGTTGTAATTTTCTTTGATCATCCATTAAAACACCTCATGTACTTTTGCAGAATTCAAGCTCCTGCTCTAGTTTCCAAGATCAGAAAATTGCCAGTATGTTTGACCTTTCAGCAGAATATCGTCAGCAGCACTTCCTGACTGGTCTACTCTTCACTGAATTAGCAGCTGCACTGGACACAGAGGCAGAAGGGTAGGCTTCTCAGTTTTTAAGAGGATTTTTCCTGGTGGGCCTGTGATCCGTACGCAGCATGGTCATGTGAGAGATGTGGGTTTGATTTTTAGGTCCAGCCTCTTGCTTTCCATTATGAAGATGCTATAAAGGCAGTATGGGCAGCATATCAAGAGAGAACACCCCTTACTGCTCCCTCTGCCTTTGGAGTAGAATTGATAGAGTTTCACGGGCCTTGTATATACTGGAGAATGTTGGTATGTTACCCTCCATGTGCATGCTTGTAATAAACCACATGCTAACCTCAATGTGCATGCTTGTAACTAAAATTCATCCACTTGCAGTATTGCTTCCATGGATCCCAGGCAATGACACTGACATTTGGATAGTTATTTTGAGCAAGGTGAACTGTCACATTCTCTGTCTAGGAGGACAACTATGGTGATATAAATTCACAGGGAAAATAGAGGGTTAATTTATGGTACAAGAAGCACATGGGGTAACTTAAAGAGTATAAAAATGGGGTCAACAAACATGTGGACAAGAGGGATCCAGGGGATATAGAAAACTTAGATTTCCAGAAAGCTTTTGACAAGGGCCCTCACCAAAAGCTCTTAAGTAAAGTATGTTGTCATGGGATAAGAAGGAAGGTCCTTTCATGGACTGATAAGACAGGAAACAAAGGGTAGGAATAAATGGTCAGTTTTCCAAGTGGAGAGAGGGAACTAGTGCATTGCCCCAAGGATCTGTCCTGGGACCAACCCTATTCAACTTATTTATAAGTGATCTAGAGAAAGGGGTAAACAGTGAGGTGACAAAATTTGCAGATGATACCAAACTGCTCAAGATAGTTAAGGCCAAAGCAGATTGTGAAGAGCTTCAAAAAGATCTCACCAATCTAAGTGATTGGGCAACAAAATGGCAAATTAAATTTAATGTTGATAAATCTAAAGTAATGCACGTTGGAAAAAATAATCCCAACTATAGGTACAATATTATGGGGACTAATTTAGCTACAACTACTCAAGAGAGAAATCTTGGAGTCATTGTGGATAGTTCTTTGAAAACATCCACTCAGTGTGCAGTGGCAGTCAAAAAAGAAAATAGACTTTTAGGAATAATTTAAAAAGGCATAGAAAATAAGACAGAAAATATCATATTGCCTCTGTATAAAACCATTGTATGCCCACATCTTGAATACTGTGTATAGATGTGGTCACCTCATCTCAAAAAAGATATACTGGCATTGGAAAAGGTTCAGAAAAGGGCAACAAAAATGATTAGGGGTTTGGAACGGGTCCCATATGAAGAGAGATTTAAAAGACTGGGACTTTTCAGCTTAGAAAAGAGGAGACTAAGGGGGGATATGATACAGGTCTATAAAATCAAGACTGGTGTGGAAAAAAGTGAATAAGGAAAAATTATCTACATATTCCCATAATGTAAGAACTAGGGGTCACCAAATTAAATTAATAGGCAGCAGGTTTAAAACAAACAAAAGGAACTTTTTCTTCACTCAGTGTACAGTCAACCTCTGGAACTCCTTGCCAGAAGATTTGGTGAAGGCTAGGACTTTAACAGGGTTTAAAAAAGAGCTAGATAGATTCATAGAGGTTAGGTCCAACAATGGCTATTAGCCAGGATGCGTAGGAATGATGTCCCTAGCCTCTGTTTCTCTGGAGGTGGGTGACAGGTAAGGGATCACATGTGGATTACCTGTTGTGTTCCCTCCCTCTGGGGCATCTGTTATTGGTCACGGTTGGCAGACAGGATACTGGGCTGAATAGACCATTGGTCTGACCCAGTATGGCCGTTTTTATGTTCTTATGTAAAAAGTTTTGTTGAAAAGGGTAATCTCTCTTAAATATAACAGATCTTTAACAGTGCAGAGTGTGGTGAAAACAAGACCTACACCATCTTGGAACAAGCCAGTTATATACAGCTCTTAGTGCTTCAATCAGATAAATATAGTGCTTTCACCCTGTGGGCAATTACTTAGGGAAGGGTCATTTTGTAACTAGGCAGTAATGCAATTGGTTTGTAGGCAATTTGTTCTCCCCCAGTGAATGCATGTGTAGTATTTACACACAATAGTACTGAATAAATATAACACATGTAATTGGGAATTTCACATACCATCCATGGCAATTTCAATTGTTCTTAGAAAGAGGAAGGCCTTAAAAACACTGCGGATTTGGTTAGACAATTGCCATACTTGACCATAGCAAGGATATGACATGTGTCTTTAAATACATTTCTCCGCCCTGCTGAAATTGCCTGGGACAGTTATTCCTAATGGATTCCTTGGAGGCCCTTTGGCAAACAAGTTACCAGTGATCATTGTGTTGTAGGTGTAAAAGTCTATCATTTGGATCAGGATTTATGTAGGGAATGTAGACTGGCATGTTACTCTCTGACCATAGCATAAGAGATTGCCCACAAAATATTTATTAACTTCATCCACCTCAGTCATCTCTCATAGCCTCTTTGATCCATATAGACTATGAGTGTCTCAGGCTAAGTCTACACTGCAGAGCTTTTCTGAGATACCTGGAAAAGCTATTCTGTGTCCAAGGAACAGGTCCGCTTTTTCAGAACAGTTTCCGAAAAAGCGGACACGTTCTTTTGGCATCCCTTTATTCCTCATTGTATGAGGAAGAAGGAATGTTCCAAAAGAGGAAGTTTTTCTGAAATTTGGCCCCATGTAGATGGGCCAAATTTCAAAAAAGCCTCTTCCGAAAAAAAAAGCGGAAAAAGATACACAAATTGCAGTTTGCAATTTGTGTATCTTTTTCCGACTTTTCTTTGCAGTCTAGAAATAGTCTTAGTAACAGAGCTAATTCTTGTTTGTGCTGACAGAATCAGTAAAGTGCAGAGGAAAGCAATCAGTGCTGTCCACAGCCTGCTGAGTTCCCATGACCTAGACCAACGCTGCTTAAAACCAGAGGTGAAGGTCAAAATTGCTGCCCTTTACCTCCCATTGGTTGGGATCATTTTGGATGCACTGCCACAGCTGTATGACTTTACAGGTAAGACATTCTTTTCTTCCCTTACTTGACCTCTCAAAGGGTACATCTACACTGCAACACTATTTCAGGATACTGAAATAGCTTTCCTGCATCTTCACACCAAGCCTGTTATTTCAGGCTTGTTATCAAACGTCCCTCATTCAGTGAGTGGTAAGAGACATTTCGAAATAGCACTTTATTTCGAAATTTGGTGCTGGATAGATAGCACCAAATGACAACATAAGCTATTTCAAAATAGCATCAAAATAAGATACACAATTTATGTAGCTCAAACTGCATATCTTATTTCGAGTTATGGTGCAGTGCAAACGCACCCAAAGTGATTTAATTAAGTGAGTTGACAAAATTCAAAAAAGAGATTGCTTTAACCACTGTAATTCCAAATGGCTGAGTGCAAACGATTCTTTAATTAAAAGTAAGTTGGATTCTGAGGTACAGAATAATGCTCAAATATTATAAAATAGAAACTATAGAGAAAGAATTAGATGAGCAAATGATAGAGCAATGCTTTCTTGATGCATAATGCTCTCGTTACAAAATTAATAATTATTTGGCTAGATGGTTGACATATAGACATGGTCCCTGTCCTGACAGGATTACAATCTAATATTAAGATATAAATGGGAATAACAAACAATAACAAGGAGTAAAAAGGTAGTGATGTTATGTTGTTTTATTATTTAGCTAGTGTGCACCTACATGAGTTCTCTATGTTTTCTGATTGAATCATATTTGATGTTCAATGAGTTTTCATGAATTTGTCCCAGACATTTTCTTTTTAGAGAAATCAGTTATTTATGTTCTAGCTAAAGGACAAGACTGCTGCTTGCAAAACTATTACTTGTTTTAATGAAAAATTCAAAGCAGCAAAGAAAAGTACATCGTAATTTTGAGAAAATAACGTTTTTCATCAGTTATCAAGAGCTATGTATACATATCAGGAATAAAACAATAATATTCTGAACTTCTATTGCCACCTGCCATCCAAGAGTGTAGAAGCACTTGACACACACTGATGAAACCACACCATACTCTGTATTGTCCCTATTTTTAGATGAGGAAACTGAGGCATAGAACGTTCAAACGTTCAAATTTGTCCAGTGCTTTGGGGTGTCTAAACTGAGGTGCCATGGGCCTGGTTTTCAGAGCTACTGAGCACATTGAAGTCAGCTGGAGTCACTTAGCACCTCCAAAAGTTATACCTTCTGTGTCTTGAATTGGGCACTCAGCAGTGTTTCCTTGCAAGCTGACTGGTTGGCATTCAAATGCCGCCCAGCTAATCAGAGAGCGCCCACAGCTGCTCGCAACTGGCAGTATGTATTTCTACTGGTGGTGCGCATCCATACATGCTTGGAGAACATAACAAAATTTATTCTACACATGGATGGAAAAATTAGAGGGAACATTGGCATTCAGTATTAGTTATTAATTCATTTTAATAATTTAGTTGCTAACAGTAACTTAGAAAGTCTGTGGAAGAACTGGAAATAGAAATGAGATGGCTTGAATCCTAAGGGTGTCTTTTAACCAGTAGACGACGCCTCCTTTGTCAGCAATTGCCTGACTGATACTGTATTATATGTGTATTTCTGTGAGAATCCTCCACCCAGCCATAGCTTTGATGATGATACTTAGTCATGTAATGTCATGGAACCTGACATTGATGATTTAATCCAAGCAATGCAAAGCACAGGTTTGACTCTACAGTGCAGAGCCATCCTGAGATCCTTTAGTTAGTGCTTTGCCTCTGAAGTGTAAATCAGCTTTACCAGAGAGCAGGGGCAGGTTAGAACAGACCCTTCTCTCCCTATGTTTATTGGAATAAGGTGGCAGTCCGCTTGTGGTTTCAAACTGTCCTGATAATCCTACTCCTCTTCCCCCCTCATACACTGTCTCCCTTTCCCTTTCAACCTAACAAGCAATGACTAGCATGGAAGTGCCAGTTGTTTTGTGAGCCAACAGGAATACAAGACTATGGAATGTGGTAATACTGAGGCAATGTAATACTGTTGGATTATGCTACGCAGAGTCAATGGGGTGTTTCAAATCTAGTTTCAGAAGCCCGCAGTGGCAAAGGTCGTGCAGGGACTCCAGATGAAGACCAAGAATCTGCCAACCCAATCAATCAGTCTGTTGCCTGGGCCATTGCTGGGAATCAGTTCAGCCTCCTAAGGACTTCAAATGCACCTCTGTCTTCACTGGTATGTCTGCATTGCTTTCCTGGCCTTTCTGTATGGAAGTATTTTTTATCCTCGCTCTGGGGTTGTCTTAAACCATTAGAGTACTGGAGAGACAGGCGCCCTGCTTTCAATTCCAGAGCGTGGCCTAAAACAAGTGGGAGCAGTCATTAGAAAGATAGGCCAGCTTTGCCCCTGTATCTACAGCAGGGGTGAGCAATAAAAAAACCGCAGCCCGCAGGGTTAGTCCCCTTGGTGGGCCACTACCACTATGTTTACCTGCGCCTCAGCAGGAATCGGAGGATCGCAGCTTTTGTTGGCTGCAAATTGCCATTCGTGGCCAATGCAAGTGGCAGGAAGCTCCATGGACTGGGTTGCTGCTCACATTGACAGCGAACGGCAATTCGCTGCCAACCAGAGCTATGACCCTCCGAAACCTGTGGAGGCCTGCCAGGGACTAACCCTGTGGACCAGATCCAGCCCATGGGCCGGAATTTACCAACCCCTGATCTACAGGCTGGAGGGAGAATACTCAGTAGTCCTGTGGAAAAGGCACATATGCAGATTGGTCAACACTTAGAAGCTGTGGGGGGCTCAAGCATTCATAGTACGTATCTACAAAACAAGCCATTATTTCAAAATAATGTTGAGATGGAGGACTTCTTACTCCAACTCCTGTAATCCTCATTTCATGAGGAGTAGGGGAAGTCGAAGGAAGAGTGTTCTTCCTTTGACTTCCTGCTGTGTAGACAGCGCCAAAAGCTGAATTAAACTATTTCAACTTCAGCTACACAATTGACATAGCTGAAGTTACGTATCTTAATTCGACTTTTGCCCTGCAGTGTAGACACGCCCATTGTGGTAATGGAATCTTCAGAGATTTTAGCTCTAGCATGTTTCTAATGTGCATATGCAAAGTGCACTTTTTCAAAGTTTTATCCCTGACACAAAGACCACTACCCTGCCAAAGTTCAAGTCCCTGCTCCAAACCATAGGGATATCAGAGCATTTCAAAGGAAAGATTGCAAGAATTTTTTCAGATGGGGAAAAAAATTATTTTCCCCTAGCCTCCTTCTTGGAAATGGCTGAAACATTTTGGCTGAAATAATAATATCAATTAAAAGCCTGAATCAGAAACCCATCAGCCCAAAAGGTTAGTTTTGTCAAAGTTATAAGCAACTGAAAGCAGGCGTTATAATGCAGAGTGTCAGACAACCAGCCATGCTTATGATAAAGTTTTCTGTAACATTCTTTGTGCATTTATACTGATTTACCTTTTGTTACTGTTTGATGTTGGTCTCACTTTTGTAAGCCATCATAAGCCGAAAGTGGTTTCTGTTTGCATTCAAACATTCCAAAATCTTTTAAATACCAAAATAGAAGCCTTTTGTAATTGCTATAGGGCAATATTTTCAAAAACAGTAATTCAAATAGCTGCCACAAAATATGAGCACACTCACAAAAGGATCATGACACTTATACATTGATACATATGTGCCTGGTACCTAAGTATTTAAAAGTGTATTCTTGTGTGCTCAGTTACCCTGACTGCAATTGTTCCTTTATACAGGCACAGAAATGTTTTTGAGGCACAACTTGGGATAACTGCTTTTAAAATTTGGTCTATGCTTTATGGCCTAGATTTCCAAAATTGCATGGGATGTATCTGTGTGCACTAATGAGCATTGAGATGTGTGTATCTGTGTAAACACATGATACATTACAAAAACACAACAGGAAAATCCTTAACAATTTAGGAATTCTATCTATACACTACATGCTAACAAATCTGATGTACAGATAACTATCAACCAGTGCTCCTTCCCTCTTCTTTTATACGCATGCACGCTGTGTACACAACCATGGTTGTATACTACAAATATTGAACATGGAATATATGAAGCACTCTCAGCAATGCACTGTGGTTTTGATATAACACTCCACCATATTTAAATAATATTACTGAACCTGTATAATTTTTTCTCCTTTTTATCCCTCCGTGGAACATGCTTCTTATCTCTCTCTAGCCCTACAAACAGTACAATACATTAAGTCCTGATACCACTCGCAACCTTTTGATCTGCTTCCTCTGGATCATGAAAAATGCTGAGCAGAGTCTTATTCGGAAATGGATTGCAGACCTTCCATCCATGCAGCTGAACAGGATTTTAGATCTCCTTTTCATTTGCGTTTCATGCTTTGAGTACAAGGTAAATGGAACATTCCACTGATGCTTTTGTCTCAGATTTTTTTAAATAAACTCTCTAGTGCAAACCTTCGTTGGCTACCAATAACATTAAGATCGGATGAAATTAAATTGTCTTTCTTATCATCTGCTTTTATAAGGGATGAGCAAACTGATTCAGACAAAATAATTGACCCAAGCTTTTGAAAACTCAGATTAAACTTTTTATGAGCTCCTATAAAGCTGTTTACATTATTTATTGATTTTTCCATTTTGTTTGGCGTGGAGCGTCTTACTTCTGAATGGAAGCAGGAGATCCAATAGCCGGGCAAAAGGGTCTGTTTTACCAACATTTCTCTGATACACAGATTAACAGCCAGGGCTTTTGAATATTTATACCTAAAGTAAGCCTCTCAACTTTGGAGCTTCACTCATCTCATACATCTACTATATATTTTAGAGAGTTTGTCTGTCTATGAGGCTATGTCTACACCACAGAGTCAACACAATCTGAGTCACGTCCACACTGCAAGCATGTTCTTCCAAAAGTAAATTGAAAGAACAGGGAGTTTTCCAGCGTTGGTAATCCTTTTTCTACGAGGAAGAAGCCTTTTTCTGAAAGAGCTCTTTCGCAGATAGGCGTATGGATGGGGAAGAGGGAGTTCTTTCGAAAGAAGAGGAAAGAGGAAAAAGCACAGGTGGCCAATCCGTCTATAATAATCACAGCTTAAATGCAAGATAGTGTCCATGCAGTGTGGATGCTATCTTTCAAAAAAACAGATCGCTTTTTTGATGCCCTTGTATGAGTGGACGCTCTCTTTCAGAAGACGTTTTTCCGGAAAATCTCTTCCGAAAAAAGGTTCTTCCAAAATAAGTCTGCAATCCAGACATAGACTGAGTGTGTCTGTCTGTCTATTTGTTCATGAACTCCTCCTAAATGGTAAGAGCTAGATCCACCAAATTTGGGATGCAGCTTCCACTTATCATAACTTAAAGCAAAGTCAGGGTTTGGTTGTGCCAGGAAATTGGGATGTGCCAGGAAAGAGATTTCGTCTCAAAAAAGCATACAGAAAAGAGACCAAATCATCAGGCAGGTGAAAGGGGCTCCCTGGGAGCTCCCCCTCCATCTGGGACTCCCCCATCCCCAAGCCTCCCCCCATCCAGGTGCTCTTTAGGGATAGGTTGGAGGACTACAGTCTCCCCCCACATTCATTCAGGAACATTGCTGGCTGTTCCCCTTTGACAGGGAGCAAGGGAAAAATGCACAATTTGCTGCATTCCTCAGTCTAGCTGGGGAGAGCAGGGGGAAGGTGAACCTGAACTTGCCCCAGCTGGGGAATATTGCACCCCTCCCCCAGCTGTGCCTGCTGGAGCTGCAGCAGCCATGGAGAGGAGCTTCTCACCTGGCCCCAAGCTGCAGTGAGAGAGGGCTGGGGTAGTCCTCTCTATTCAGGGCAGCCTGCATACTGAACACCTCATCCCCAACCTCACCCCAGAGCAATGATTCAAATGAAGAAAAACAAAAATTAATTGAGTTAGGGATCCGAGCAACGCTGGGTAAATCTGTAACATATTTCTGCAGTACAATCCCTTTCTTCTTTCTGTCAGCAACGTAAGTAGCATGTGTGAAGGTGGGAGCGGGTAGCTTCTGTCCATGCTCTCTTTCTTCTCCCCTTTGTAGCAAGACATGATGAAAGAATAGTCTTGTGGTTCAGGTATGGCTCTGGAAATCAAGACTCTTATCTAAACCACAGATTACTTGTCTGAACCTGGTCAAGTAACACTTGTGATGAGATCATTTCTTCATCTGAAATAATACTACCTGCCTACTTTACAAGGGAGTTGTGAGGCTAACTACATTAAAACATGCAGGCTATGTCTACACTGGCCCCTTTTTCGAAAGGGGCATGCTAATTTTAAACTCGGAATAGGGAAATCAGCGGGGGATTTAAATATCCCCCGCGGGATTTAAATAAAGATGTCCACCGCTTTTTTCCGGCTTGGGGAAAAGCCGGAAAAAAGCGTCTAGACTGGCCCGATCCTCCGGAATAAAGCCCTATTCCAGAGGATCTCTTATTCCTACTTCAAAGTACTTCCGGAGGATCTCTTATTCCTACTTCAAAGTAGGAATAAGAGATCCTCCGGAAAAGGGCTTTATTCCGGAGGATCGGGCCAGTCTAGACACTTTTTTCCGGCTTTTCCCCAAGCCGGAAAAAAGCGGCGGACATCTTTATTTAAATCCCGCGGGGGATATTTAAATCCCCCGCGGATTTCCCTATTCCGAAGTTTAAAATTAGCATGCCCCTTTCGAAAAAGGGGCCAGTGTAGACGTAGCCGCAAAGCCCAGAGGATGCAAGATGCTACAGAAGTACAAATGACTATAGTAGCATCATGACAATGGAGCCTTTTGAAATTTCCACCTTTGTCCTTACTTCCAGCTATCCCTGTATGCTTAGAAACAACACACATACTACCTCTTTGACCACGTGCATGTTGCTATGGTACTTTGATTGCGTGTGCCTATACCCCTTTGTTAGCATTCAGTGCCCCCTGCCGACTCTGGAGACTCGCTACAGCGTTCATTGTATACTTTGGACTAAGGCTATGTCTAGACTGCAGGAAAAACTTCTTTTGAAAGAGAGGATCCACACTGCAAAAGCGCATCAAAAAGGCGTTCTGCTTTTTCGAAAGATAGCATCCACACTGAATGGACTCTATCTCGCATTTCAGCTGTGATTACTATGGAGAAAGTGGTCACCTGGACTTTTTCCTCTTTCCTCTTCTTTCAAAAAAAACCTCCCTCTTCTCCATCCACACATGCCTTTTCCAAAAGAGCTCTTTTGGGAAAAGGTTTCTTCCTCATAGAATGAGGATTACCAATGCCGGAAAAAACCTCTGTTCTTTTGATTTTCTTTCAAAAGAATGCACTTGCAGTGTGGATGTAACTCAAGATTTTTCGGAAAAATGGCCATTTCCCCCCAAAAAAAATCTGTAGTGTAGACATACCCTTAGAGATAACTTAACTGTGTACTTTAGAAACTGATCACTGAAACTTTGCTTCCTCATATATGTCCAGGGCAAACAAAGCTCTGATAAAGTCAGCACCCAAGTGCTTCAGAAATCAAGAGATGTAAAAGCCAGGCTAGAAGAGGCTTTACTGAGAGGAGAAGGAGCCAGAGGCGAAATGATGAAACGCTGCAGGACACCAGCTGGTACTTTCTCCCCCGCTCTAATTTTAATTTAATGTCTATCAAAAGACCACAAGCAAGCTGTGGATGTGAATGTTTTTCCCTTTGTGTCTTTGGAAGACAATAAAACCCCTCTCTTGTAGAAGTTGACCTTCTTAGCTCTTATATTTCTCTTCCTTTCCTGCCCTTGCAAACTTCTCTGCCCTTTGCTGTGGATAAAAATGTTTTAGCTTTCAAAATATATAATACATGAGTTCTTCTTACGCTCTAAATATGCAGTTAACATATCTCAAAATTCACATGTTTCTTTTATTCTACGTAAGTTTTGCATAGTGTATTAATAAAGGGGGAGACACCATCTGTTCCCTGAGGCCCAAAAATATATGGAGAGGCATTTTGGCTACGTCTACACTGGCCCCTCTTCCGGAAGGGGCATGTAAATTTCACGAGTCGTCGTAGGGAAATCCGCGGGGGATTTAAATATCCCCCGCGGCATTTAAATAAAAATGTCCGCCGCTTTTTTCCGGCTTTTAAAAAAGCCGGAAAAGAGCGTCTAGACTGGCCCCGATCCTCCGGAAAAAGTGCCCTTTTCCGGAGGGTCTTATTCCTACTTTGAAGTAGGAATAAGACCCTCCGGAAAAGGGCACTTTTTCCGGAGGATCGGGGCCAGTCTAGACGCTCTTTTCCGGCTTTTTTAAAAGCCGGAAAAAAGCGGCGGACATTTTTATTTAAATGCCGCGGGGGATATTTAAATCCCCCGCGGATTTCCCTACGACGACTCGTGAAATTTACATGCCCCTTCCGGAAGAGGGGCCAGTGTAGACGTAGCCACTATGTTTCAGCCAGACCTCAACTTACCCTCTAGTTTTGTGGACATCTGATTCGTGTTTGTTGCCTCTCAGTATTTTTATATGTGATGTGCTCCATCTATAACTTAAAAAAGAATTCTTCCACCTGCTAGAATACCAAAGTCATCCTGGGATCTGAAAGTCAAGCTCGGTCACGTTGCCAGTGAATAATTTTTTAATCTGCAGTGAGGATCCACTTAGAATCTATTCTGGCTTGGGCATGGTCAACAGAATTGGAGCTCATTTTCCCATCATTGTATTGGCTCTGCAGAGCTAAGAGGAATGAAAAAAAAGTTTAAAATGTAGGACTGTGCATATGGGGATGTTTAATGGAGGGGTGCTGGCTCCATGGTACGTTCACCAAATTGCTTGGCCTCTATGTCATGAGTATTCCTTAGGGATGTGTGGTGGTGGGAGGAGCCAGAGAGCATCTGTTCTCCAGTAGATTTCTGAGAGTTGGGAGCCATTGTTCTTCCAAGCAACATTAATTTCAATGGGGCCTCTCCTGTGTCTGCTACTGTGCAGTCACTCAGGGAATGTCTACACTGCATCCCTCTGTCGGCAGAGAGATGCAAATTAGGCAGGTTGACACTGCAAATGAAGCAGGGATTTAAATATCCCTTGCCTAATTTGCATAAAAATGGCCACCGCGTTTTGCCGACTCAGCACTTTGTCAGCAAAAAGTGGCAGTCTAGAGGGGGATCTGTCGAGAAAGAACACCTTTTTCGACAGATCCCTTATGCCTCCTGCAAGGAGGTTTATAGAGCTGGACAACTCTGTGCATCTGAGAGGGTTGCACTCCCTTCCTGTTCCATACAGAAAAAACCCTGTTCCTCTAATGGATAGATGAAGAGCGTGAGTTGAAACTCACAATGTTGCCTGCTCCTGATGTGGGGTTTTCTGCTTAGGAGATTGCATGGCCCTGTATTTTATCAGACTTGGAAGCAGATAGGATCAGAACATGTAAGAAGAGCAGATCTGTAAGAACCATATCTTCCTTGTAGGAGCAGAAGCAAAAAAAAGTGGGTGCACTTGTGATATCATTATATCAGTGCCCTTATACCAGGAAGAAATGTGGCAGTGGTTTCAAAAATATTAAATATAAACAAGTTGCTTACCCAGAGGCAGTCAGTTCAATTCAAAAGGGAGTTTAATTTTCCAAGGCATTTGTAACAAAACCAAATATATCAACCCAGATTTTTTAAAATGTTTGACAGTGTGTATTTGCTAGGGTCCAGGAGACTGAAAGCCGGGAGATTTGAAACCTGTGTGACTGTTAGAGAAACATAGCTCCTCCTGTACAATTTGGTATCAAAATCCAGATCACCCCTCTTTGCTTTAATCTTGCTGACCTGTGTTGCACTCTTAGGGAATGACAGATTCCCGGGGTTAAATGAAAACCTGCGATGGAGAAAAGAGCAGACTCAGTGGCGGCAGGCCAACGAGAGGCTAGATAAGTAAGTCATTTAATGAACATTTATCGCTTATACCAGAAGCTTATTTTTCCTGGGATGATTTTATTACAAAATCTGCAGCTTCGGTCCAGCCCCCTTCTTCCGAGGGCAAAAGACGTCAGAACAGATTATCTAACACAGGAGTTTCCAACCTGTGGCCTGGGACCCCTGGCGGTGTTCAGACAAGGGTCTGCGAAAGGTTGTCATTGCCATAGAACAGTGGTTTTTAGCCTGCGGTCTGGAGACCCATGGGGACTTGCAGAGACCTCCATGACTTCAGGCCACGGCAGGGCCCCACGCTCCAAACTGCTGCAGGCAATGGATATATTCTGCAGCTCCTAGCCACCATGGGCAGTGGGAGCCCCTGGAGTTATGAGCTGCAGGAGACAGGGAGGACCATGCAGCCCCCAAGCTATTGATAGCAGGGGACACTGGAGCTCTGAGACCCCATGAGCAGTGGGAACCCCTGGAAGTCAGCTGCCACGGGTGTTGTGAGAACCCCACAGCTCCCCATTTTGACACTGATATTTTTAGTAAAAGTCAGGGACAGATCATGCACAGACTTTAAGCTTGTGACCTGTCCGTGACTTCTACTAAACATATCCGTGACAAAATCTTAGCCTTACTTATAATGCGAGACTGAAGGAGCTCAATCGATTTAGCTTCACAAAGAGACAAGGGTGACTTAATCAGTCTAAGTAGCTACACGACAAACAAATATTTGATAGCAAGCTCTTCAGTCTAGCAGAACCAAAATACAAGTTCTAGTGTTTGGAAGTTGAAGCTACACAAATTCAGACCGGAAATAATTACCTTCACTGTTAAAAATGAACACCTTAACTAGTGGAACAATATACCAATGGTCATGCTTGATTCTCTATTACCTGAAATTTTAAAATCAAGATTGGATTATTTTGGGGATATTCTATGGCTGTGATATACACAAGCTCGGACTATATGATAACAGTGGCCCCTTCTGGCTTTAGAAACTATGATATCAGGTGAACAAGCTTTGACCCTTTGTGTTCTATTTGAGTTGACTTATTTGCAAAGTGGGAAAAGATGACATGTTTTTCCCATTGCAAGTTGTACATTGTGATTTGTGGATACAAATTTTGTCATTCTCCAAAGTATGAATGCACAGGTAAAATAGATCAACATAATCAACAGAACATAAATCAGTGAACGTCTGGCGGTATAAAAAAGTGGCTTTTCATTAATTAATTATGCTACTAACAATTCCTGCAAACTGTGTGTGTGCCAAGTGTCCATAAATATAGAAATGTAGAGAGATATTATTTTTCCACAGCTACTTGTCTATTATGAACCGAGATTAGATTAAGTGAAAGGGTTGCCTTTCATTATGGTGGTGCAGTAGCCTCTCTCTATTAAACTGTAGTAAGCTTTTAATTTTGGCTTTGATAATTGGTTTCGCCCTGTTTTCCTGGGCCTGGGTTTTGTGAATACTGTGAAAAGTGACTACATTGTTGTCAGTAAACAGAACTGGTTTTTTTAATGCAGATTTTTGATTCTAGAATTCATTGTAATTTTAAAAAGTGACAAATCTTTGTGCACTCTGTCTACTCTGTTCATGTATCATTTCCTCATGAAAATCAATTTGATGCAGTCTCTTAACAGTGCTATTTGTACAGTCAAAGCAAAATGCAGGACAATGTAGCACTTTAAAGACTAACAAGATGGTTTATTAGATGATGAGCTTTCGTGGGCCAGACCCACTTCCTCAGATCAAATAGTGGAAGAAAGTAGTCACAACCATATATACCAAAGGATACAATTTAAAAAAATGAACAAATATGAAAAGGACAAATCACATTGCAGAACAGAAGGAGGATGCGGGGGGGTGGGAAGGGGGAGGAAGGAAGGTAAGTGTCTGTGAATTGCTGATATTAAAGGTAGGGAGAGTGGGATGTTTGTGAGTTAATGGTATTACAGGTGATAATTGGGGAAACTGTCTTGATAATGGGTGAGAAAGTTCAAAGACTTGTTAAGTCCTTGTCCGTAAGTGTCGAATTTTAACATGAATGACAGTTCAGAGGATTCCCTTTCAAGTGCAGATGTAAAAGGTCTTTGTAGCAGAATGCAGGTGGCTAAGTCAGGAGGTTGTTGGTACATCCTAGAATTACTGGACTAAATAATGTAGCAGTTGTAACTATGGAATAGAATGCTGATTTAGCAGGATTAATATAATCCTCTTTTTGAAAACAGAAGTTAAAACTTTGGGACCAAATTTTGTGGCCCTTTTCAATCTTTCCTAACTCATTGACTTTTATAGGAATTTTACTTTTCTGCAAAAGCAGTCATTGAGTAATTGGAGATAAGGATTCTGTTGGTCAGGAAGATTGTACACAAATTTGCACTGATTGAACTAAAAAGTGGTGGAACCCCCTGTGTGGACATTTTTCTTTTGGTTTTAAAGTGGCTTATTATGGTTTAATTTACACCATTTCCGAATTGACCGAAGCGAAACAAAATAAGCCTGGCTTAAACCGAAGTACGTGTTTGCTACAGTCTTTTGCCTTGATTCAGCTAAGCCAGTTTAAAATCACATCTTTAGTTAAACCAGTGCAACTCTACATGTGCACAAGGCTTTTATGTTTATATGGTTACGTCGACACTACCTCCTATGTTGGCAAAACTGACATCACTCAGGAGTGTGATTTCCATCCCTCTGAGTGACACATGTGATACTGATGTAAGCATGAGTGTGCACTGCATTGTTGTCCGGGGAGCTTCTCCTGCTGACATAGCTTATGCCACTCACAGGGGAGTGTTTTTTTAAGCTGTTGGGAGAGCTCTCTCCTATCATCACAGAGAGTACCCAGTGCAGTGCAGGGTAGCTGCAGCATGCAGCCCTGTAAGTAGACATGGCCTGCAGCACTCCTCACTAGAGTATCTGAAAGTCTCAGAGGGGTAGCCGTGTTCGGGTATGTCTATACTGCATTCCTCTTTCGAGAGAGGAATGCACATGCAGACGAACAAAATTGCAAATGAAGCGTGGATTTGAATTTCCCATGCTTCATCTGCATAATCGCGTCCTGGCACTATTTTGAAATACTCTATTTTGAAAAAAGAAACTCTGTCTAGACACAGTTATTTCAACAGAAAATAAAAAGAAAGAAAAAGAAGAAAACCTTCTTTTGAAATTACCCTTACTCCTTATACAATGAGAAAATTTAAATCCGCGCTTCATTCGCAATTTCGTTCATCTGCATTTGCATTTCTTTCTCAAAAGAGGAATGCAGTTTAGTCTGTAACTTTAAAAACAACAAGTAGTCCTGTAGCACTTTAGACACTAACTTACTATACATATATTTGTGTTGGTCTCTAAGGCTACATCTAGAATGCAAGCCTCTTTCGAAAGAGGCTTTTTCGAAAGTATCTTTTCCACATCTTTCCATATCTTTCGAAAAAGAGCATCTAGACTACAACCAGTACTTTCGAAAAAGCAAGCCACTTTTTCGAAAGAAAGCATCCAGGCAGTCTGGATGCTCTCTTTCGAAAAAGCACAGTTTGCATTACATAGCGCCTTTTTTCAAAAGAGCACTTTTGAAAAAAGAAGGTGTTCTTCCTCGTAAAATGAGGTTTTCTGCGGTTGAAAAAACTGCCACTTTTTTATTTACTTTTGAAAGAACATGGCAGCAGTCTAAATGCAGAGGAAGTTTTTTCAATAAAAGGCCACTTTTTTCGAAAAAACCCTGTAGTCTAGACACACCCTAAGGTGCTACAGGACTACCCATTGTTTTTAGAGTATCTGAGTGTCTTGCTCGTCCCTAATGACTCCCCTAAGCCAAGGGTGGGCCAGGACTTAGTACATTTCCCATTGGAAAAGTATTGGCACATTGTCATTTTCATACTCCAAAAAGCATTCGAGGTCAGTTGGTGGACAGCAGGTTCAGTTTCGCACATGCAGACACTTGCCCTCACTTCTCCATGCCCCACCTGCTGGAAATGACTCCAAAGAATGTGTTTATTCAATTTGTGCAGGTTGCACCCTTATTTAGCAACACGTGGCTTGATTATTGTAATCACCTCCCAGCAGAGCTTCTCCAGCATTCACAGCTCTAAATAAATGTGGTCAGACATGTTACACCTGCCTTTTTTTCCTTTCTCTGGCAGTCTGTAACACTGCTGAAATAACTGATGGCCAGATTGGACTTTATGGGTGTGTCTTGACTACATGGCTCCATCGACGGAGCCATGTAAAGTAGTTTACCCAACATAGTCAATAAAGCAGGGATTTAAATAATCCCCGTTTCATTAAAATAAAAATGGCTGCCGCACTGTGCCGACAATCAGCTGATACGGCACAGCACGGCAGTCTAGACACGGAGTGGTCGACAAGGGAAGACCACTCTGGTAAACCTAGTTTCATGAGGCATAACGGAGTGGTTGACAAAGGCTTCCCTTGTCAACCGCTCCGCGTCTAGACTGCTGCACTGTGCCGGATCAGCTGATTGTTGACACAGCACGGCAGCCATTTTTATTTTAATGAAGCGAGGATTATTTAAATCCCAGCTTCATTGACTATGTCGGGTAAACTACTTTAGACTACATGGCTCTGTCAATGGAGCCATGTAGTCTAGACACACTCTATGAGCTGAGATTCCTAACCTCATTCCTATATAAATGTTGAATCAAATACAGCAGAACATTCACAGAACTCCATTTGTGAATTTGCACCAGAAACCTGATTGTAAGAGTCACTCATCCAGTCAGAGGACAGAAACACTCCATGGCTATGTCTAGATTGGCATGATTTTCCGCAAATGCTTTTAACGGAAAAGCACTTTTTGCGGAAAAGGGTCCGTGCTAATCTAGACGTGCTTTTACGCAAAAAAGCCCCAATCGCCATTTTCACGATCGGGGCTTTTTTGCGCAAAACAAATCTGAGCTGTCTACACTGGCCCTTTTGCGCAAAAGCTTTGCGCAAAAGGACTTTTGCCTGAACGGGAGCAGCATAGTATTTCCTCAAGAAGCACTGATTTCAGACAGTAGGAAGTCAGTGTTCTTGCAGAAATTCAAGCAGCCAGTGTAGATAGCTAGCAAGTTTTTCCGCAAAAGCAGTTGCCAGTCTAGACACAGCCTACGTGAGCTAGGAGTCCTGTCAGAACAGCTCTGGTTTCCAATACTGAATACTTACAACTGAGAGCGTGTGAACATGCTGGAGCCTAGGAGTAATACTGAACACAGCTGAGAAATTCCTTTGTGTTCATGGGTAACTCAGCGTCAATGAATAGATGAGCCTGATGAATGAGTTGTAACAAAAAAAAAAAAAAACCTCAAGTCATCATACTGCTGAGAGAGGTAGAAGGGTTATGTTCCAGACCTGCTCCCTGAGCCTTGTCATGATACAGGTTTGCTCTTTGCCCCATCATTCCCTCGTCTCTTTTTAGGGATGCATGCCACCGTCCCTTCTTAAATCAACTGGTGATGGTGCCTTGGGTGTAGTGAGCTGTAATGGAGTGGCACTTATCTCCCACGAGCACTCCCATCTGGTCAAGTGCATGTGCTTGCACTGTCTCTTTAAAAGTCTACTCAGCGCTCCAGCCAAGTCACACTCTTGTGTATAATGCAAACTCCTTCTGGTGTACATCTTAAAAGGGGTCCCATCTTAGTGTCCTCTTGTCCCATGTGTTTCAGTCATTCCATTTCCCCACTCATAGAGAGTGGTGCCTCCAGGACTTCCCCTCCTAGAGACAGCTTCCTCAGCCAAACAGCCAGCCTCACAGTACATGGCAAAGCTCACGCAATGCAGACCAACAGCAGCTCTGCTTTGCAGCTCCCTTTGTAGGCCTTCCTGGCCTCTGATTGGCTGGTTCCTCCAGTGCCACTCTAGTCTTCTGGAGGACTTATCTATGGCTCTTTTCTGGGGCCAGGTGTGACAGGACTACCCTGTCACAGGGACTCAGGGGTATGGAACTTGCTGTCCCTTCTCATTCACCTGAGTCCATGCTTTTAAAAAATTCAGGATAGTCTTTACTCATACAGTTATTTTTTTTTAATTGCCATGTTAACTAGAACATTGTCCCAAGCCCCTTTATCCTTATATTTTATTTCTTTTGCATTTTGTAAAGGGTAATTTTATTCCATTTTGTTGTGCTGCTGCATAGCTCCTTGAGAATCTTAGTAGGGGTAGGGCATGGTGTCATTTTATATCATTCATTATTGTTATTTTATGATACCAAAGGAAACAGCATCTTCTATTTAAAAATATCCATAGGCCTAGTTCTGTGGCACTTTGGGGGGATCAATGGGCAAAAGTAGTAATCCCTCCCAATTGTCCAGTAGTCCTTAGGAAATGCCCGTCAATAATGTTGTTGTTGCTTGTCCCTATGGGAACATTCAGAATGTCGTTTGCTTCTCTTTTGCACTGGTGTAGACAGTAGGTTATGAAGCAAATAATGAGGTATTTGCTGTATGCTTTAATTAGAGTTTCTTTTCACAGGACAAAAGCGGATCTAGATCAAGAAGCTCTGATCAGTGGAAACCTGGCTACAGAAGCTAATTTGATCATCTTAGATATGCAGGAGAATATCATCCAGGTGAGAAACTACATGGCTAGCTGTAGGCCAGTCCTAGCATCATTCTCTCTTAGGCAGTACATTTTAATTAAAAGGAACCCTGGAAACATTTATAATCAGAAATAAATAAAAACTGATCCAGGTAAAAAAATTGTTTACAGCCATTGGCAAGCCCCTTTCGTTCACTAGGGGAGCAGCAGTGTAACTAAGAGACTCACTTATTTATAACAGTAACTTGAAATCCAATTTCAGTTGGCTTTAGAGCGTGGGGGCGGGTCTTAGCTCTATCTGAGGAGGATGGGGGAGAGCAGGATTTTCATTTATTTCAGGAATTTGTCTGAGGATCTTAAGCATTTGGGACTGGACTGGCCTAAGGGATTTGTGACATTGTTCTGCGTTATCACATAACCCTTGGTATTTAGTCTCCATTCCTACAAAGGCCTCTGCACAGGGAACTCTTATAGAATCATAGAATCCGAGGCCTGGAAGAGACCTCAGGAGGTCATCGAGTCCAGCCCCCTGCCCAAAGCAGGACCAATCCCAACTATGCCTGCTTGGAGCCTCGTTGGCATCAGGGTCTTAAAGTCGACTTGCCAAATCAGGGCCTTAATGTCTAGAGGCCAGGTCCTCAGCCGGTGTACAGTGTAACGGTTCCACTGAAATCAGTGGAGCTTTGACAGTTTATGCCATCTGAGGATCTGTCCACAGGTCTCTTCCAGCTGAGTTTCTCAGTCCTCTGGAGGCAGTGTGGTCATGTCCTAACATGAGGAAATGGTTTGTACTCCTCTTTAACCCTGGCAGGAGAAAAGTGATAATCTCCCAAGGGAATTCCATGCAGGCCATTAAAGCCACATATAAAATACTCAGGCAGGAGTAAGATTGTGAAAACCCGGGGCTTTGAGGGTGGGTCTAGAAATGAACTGAGTTCAAAATGGATAGGAAGGACCTTTGGAGAACTGAGAGGCGCAGGGGGGACTCCCCTTTTCATCCCTGTTCCATGACAAGCAACTTCCCTGTTTCTGTTTGGTAGGATAAAACACAATGTAGTTAAGCATGTAGGCAGGAATGGAAGAAGCTGAAGCCTCCAACCTCACTTTGCAGCCTGCAAGGCTTGGTCTCTTGGACAATAGACCAGAACTTTGGTCCCTATGCTTCTGTTGCCTGTTAGCTTGCTTGTTGGTTAAATTAATACTGGACTTCTCTGTGTGTAGGCAAGCTCTGCTGCAGACTGCAAAGATAACCTTTTGGGCAGTGTGTTGAAGGTCCTGGTAAATTCCCTCAGCTGTGATCAGAGCACCACTTACCTGACACATTGCTTTGCTACGCTCAGAGCACTCATTGCCAAGGTAAACTCTTAACCTGCTTGTTTTCATCCTTCTGGTTAAGACATTAAGGCAACATTTTCAGAGGGGGGAATTACTTGCATGGGTGCAAAAACTGCACTTTTGCCTCCATGGAGCATGCGTGCATTTTTCATTATTATGCAGGGCCGTCTTCTTCTGCTCTTTGGAGACATTGTTGATAATATGGATGGAAAAACTCATGTGGAATAAAAGCGTTGTTTTCTTTTTGCTTCTAGCAATTTATCAACGAGCTCAGCAAATGATACTGATAGAAATGCATAGCAAATTCCACACAAAAGCATTGTCCACTTTAGTGAATTTTATTATCAGGAATTTTATTGCACTGAATTCACTAATTTAGCAGAAATTAGATTACTACAGCCTAAAGACTAACTTGTGATCAGTTACACTGTTGTCAGTCACCTGAACAGGTGTAATGGAGATCAGAACCTTAGTCTTTTGGTATATTTTACAATATCATTTTTTCTAAGTACTAGCCCAAACTTTCCCCTCACTTTCCCCTGTGCATCCCTGCTGAAATTAATGCGGTTCCACAGGTGTAAATAAGGGCCGAATTTTGCCTGATGACTGTATAACATGAATTAAACCAAGTTTCTTATCTTTTACTATAGTCTTAAGAGAAGAGCCTCATTCAGAATATTTTAGCATTTGACAAAGGAGTCATTCTCCTCTGAAAAAGAATTTCCAAAAAAAAATTGTGATTATCCTAAAAACAAGCAAACAGGATACTCTTGCCCTATTAATCTCTGTCTTCCATTAAATATGGATAAGCAGTAAAGATTAGTCTTGGGGTAGTTTCCTAAATAGTTATGAAACTCATAAAGTACAATGAATATTTAATTATCCCTCAGTTACAATTCATTATGATTGCTGAAATCTATCTTCCTGTTAACATGACCTGGTGCTGTAATTTATGAAGCAACCATTCTAAGTCTTTATAATGCACTATAGGTGTGTGCATATTGCTTTAGAAACAAACATAATGAGACTCTGTGCCAAAGACTTTGCAGCATAGACTAGATGTAACATAGCCAGGGAAGACAATGAATCAAGGGTGGAGTTAGGAAAGAGGTGTACAAGGTTTACAACAAAGGTGTGTGTTTATTGTTATAGGTACACCTTCTAAGTTCCTATCTGTGTACAAACAGTATGGCTGTGTCTAGACTGGCCAGTTTTTCCAGAAAATCAGCCGCTTTTCCAGAAAAACTTGCCAGCTGTCTACACTGGCCGCTTGAATTTCCGCAAAAGCACTGACTTCCTACTGTAAGAAATCAGTGCTTTTTGTGGAAATACAATGCTGCTCCCGTTCGGGCAAAAGTCCTTTTGTGCAAAACTTTTGCGCAAAAGGGCCAGTGTAGACAGCTCAGATTTGTTTTGTGCAAAAAAGCCCCGATCACGAAAATGGTGATCGGGGCTTTTTTTGCACAAAAGCGCATCTAGATTGGCCATGGATGCTTTTCCGCAAAAAGTGCTTTGCGGAAAAGTGTCCATGCCAATCTAGATGCTCTTTTCCGAAAATGCTTTTAACAGAAAACTTTTCAGTTAAAAGTATTTCCGGAAAATCATGCCAGTCTAGACGTAGTCTATATGTGTATGCATCTATATTCTGTTTAGAATGTGATCCCTGCAGAACGGGGATGTTACCAGTTTTGCATTTCACAGTGCCTATTGTGGGGCTACCAGAGACAGTAACAATGTGTGTGTCTCAAACTAAACCTATCACAGCTCTAAAGTTGGGAGGAGGATTTGAGGAGAGTGAAATTATTTGGTGCTGTGAGTTAGGGTGTGTGTCCCAGAAGGATGTGTAAAGATCCAATGAATATTCCATATTCTCAGTGCGCTATTGGCATATTTCTTCACTTCTTTGAGTTGATGTGGTTAAAGTCTAGAAATACTATCTAAGACAGTCTTATTGCAAATCTTGCCATATTTGATGTTTTGCTTAAAGCTCCTGGAGCCATGAGCTCATCTGAGAATTGTAGCTTTAGTTTATTTTTAAAGGGTAAATGTCTAGCCTCCTCAGTCTGGAGGAAAGGCAGAGACACCAGAATCCAAATCAAAAGGAACCAAACTGTGTTATCTTTAAATCTCATGATGTTTGAATGCTTGATGCCGAATGCCCTGATAGTGTCTTCTCTATCTCCCTTAGTTTGGAGACTTGCTGTTTGAAGAGGAGATGGAACAGTGTGCTGACCTCTGTCAAAGAGTTCTACATCACTGCAGCAGCAGCATAGACATCACGCGAACTCAAGCCTGTGCTACCCTTTACCTCCTCATGAGACACAGTTACAGCTCCATCAGTGTAAGTTATTAGATATAGCAAAGTATTTGACACCATTCTGTTGCATTTGAGTTTAAAACCAATAATAAAAATGGCAATAGATTGAAAACATTTGTATATAAGGAGGGCGGGTACTGAGTTTTTCCAGACACACCTCTGAGGCACAATTCCCAGTCTGCTTGCTTCATGCTCTGTGGGTGGCAAATGATAGTTGTTTGTTGCTGGCCTATATCAGGGGCAATTATGACATTCTCACACCCCCAACATCTCCCATAAACTCAGCTGCACTGGCTGGCTCATTGAGGGAAGAGACTCCACCTATTCATTATCCATCTTTTCTAATGGGGCGTAGCAGGTGCACACAACCCTCATACACTTGTATCCCTAGATGTAAGGTCCAGGTAGCATATGAAAAGCCGTGACAGAAGAAATTCATGGAATCATAGGGCTGGAAGACCTCAAGAGTCATCGAGTCCAGCCCCCTGCCCAAAGTAGGACAAAGCGCTGGCTGGGATGGTTTAGTTGGGGTTAGTCTAGCCAGGACTTAAAAATCTCTATAGATGGAGATTCCACCACCTCCCTAGGTAACCCATTCCAGTGCTTCACCATCCTCCTAGTGAAATAGCTTTTCCTAATACCCAACCTAGACCTCCCCCACTGTAACTTGAGACCATTGCTCCTTGTTCTCTGATCTGTCACCGCTGAGCACAGCCTCTTTCCATCCTCTTTGGAACCTCCCTTCAGGAGATTGAAGGCTGCTATCAAATCCCCCCTCACTCTTCGCTTCTGCAGACTAAACAAGCCCAAATCCCTCAGCCTCTCCATGTGCTCCAGCCCCCTAATCATTTTGGTTGCTCGCTGCTGGACCCTCTCCAATGTGTCCACATCCTTTCTATAGTGGGGGGCCCAGAGTAGGAGGCAATACTCCAGATGTGGCCTCACCAGTGACAAATAAAGGGGAATAATAACTTCTCTAGATCTGCTGGAAATGCTCCTCCTAATGCACCCTAATATGTCATCAGCCTTCTTGGCTACAAAGGCACACTGTTGACTCATATCCAGCTTCTCATCCACCGTAATCCCCAAGTCCTTTTCTGCTGAACTGCTACTTAGTCGGTCCCCAGCCTGTAACAGTGCTTGGGATTCTTCCATCCCAAGTGCAGGACTCTGCACTTGTCCTTGTTGAACCTCATCAGATTTCTTTTGGCCCAATCCTCTAATTTGTCTAGGTCACTCTGGACTCTATCCCTGCCCTATAAGGTATTTACCTCTCCCCCTATCTTAGTGTCATCTACAAACTTGCTGAGGGCGCAATCCATCCCCTCATCCAAGTCATTAATAAAGATGTTGAAGAAACCATTCTTACTTCCCCTTACACTCTGCATAGATACATAACCTAAGACACAGTCTAGCCCTCAGGTATTCACATCCAAAGTAGTGGGCCAAATGATAGCAAAAACAGGTGTACTTGGCCCATTGTATTTAAATAAATAATAAAGAGCATACAAATGAATAAAAACATATGGTGCCTGTGGGAAATCTGTACATATGAATCTGTACTCCTGGTAGGTCTTGGGTGGCCTTTGACTTTTGTTTTTCTTTTTCCTCCCCACTAAAAAGAATTTTTCAAGAGTGAAGATGCAGGTGACAATGTCCCTGGCCTCTCTGGTTGGTAAATCATCTGATTTCAATGAGGAGTACCTAAGAAGATCCTTACGAACCATCTTGGCGTATGCAGAAGAAGACGTGGACATGCAGCCAACCCAGTTTCCAACCCAGGTTAGGCCTTTTGTGGCTTCTGTGGCTTCTGATGCTTTTTCAGGACCTCTCCTCTTGATATGAGCCAGAACGAGATCCCCATACCCGTACGCTTCTAAACCAGAAAAACTGAAAATGTTGGTGTAAATGCCTCTTGGGCCCATCTCTAATTTAATGCAACGCCACACCTTTGAAATCAGAACAATCCTGAGAGTCTCTAGGATATCTGGGACAGAAGCTGAACGTAATTCCATGGGGCAACCTTAAGAGTGATTCAATTAGCACTTATTGTAGGCCAGATTCTTCTCTGAGCTATGGGTATATGACTCCCCTTAAATCCAGTAGAAGTTATACCCATGTACAGTATTGGAGACTGTTATTTGTGTCATTACCAGGGCTTGACAAACCGCGGTGAAATCCACTCGCCAGCTCCTCACTGTGCATGCGCCAGACCCGCATTGCGCCGCTGGTAAACGGAGCGACCGACTGATATCTACTCGCCATGGGTCGAGCCTTGGTCATTACCATAGTTCTGCCAATCTGAAACCATAACTTTCCTTCTTTCCCCAAAAACCCCTCAGTGAAAGATGGCATAAGCCTTATTATAAGGCAGTAGCCTAGGAGAAGATATGCAATTAGAATGTTTACACTTCTTCGTGTGGTTGTGAGTTCCGAAACTGAAAGCTAAGTGATTCCAACTACCCAAACAGTTCCTATGTAAAAGGAACACATAATTTAAAAATAATGTGTACAGATAGCAGCTCTAATTATTTATGATCACTTTAGTTACATAAGAACATAAGAATGGCCATACTGGGTCAGACCAAAGGTCCATCCAGCCCAGTAGACTGTCTGCCAACAGTGGCCAGCACCAGGTGCCCCAGAGGGGGTGGACCGAAGACAATGAACAAGAGATTTGTCTCGTGCCATACATCTCCAGCCTTTGACAAACAGAGGCCAGGGACACCATTTCTATCCCCTGGCTAATAATTTCATGGAGGTTAGGTCCATAAAAGGCTATCTAGTTTCTCTTTAAACTCTGTTATAGTCCTAGCCTTCATAGCCTCCTCTGGCAAGAAGTTCCACAGGTTGACTATGTGCTGTGTGAAGAAGAACTTTCTTTTATTAGTTTTAAACCTGCTACCCATTAATTTCATCTGGTGTCCTCTAGTTCTTCTATTATGGGAACTAATAAATAACTTCTTTATTCATCCTCTCCACACCTCTCATAATTTTATATACCTCTATCATATCCCCCCTCAGTCTCCTCTTTTCTAAACTGAAAAGTCCCAGTCACTTTAGTCTCTCTTCATATGGGACCCTTTCCAAACCCCTAATCATTTTAGTTGCCCTTTTCTGAACCCTTTCCAAGGCCAAAGTGTCTTTTTTGGGGTGAGGAAACCACATCTGTACACATTATTCAAGTTACCCTTGTTTCACTCAGTTTGGCTCACATTTTGGCTAATCAAATTTTCCCTTTTGTGCATCCCACTTTACAAATCATGATGATTTCATAACCATCCTGAGAAATACAAACTTGTCATTTTCCACATTATCAGAACAGTTATATATGGAAACCTTATTTACATTTTTTCACTCTTTTCAGTTCATCAGGAAGTGACTGCATTCCTAGAAACAATCATGTCTTACTATCACTCTTAAGATAATGAACCATCTGGTGCTAAGAACTGCAAAAACATTTGCTTAACAATAGTTTTTCTGCACCACAAGTTGGACAACATTTAGGGATAAATATAATAGAGGTCATGGTAAAAAAAAAAAGGCCTGGACTTGATTTGAAAAAGCTATTTTGTTTGTGAGTCTCTCTTGCCATGTAATTGATCTGTTAGTTGCTTGCTGAATGAATATGATTTGTAAAGTCTGCACCATGAGTATCCTGCATTATGACATTTGGATCAACAGTTCATAGATTAAACAATACATCTGCTTATGTTCACACTGAACTTTTAATCAAACCCCGTAACACGTGTTGTTTGTGTGTATCTCCAGGTGAAGGAGCTGCTACGTAATCTGAACAATATATTGTCAGACACAGTGAAAATGAGGGAATTTCAGGAAGATCCAGAGATGCTCATGGATCTCATGTACAGGTGAAACCTTCTCGTGCTGCTATTGAATCAAATGAAATGAAGCAAATACAAAGGGCCTGTAGAATTTTGAGAAGTATCCCCAAGTACTATTTACTGACAAGTTCTCCAGGTACCATGTTCAGATAAAAAGAGCCATTCCTAGTGCTATAACATACTAAGTGCAGCAGTCAATTATTTACCTTTCTACAGATTTTAAGAGACTGATTTTCAGTTTCATTCGTGGTTCAGTATGCACATTGTCAGCAGTTATGAAGCTGGAGAGGTACATTTTTAAAGAAAGAAAAGAAACCAATTCAGATTTGTTTCTTGATCCTGTGTCGTTAGAATTGCCAAGGGGTATCAGACATCGCCTGACTTGAGGCTGACTTGGCTCCAGAACATGGCAGAGAAACATGCCAAGAAGAAGTGCTACACCGAGGCAGCCATGTGCCTGGTCCATGCTGCCGCTCTGGTTGCGGAATACCTGAGCATGCTCGAAGATCACAAGTATCTGCCTGTGGGCAGCGTCAGCTTTCAGGTAAAACTAACAGGAAACTTTTTTCTGTGTCTGAGTACTCTTCTCCTGATTGGGGAGATTTCACACACCTGGCACCAATCAGAGCCAATTAACCAGATCCACATCTGGGCTATTTAGATGGAAATGTATAACAATTGTATAATGTACTTGTTTCCCCAAGACCTTATTGTTTAACACTGAATTGGGACCAACTGTTGCTAAACTGATAGAATAGCAGTACACTTCACTTCCTATCTGAAACTTTCATCATTTTGCTGTACGCTGTTAGACAACTTCCACCCCTGAAGTAGCTCAAAATCTGGTAGATATTCTATTTTGTGGCTGCTATGTCATTCAGCTACAACTACTACATCTAAGACCTTTAATATACCTAAAATTGGAACTACCTATTCAGTAATAATATTAGCTTTCATTCTAAAATATCCAAAAATGTTCCAGAAATTAGATATGTTATCACCTAACTTGTGCCTATTAATTGAATCAGATGCACAGGAAACATTCTAAACATAAAAGGCTAACCTCTCACCAATGTGTGGCTTTTCAAAACATGTAATGAGCATTCATTTATATGTATTATCTACCGAAGTATTCTAGGCACCTGTAGGAGAGACCCCGACTCAAAAGCATCAGTCATTTTCTACAGTTGTCTTGGAAAGTTGATCCCTTATCCCCATCCTGGAATACCTGTATAAACCACAGTAATTTGGTATGAAATCTTGTGTCATTTACCCAGCTACAATCCATTGATCTTATCACATCAAATAGTGCCTAGAAGCATCCCAAGTGGATCTGCTCTTCTCATCAAGATGCATGTCTAGAAAAAGGACAGTTGAGCTATAGTGTTCTGTGGTAGAGAGATCATGAAATAAATATTCTTGCTTAAGGTTCCAGAAAATCCTTAGTGACACAGAAGCATTATGTAAGCCTTGCAGTACCTCTGAGGTAAGGCTGAGAGTGGAAGGGGGGGTGATCTTGTGGCTAAAGCACAAGATTAGTGAGACCATCTGGGTTTCATTCAGAGCCTGAACTCAGACATATTATGTGATTTTGGGTAAGTTGCCCACTTTCGTTTCCTTGTCTATAAAATGAGAAAGAGGAAAATAGTTGTCAGCTCAGCTGCATTATAGTATTACTGGACCCCAGCCACGGAGCAGCACCCCGCTGTGCTGGATGTTGTGCAAACACAAAAGCAAAAAAGACTCTTACAATCTAAGCAATGTTTACGGTGTACTTTGAGCTGGATGGCTGGTGCTATAAAATGTAAAATATTAGTATATAAATAATATGTTAGGTCAGCAGTAGGATTATTCCAATTTTACAGATGGGTAAACTGAGGTATAGAGACACTGACTGCCTTTCCCGAATCCCTCACACAGTCATTGGTAGAGTCTTGACTTCCAATTTCCAGCCTCCTTATACTAACCAGTAGCATAACATATATTTTTTATTCTGTGCAAGACAGAACAGTATATTGTAAGAATACACATACATGGCTTATTAGCATTGTAG